>NC_022018.1:43661784-43691403 GCF_000317375.1 Microtus ochrogaster | reverse complement strand
AGTGCTGGGATTAAAGGCGTGCGCCACCACCGCCCGTCTGAATATATAAAACTTTAAAGTGGATTTTTGATTCCATTTTCAGAATGAGTTGGTGTTACTTACAGATTTGTCCATATTCATTTAGCATCTCGGAGATTTCCTATAATCATAGCAAAAAAAGTCAATGTTGGCTCAATTAAATTGATGATCATGTTCATTCTTCTCTGATAATAACAGACAATACATAGCATGTATTAAATATGAAGTCACTTGAGGTGGATATGATGGGACACACTGAGAGTGGCTTTTCTCTACCCTGTTGGGGCACTTCATCAACAGTAGGAAAGTTTTGCAACAAATCTGAAAGTCAATTTTCAATCAAATGTGCAAATTGACCCCTTGAGTGACTTGTGGCAAGTCACACAGAAACTGCGGCTCATTGAGGGGAGTTTGCTCATTGCTGGGAACAGCTATTCTTTTCTCTTTTGGGGCCCCCCCTATTTTGGAAGATGCCTGCCAAGGCCAATCATGGCAAAGCATATTTTGACCCGTCTGCCTACTTATTCTTTTTTAATACAACAAAAGTCATTGAAGATATTTTCACTCAGCATATCAGACATTAGTACTGCACTCAGGTCTTTGGGGATCAGTACTTTACTCAGTACACCAGAGTGCAGTATTTCACGGTACTTTAGGGATCAAGATATCGGCATGAGGAAAGCAATTGATCACCTACTTGTATCTAGAAGAGTTACAATAAAGATCCAACAAAATTGTGTTTTTACTGCTGATGGGAAGGCTCTTTTTTTCAAAACCAGATAGGGAAAGTTTTTGTTGTTGTTGTTTTTAGGTTTATTTTTCAAAACATCTGCTACAGAAGTCCTAGATTGGAGGGGGTTGTTTAGAAAGTTTTCTCTGTTCATTCCAATTTGTTCTTTTCTTGTAATTCCTCTTTTCATTGCAGTTTAAAGGGCCCTGTTCTCCCGTGAAACAATAAACTGTCTGCACACTAGAAAACATGGAAAGAAAAGAACATAGCAGCCAAAGATTTTAGGTTAAGGTATTGGTTTTGCTTTCTTCTGCTCTTTTCTGTGAACGCTTCGGTGGCCCTTCATGCAGTTCACAGTTTCCAGTGAAGAATCCTCTGGTGGCGGCTATGTCCCGCAGGGCTTCACTCTGGGCCAAGACTGGCATAGTTACTTCCTCAAGACATAATTTAGTTGAGCCATGATTTAATTTCTTTTAAGATTGGAGCCAACGGGCTTTAAATAATCTTGATGCCCGTAGCCCATGTTGTGTTAAAGCAAGCTCCAGGATATTCAAGGGATAGATGCACACCGCACTCTCTTAATAAAGCTTTTGTTGGTTACCACCGAAAATCTTGCCCTGAATCTGCTTCTTCAGTGGGTACTTTTAACCTTTGTTATCCTGACCTAATACTGGATATAAAATAAGCCACCAGCTACCAACAGGTTTATCACATATTCTCTGATTGGTTCTATTGCATAAGAAAGAGACTTTACATTAAGATTTGCATAGAAGAGCTTTTAGAAGGCTAGCAGTCACTAATGTGCCCAAAGCCATAAGACGCATGCTTTGGTTTGCATATCTTACTGTCTCAGTTTAAATTTTATCAGCGCTTTGGCCTGAGACTAAATGGTTGTCAATCTGTATGTCCTTAGATGGTGCCCAGAGCCTTTGAGAATGACGTTCCCACTCTGACAAGCCTGTGGTTTTATTTAAACAAATTCTTCTCCCCCAGCTCCCCACAGAGCAGCTGTTGTACCCTTCTGTTGATTGTAGTGGATGTATTGCAGATCTCCGGTTACCTCCCAGCGGACCACCCACAGAAAGCATTTGTCCACACAGAGGCTCTCGCTGCCTCTTGCCTCCTGGAGACTGGGCAGAAACCTCTGTCGCGGCCGACTCCACCAGCTTCTGTCTGTGTTTTTTCCTGACATGGAGCAAGCTAATGAGTCCCATCATCTAAGAGGAAAATAATTAGGTGGTGAAAAAGAAAACATCCCATTGTTCCTTTGTGTAGGAGGTTGACAGGCTCCAGACGTGGAGATCTGTGATGTGCAACTGTAACAAGGGGGCAAGGGATGTGACACTGGACAGAGCAAAGGGCACTGGGACACACAGGTGACAACACTCCCGAGTCTTCCAGCATTTACACTCAAAACCTGGAACTTGCCGCACCGTCTGACATGTGCTATGTACACAGAATAGACTCCCTTATGAAGTAGGCAGCAATTGAAAATGTTCTTTGCATTTTGAGGTTTGCTATAACATAAAGGGAAGTTGTGGTTCAAGAGTAACGCACCATTTTGCAGAAGCAACGTGCAATTCAATTCCCTGGTTTAAATTCTTTTCCTTGGTAACTCACCTACCCTAATAATGTGATGATATTCTCCCTGGCAATCTAGCTCGGCCTTGAAACCTTTCCATCCTCAAAAAAGAGGATTCTGTAAATCTCAATAATCAAATGCTATTTCAGTGAGCGTAAAAAGCAAGAAAATAAATCCATATATCTCAGTTATCCCTCACCATAAATTATAGATACACTCTAATTTTGGAAATCAAACACCCTGCATGAGTATATAAATTAATGGAATGGGTAAAACAAAAATTAAAAGAATTAAATTTACTTCAGTATTTCCTTATTCACTAACCCAAGGCTAAGTGATTTTACGAATCTCCTTCTTATGGGCAATATATATCTTCAACTCAATACAGAAATGTGGCAAGAATTTGGGTTCAAAAGTCTTGAGAGGCAGTAAGACAACTAAGACAGTAAAGGCGCTTTCCCACAAGCCAGGGAACATGAGTTCAAGCCTCAGAACCCACATAAAGGTGGATGGAAAGAAGTGACTCCAAAAAGTTGTCCTGACCTCCACATGGTTACCTTAGCAACCACAACCCCAAACACACACACATAACAAATGGACATTTAAAATGCTTTATCTTTTCCCCTCACACACACTATAACAAAAATGAATAGAGAAAAGAATAATTAATAAAGTAAAACTGGAATATTTCATCTGACTTCAACTATCCAAGTTTTCCTTCATCACTTTGCCGCACCAACTTCATTCGTTCACAATTATATAGATTCAAAACCTCTATGTAGCACTGAACACTGGGTTGTTAAATCTGTGTTCTCTTTTAGCCATTTATGCCCTAGGTCAGTTCTCACCGCCATGCCCAACAGAAGCAAAGTGTTACTCAGTCAACGTTCTACTTATCCCTGGGATACTAAAATGTCATTTCTAACCCACACAATGAACATGTACTCGAAACATGACACATGTCCCTTTCAATTGTCACACTCTGTGCTTTTAGCGCCACCTGGGGAACCATTTTAAAGAGTACGTTCTCAGTTTTTATGTACAACGAAAAAACAACAAACATTTGAATATATATATACAAATCGTAATTCTCCAGATGAACAGACCATAATAAAGCAAACAGCTCTTGCAGCCAGCAGTCCAAGAAAGAAGCAGACTCAATGGCTATGAGGGTGCCGCCAAGCTGTAATTTTCCCAAAGGTAAACACTGCCCTGAATTCTATAAGAATTGAATAAATTGCTTTTATTGAAGATTCAAGAAGTAAGGTAACATTATATATACATTGTTGCCTCGGAGATTTTTCCTAATATAGATTGCTGATGTACATAACACTAACACTTTCTCCATAGGATTCTACTGACAAGGTATAAAACTATTCATTGTTTCTGTTCGACTTTTGAGTTGTTCTCATTTTAAACTAATCAAAATCGTGCCAGCCTTATATATACTATATAAATGTCTCGAATGTGTATCTCAGGAGGCATTGGCTAAACACATGTGAACATGATACATTTCAGCATGGGTGCAGATGTGCCGTGCTGCTATGTATGGAAGTCAGAGAACAACCTGAGACAAGATCTCTTTGTTGTTTAACTGCTGTGTATACCAGGCTGGATGATTCGAGAGCTTTGAGACATTACCCTGTCTCTGCTTCCCTCTCACTGCAGGAGCACTGTGGTTAATAGGCATGAGCTATTGCTCCAGGCTTTACCTGAGTTTGGGTGATCTGGACTCACATCCTCCTGTTTACATGGCAAACACTTTACCCACTGAGCCATCTCAAGACATAGACTGGGATTTTAGCTTATTTGTTTTGTGTTTTCTTCTCTAAAAGCACTGATGGTTTAAAGTATATTCATAGACAGCTTTTAAAAATATTTTAATATACAATGGTTCTCTGACTTTCTGCCTCTTCTTTGATTAGTTGGTGTCTTTTCTCTGATAACTTGCAGGAGTTTTTTTTTTTTTTTTTTTTCATGCACCTAGAATGAATCCTCTATTGAATATAGCAGTTCAAATTACATTGTTCCCTTTCTGGAGCTTATGATTTATCAAATTTAGACCTGCACTTTATTTATAAATTGCCCTCATGCTTGCTGTGAGAAAAAGATTAAAATTCATCATTTTTGTAGCATGTCTAATTGATTCAGGATAATTTCCTGCAAATATTCCTCCCCGCCCCCCACACACACTTCAGGCTGCCCTTTTTCGTAAGTCCCATCACTGTGCGTGTGGAGGTTTGGACCTAGACATTCTGCTCCATTTATATCTGCCCCAAAATGCCACTGTGTTTTCCTTCCTACAACAGCCTAACAGACTTCCCCACTGGTCAACCATCAGCTCTATACTTACGATGCTTTGTTATTCTCCACCTTCTCATTTCTTCATAACTTTGAATGAGCATGTCATCAATAATACTCACACGTTTTAAAAAAGCCTTGAAGTGTGATTTTCCTCCATGCATGTCGGTCTTTTCCTCCACACATGCCATGTAAATTTTCTTTGTAAATGTGTACTTTTCATCACAAATATTCCATACTTTCCATATTTATTATTATTACTATTATTTGTGTATGTGTGTGTTGAGAATTAAATTCAGGATTATATGCATGCCATGCAAGTAGGTGTTCTACCACTGAATGACATCCCATCACCTTTCATATTTTTTTAAATTTTCAAGTTTCTTTTCATTCAAGATGCTGTGTGTGAGTAACCCAGTTTCTGTACATGAATCATTTAATATTGGACCTTGTTAAACTCACTGATAAAATTCGCCAGCCTATTGGGAGAGCAAATGGATTCTGTGTTGTCATTCATATTTATTCCTAAACTTTTTCTCTCATGCTTCCTTACCTTAACTAAGTGATACTTTCACTAAAATGTAAATCATAGTCATAGTGGATACTCATGAGCATACTAAGCCTCAACAAGGCAGTTTAGCATGGTCCTATTGAACCTGATTCTCCATACAGGTTTATTGTTATTTCATTCATCCAATGACAGGAAATAGTGTGAAATCTATATCTTATGTGCTTTTTGATTGAATAGGGTTAAGTTGAACAAACTTTGTGTTAGTTTGCACTATTAATAATAAGCCAACTTTCTTACTGGGAGAAAGCTCAAACTTGTGCTGCTCCTGGTGCAATGTCACTGTGATGAGTCTCCATGACTCTCCTGGTGCAGTCACTGTGATGAGTCTCCATGAGTCTCCTGGTGCAGTCACTGTGATGAGTCTCCATGACTCTCCTGGTACAGTCACTGTGATGAGTCTCCATGAGTCTCCAGGTGCAGTGCCACTGGGATTTGTCTCCATGGTGATTCTGTTGCAGTGACTGATATTTCTTGTCTATTTCTAATGTAGATTTTTGTGTCAGTATGAACTGCCTCTTCTTTGTTAGAAACCCTCTCTCAAACTCTGCTTAGTGCGACATTAGTGTAGATTCACCAACTTACCTTTGGTTAATGTTCAAATACATTAAAAAAAAAACAAACAATATAAATTTTGCCCTGTGAGTGGTGTTGAATAGCTGATTGCTATAGAGGCCCCCCAACTCTGATAACAATCATATGTTGCTTTATAATGAGATTGGATTCGGAGATAAGCCATTTCAGGTGCTTATTTTCATCGTGACAGCATCATAGAATGTACATGCAGAGCAAGATGACTACAGCATCCCCATGGTACACAATCTATAGTTGCACATAACATGGTTTTAAGCTTGTGACTTAATCAAGAATACTGCAACATTGTGATCAGTTTTGTGCTGTGTCAGTTAAAAATAAATTTAATTATTATTGCGGACTAAATGCAATGTCTTACATATTTATTATTAGCAAAATACCATGTTGAATCCTTAGTCAATAAACCTTTATAACATAAAATGTGGTTTAAAGGTGTTTTCAAATATCATCTAAGATATTTGGGTAAGACTAAAGGGAGAATTTAAATGGATGTTATTTCCTTGGAGGAGAAAGTAAAGCAACAAAGCAAGAGGGAGAAGGTGGCATAAGAAGAGATGATGAGCACAGCCTGAGAGAGCAAAAAATTGGGTCAAAGTGGTCAACACTGTGCAGGCTGAAATGTCCTCACCCATTAGGGAAGGGGCTGGAGTTAGTGTGAGAATGGTTCCTGAACATCACTGTGCAAGGCTGGCAAATCCCTAGTTGCTAAGGAGTTCTCATCCATGTAGTGGCCTTAGGAAGTGGTATTTTATCTGGAAGCTTTCTGATAATATTGCTTGAAAGAATGCTGGCATAGGCTTTGCCTGGGAGGTCACTGGGGTCATAGGGGAGAAGACAGAAGAAAGAGAACCTCATGTATCATCATCAAGAAGAGTAATACACAGTAGAACAACCAAACCGAGACTGCATCTCCAGCCTCAGCAGTGACACTGTTCTCCGCATCCCACAGACTGAGGCTAAAGACTTTGACAGGAAGAGAGACCATCAGGGTGGTTAGGCTGAGGCTTAAACACAGGTTCCTTAATCAGCAAAGTCTGCACATTACCATCTCCCTGTACTGCATATTAGATGTCATTTGAGGTGTTTGTCTAAGACATTAACTAAGAGATAGCCTTATTATGTAGACACAACCAAGTACTAGCTATGTCAGATTTTATGCTACTTCTTATTGGGGACAAGCCAAGTTTTTGGCTTGTCACAGGATATTTTCATCTGCAGCATGCATATATTCCAGGTGAGTTATCAAAAAAAAAAAACAGAAATTTTTTTTTCCAGTGTTTAAAGTAAGTATGCAGGTCTGTGCTGGGTCATGTCCATAGCTATCCTTGGCTGTGTTTCACCCATTTGCTTCAGACTTGGAAATGACTACAAATATAGATCTCTTCTGGACTCCATAGTCTTTGTTCTGTAATCATGTCATAGGCATATGCATGTGGTGAGAGAGAGAGAGAGAGAGAGAGAGAGAGAGAGAGAGAGAGAGAGAGAGAGTCTGTGTATAGTTTTAAATCTAGACAGCACATAGAAAAGAAAACTTGAAGTTTGTCTTTCAGGATGGCTTGTTTCATTTATCATCATGACCTCTATGACACATTCTTACTAGTACATTCATGACTACAGTATAGAGACTCATCATATAGTGACTGTCCCATGATTCACAATCTAGTGTTTACATTTTTTTTTTTTTTTTGCTGTCTTCCTAGGTGAAAGTGAATGGACATGAACTATGAATTGCTCTAAGATGTGGCAAAGGTTTTGTGATCATCCGTAATTTGTCTCAGGACATGAGTCCATCTTTCTCAACGGCTGACTTGGATTTTCCTCCGATAGCTTTGTTCTCAATTTCCATTTTAATTAGTGCATATGAATTAGTGCATAGGAAATAATGAGTTTCCGGGTGACATTTTCATGTGTGCATGAAACATGCTGTAATTGTCCTTGCCCTCTCATTGCACACTAACCCATCCCATCTCCTTCCCTACTGCTTCCTTTTCACTTCAAAGGCTTTGTTTTTGAGACTGCACTTCTGTAAATAAAGCATGTGATGTTTTTCCTTCTTATTCTGACATTTCTGACTTGGGAGATGTGAGTGACCATGATGGAAGACAGAGATACAAATGGGAACCTCGAACAATTAATTGACTTCAGCCAAAGCTCTTTCATAAGAATGTGATCCAAAAGTTCACAGTAGCAACACGATAGTCATTACTGCTGTACCGAGACAAAAAGAAAGCAAAAATATACGACACATGTTTATCATAAACATGAAGCTCGAATGTGCCAACTTTTGGTGGTAAATCAACAGCTGTTTATGTGTTCTTAACTATCTAAGCAACCATTGTACATTTTTGCCTATCACATTAGTATTTGAGCAAGGAACCAAATCTTGATATTAGCATTTTCAAATTGCTTCATCACAAACTAAGATGAAAATTTGGAGTCACTATCCTTCATCTTGGAAAAATTTAATTCACTTGCTGCGATCTAATTTCTTTATTTTTTGGGGGGGGGAATTAAAATATTTTTAAAATGTATTTAATTTCCATGCAATGTAGTCAGTGGTTTTTATTTTAAGGTTTATTTGCTTGTGGTTTCAGTTGATAGTAAGCCCTAAATCTCTGGTCCTCCCCCTTGGCTATGACAATGGAGCAATTCACAGCACGAAAATTTTCTTGTCTCATGGAGACAGGGAAACAAACTAGAGAAAAATCCTGACTTCCCACAATACTCGTTGAAGGCTTGCCCCCAGTAAGTAACAAAATCCTCTCGCTAGGCATCATTCTCTAACGTTGCTAAGTCTAGGAAAGAATCCTTCAAATGTGGACCTCTGGGGTGATTTGGCACTTAAATTAAGGCAGATAACCCACACAGTGGAGGAAGAGCGTGACACTCTGTTGTCTATCAGATCTGATCATGAGCAAGCCGCCTTCCATGTTGCAGCCCTGAAGGTAGAATTTTTCTTCTGTAGTTGCAGTTATTCTGTTGCACACAAATCACGAGGACATCATACAGAGTTTTGGGGAGGAGTGTCCTTTCAATCACTGCATTTCTGGAATTCATGGGTTGCATCTTCCCTTATACAGAAAGCCATTATCCTCTCCAGTGCAGAGCTCTTACTGGTTTACAGTCCTTTCTTCTGACTGGGTTTTTTTCTCACATGTAACTGTCTTGATACTCACATTTATTATAGTCCTTCCTTTTCCACTCCTACAAGCGTTACATGCCTTCCACAGGATTCTAGAATGTCCTGCGTGCCATGAAGAGTGTTCCAGGTAATCAATGGGTCAGGATGTCATTACTCACATTGCTTTCAACTCTGCCATTATCTTCTTCCTCGATGATTCCAGTCCTAATACATTTAATGTGATCTCCCTGTCCTAAAATGCGTAAATCTAATAGCCAGTGATTGTACATTCTTAACCATGTTTAGGTTTGGAAATTTCCTAGGACTTTTTCATTTCTTTTTTGACAATTTTCCACAAAACTTTCTTTTAGTTTCCTTGTTTGTTTGCAGGAGTCTTTTATATAAGCTAAATATTTGTTCCTTTTCAATTTAATTAATTCATTAATTTGATGACATGAACAAGAAAAGTAATGCAGATATGGAGAATGACTTGCTGAGGTGACTTCAGATACCAAAATGTGTTTCTAAGTCATGGGGTGAAGAGCAGGCTTCTGCGCACACTTGACAGGAAGAATCTTCGTTTTACTGCTACAAGATTCTGTACCAATACATAAGCAACACAAACTCCAAGGATTGACAAATGCATTTAGCAATTATCTGTGAAACATCATTTTATAGCATTTGAACCACAATGTATGACTTCCGTACTGCCAACTGCCATCATCTCCAGCAGTTAGTGCTGAGCTATAGATTTCCCAGGCATCCCTGAAAAACGCAAGGAGGATGTAATGGCATAGAGAAAGATCAGGAATTACCTTATGAACATCAGCAGCTAAAGTTGTATAGTTATCAATGTTTGCACAACATTACTCTTTAAATTTAATTCTGAGAGTTGATATGACTATAGTGATCATAATAGGTTATTTTTAGATATAACCTTGGGTCCACTACTGAGTAAAAGCTACCATCTATAGTATTTCAAGAAACCAACTTCCGCAGCAAGGATGAGAGCTGTATCCCCACTGAGGAGGAGTTGTAAGGAAATTTAGAGATTGGCTTTAGCTTGCCTGATGTTCACATCGGTAATAAGAAGTAAACTCAAATCAGAATTGGGTCAAAGTGAAGCTGGAGTCCAATTGCCACACCCATGCCACCCTGCCCTTGTATGGCTTTGGCTTTGAGTGGAACATTTAGCTTTCAGGCCTATTGTTCTGGGTCAAGCCTAGCTAATTAAAAGGAACAAGTAAACGAGCCTACGAAAATAAATGTAAAGCAAGGGTGGAAAGACCTGACTAAGGCCATGTGAGTCAAGCAGAACTTGAACTTCTCTTCAGCGAGCAGAGCAAGTTGGTCTTTCGTTTAAAATCACCCTGAAGGGTCAGGAGAAGTGAAGCAGCAGTTAAGAGCTCTCACGGTTGTTGTAGAGGATGTGAATTTGGTTCCCAACACAATGGTAGTTTCCAAATGCCTGCAGCTCCGGCTCCAGGGGATCTGATGCCCTCTTCTGTCCTCTGGTGCACATGCGCATCTCCCACAGCCCCCAAACACAGTTACACACACATAGACATAATCAAACCATAAAATTTGGTCTGGTAAAATCGATATTGAAGGAACTTCTGAAGAACCTCCCTTAGATTCCATTTGCTCATTTGCCCTAAGACAAAACAAACTCCCAACTGACATGTTTGCTAAAGCAATGATATTTTTTATCTGTTGGTGATTTTTATGTTTAATATCTTGAGGCCAACACTAATTGAGCTTTCCTGACAGAAACATTACATGCAAATCTACCTTCTCAGAGGGATAACAAAGAAATAAGGAGCAAGGCTCCTAATCATGCACTTCTCAGTTTGATAATTCTCTCAGAAGTATAATAAAAAGGACTAATATTTTAAATATCAAATTAGCAAAATTTGGATTTATAAAAATTATATGAACACTAGACAGAATCTTCAATAGCTAATGATGTGGTTGCAGAGAAACATGAATTCTTTTTATAGTTTTATTAATTATTATTATTATTAGTGTGTTTGTGTGTGTATGTGATATACATGTGGAGGTAAGAACAACTCGCAAGAGTCATTTCTCTCATTTCAACACAAATCCTGGAGATAAAAATTCAGGTAGTTAAGATTGAACGGCAAGCAACATTGCTCAGTGAGCCATCTCAATACCCTGAAACCTTAAGTTCCTTTAAGGGGCAGACTCCAGTGTATCATCTTTGTCCACGATGTCTCAAAGCACTGCAACTTTAACTTTAGGGTAGATGTTTCAGATATTAAAATAAATGAATATTTCACTCAATTTAATAACTAGAAGAGAATGTCAAAATATAAATATCCCTTTGAGACAGACCAACTTATGTTCAAATTCTTTTTTTAAAGGTTAATTAATTAATTAATTTATTTATTTATTTATTTATGTGTATGAGTATTTTGCCTGTGTGTGCACTCTGTATGTGCAGCACCTATGGAGCCCAGAAAAGGGCACCAGATCTTCCAAAAGGAGTTACCAGCAACTGAAAGTAGCAGCACTGTGAACGCTGGGAACTGAACCTGGGTCCTCTGTGAAGGCAGCCATTGCTCTTAACCTGTGTGTCATCTCCTCAGCTCCAACATTCATACCCTAACTCTGTTTCTTAACTGGTATATGGCCTTGGTCAAGGGACAATCCTTTGCAAAATAATAAAGATCTCTTGGTGATATTTTTCTCTAAAGCAGTTTTGACAGAAACAGTAATCTTTACCAACAAGGTTTAAAAAGAAAACTTACAGGTTTTATACTTGAAAGGTGGCAAAAAATGATGCAAAATCAACATTATAATCATTTTCTAGGTGAATAGTTCTTAATAAATTCGCAACTTTTTTTGTCTTATTGAGAATTGAACCCAAGGGTCTTCCTGCAAGTTAGACCAGTGCTATCTTACTAAGCTTTAACTCAAGCCTCAAGTTCTACTTACTTAGTTTTTTGTTTCTTTCTTTTTTACTTCTATTGATTCTATAATTTTCCCTCCAGTGCACAGCATACCCTAGGAAATAGTTTTCATTTTTAGAAGGAATAACTTACAGAGTCTTCATGTATGTGTGTGTGTGTGTATGAACATGTATATATTTTGTGATTTCATAAATATCTTCTAAAAGAAGAATCCAAATTTTAAAAGATGACATTGACATTCATGACACAGGTTGTAATTTGAATATTGATAATACTTTGTGGAATCAAACATTCAGTTAATGGCCATGTATGCCTCTGGATTCGGCATTTATAATGGTTGCAGTTTGATAGTTTTACGAGCCAAAGAAAATAGTTTCTCCAAATTTAAATTATTTAATTTTCTAGGTCTTCAGTCTCAACAGATGTCATGGCTTTGGCAGAGAAAGACACAGAGGCATGCTTATAAACCCAATATGCTTTTGTATTCCAGGCTGTCTTAGACTCTCACCATAGAGGCCCAGGATGAGATGGAGTTAACCATGTGGTCCCCATGCATCCTCTCCCAGTACATGTCACAGAGCCACTCTGGGCATTGGCTTCTTCTCATGCCATTGTCATGCTGATGGTGTGACCCTTTCATCAGGCCTGAAATAATCCAGGCTGCATCCCAGAGTGTTCTAAAGAGCTGAATTTTGTTTTTAACCGTTGACTGTAATATTTCAACTATAAATGTCATTTCTTTAACCAGAGTGGTGTCTGTATCAGTGTTTATTTTCATGATTATGCCCTAAAATCTATGCATTAACATTGTATTTTTATGTGCTATCTGTGTGTGACCATAAATAAAACATACTAGGGCAAGTAATATGTACATTAACAAGTAAACTGATTGATTATTTTAGTAAATAAATTACATATAATGATGTATATGTTTTGTATTATTATCTTTATGTATTTAGATATCAAAATAAAAAGGTTGGATATATGTTTCAATGATCTTTTTTCCTCCTGTGCAATGGCAGAAAACAGAAAGAATGGTTGCTCTAGGTTGATTGTACTTGTCTGTGACACTTTGCTCTCTGTGTTGTCCTCCCTAAACCAGACTACAAAGTATGGCAAGGCTAGCAACTAAGAACTGATCAGAGAGCTTGTTTAGGGGCTCTTGTTATTAACATCACCAAGTAACTAGTGACTATTGTTCCAAGGGCAGAATCTGTCTACACTGGCTTCTTAGCTTTGGGTCAATCACTCATTTTCATTGACCGTATTTGTTTTTCTTTCACCGGGTAGTTCTCTAAGCACTGAGAATGCGATGACCCAAATCATTCTGGCACCACTTTAATACGGGAGCAGTTTAGAGTGTGCACCACCTGTACTCCTGTCTTTTGTTTATCCGTTTCCCCTTGACTGTGGTCAAAGCAATCTCTTTAAAGGGCCAAAATAACAGTGAACCAAATCCTTAGTACAACCTAAAGTCACCCAGAGCTTTTGAACTTTGACCAGCTGGTCAGCTGTGGCCTCTGACATGAAGTTTTTCATCCCATTTAATGAGAAGCATGAATACATCGGAGATGTCCGCTCGGTGGGGTTACGAACAGAACAGAATGTGATTGTTGGTGAGGCATCACGAGTGTGCTATCTGAATTCTTCACAGCCTGCGCTGAGACTTCGAAATGCTACATTTCCCTGTGCTCCCCGTCTTTTCCCCTTCCCAGGTCACCTCCCCACTCCTTTCCTTGTAGCTTCTGTGCCCACTGAACATTAAGATCATTGATGGCCAGGGTGGTGCCTTTGCGACCTAATGATGGGTCAGTCTTAATGAGAAAGGCGGCTGCCTGTGATGTGGCTTTGGCTGGGGCACCCCCCACTGGGTTTCTCTATGTCAGACTTAGTCTCCTTTAAGAGGCTGGAGCGTGGAAAATCGACAGCAATCCAGCCAGTGCCTCCCCACAGAAGGGACCATGTGCATGGCTATTTAGCCCTGCAGAAGAGAGCTCATTTGCACAAATGGGAGCGAGCATAAGGAGTCCTTCAGAGAAGAATGGAGCCTTGGCAAATTTATAGACTCCCCTGAAAGAAAGTGATTACACATCATTATCCAATTGAGGCAGATTGATGGGTTGGGGTCAAAGTAATATTGCAGATCTCACCAAGGGGACAATGGCTGCTTGTCACAGGAAGGAAAGAAAGGGAAGGGGAGCTGCCACACAGAGAGCCCAGGCTCCAGCTTCACCCACCGCCCTGAGAGAGCTGGAGAGAGTAGGGAGTTACTTTTCTTGAGGGCCCTGTTTTATTTCATGTTGCAAAGCATGTGCCATTGAGATCAAATTGGGCATTCAAATGGATCCCAATAAAGAACATGCAAATAGGCTCAACAAGGACCACGGCTGTCCATGCTTTTAAAGCTAAGAAATAATACTGGCAACGCCAATGGGGAAGAAAACAGTTCACAACCGGTTACGCCTGCCCTTTCTGGGCTTGCCTATGGAACCTATGAAAGAAACAGAGTGTCGGCCAGGAGTGTCTTAACCATCCTTCAAGGTACAATATGTTTCAGCGGACCCGAGTGATGAACAGATTTGACCCTGAAACTTCACAACATGTGGTCCTGCTAAACAGCCGGACTGAACCTGAATAAAACACAAATAGATGTACTGTTCATTTCCTTTTTCTGGTTTACTGATTCTTACGTGTTTAAAAGTGCTTCCACAGCCTCTACATCACGCAGTACAAAAGGTAGCAGAACAGCCGGGGCCACCAGCATCACTTTTTATCTGACAGTAAGGTTTGAATGCTTAGAGATTTTTAAGTATCAGGTAAACATTGATTCAGACAGGCTCTGATTTTTTCATCTCTTTTCTTTGGGTCAAGAGTATATTTGTAAGTGACTGGTTTATGAGCCGAACATATTTTATCAGGAAGAAGGATGGGTAGGCTTTTTTTATTCACATGTAGGCTGTTCCTATGCTGTACAGTCATTCGGTTTCTCCAATTGAAAGTTATCTAAAATTAACAGTATATTATACCCTGTTTTATATTAGTATTGATGTATTTAAATCTTTATGTGTATAGTTATAATACATATAAAATATATGTGGACATATTCACTCATGTACATATATGAAAGTTTAGTTTGGGAGTGTGAACATGCTGGCTTTTCCTTTCGTGAAAAAGTCACGGAATTTTAGAGTCTTTTACCCGTGTCCTCACTTCTTGCTAAGATAAATAAGCTAAAGCCAGTGAATGCTATGCTGCCTATCTACATTGTACAGTATACCTCACTCACTTACCTTCCCTATGAAACAACAGAGACGTATGCAATAGGAGATGCTGAAGACATTTCCAGCACAGAATTCCTCCTTAGGACCCCTCGGTTCTGTCTTTCCCTGATCACAGGCTCTTCTGTTTCTAATGAGCTCTTAATGAGCTGTCAATTGCTTATGCAAATAGAGGAAGAAACAGACATTGAGGAGATGACAGATATTCAGTTAGAATGTGGCCTGTCTGACCTCTCCAAGTTATTAAAAATGTAAATTGCTCCAACTTAATAATTAGCATTGATCTTCCTTTTCCTTCTATGGATTCTGTAGGTGTTTGATTAAAAAGGATCTGAGATAGCCCCCCTTTTCCTTACACATATTAGTTTTGTGTTTGAAAAGGTTGACTCCATAGTTCAGGTTCTGTGCTGAATGTCATGGTTTCATTCTAGAAGAA
This sequence comes from Microtus ochrogaster, assembly GCF_000317375.1. Lineage (NCBI taxonomy): Eukaryota > Metazoa > Chordata > Mammalia > Rodentia > Cricetidae > Microtus > Microtus ochrogaster. Next base: position 43,675,842 of record NC_022018.1, on the reverse strand, counting down.
ACAATAAGACTGAATGGGAATCTGTGTACATTTGGTTTTGAATTGTACATTCAAAGACCATAAGCATAGTCAGTCGCTGTCCATGAGTTCAGTATCTGCAGATCCATCCCATTGCTGATAGAAAACATTTGAAAAAAAAAATTGCTGGAGTGAGCATGGAGAGACTTTGTTTCTTCATCTTCATCCCCTAAAGGACACATTGTAAGTGCTAATTGTATAGTTTTGCATTGTACCTGGGTGAGAGGTAATCTAGATATGGTTAAAGTCTCTAGGGATGTGTGAAAAGGTTACACCAGACATGCACATTCTATGTGTTTTAAAGAGGCCGGGTGCTCACAGATTTGAAAATCTGTAGACTTTCTAGAAGGAATCCCCTGTAGATACTCAGGGATAACTGAAGATCAAACTCATAACAATTATTGTCTCTAGAGAGAAAAATAGAAGTAAAACTAGATTATATATACATACATGTTTATTTCCATATCTATACAAAAGTATATGTTTAGATCCTGTGCATGTGTTGCTTGAATAAATTGAGGTGTTGGGGATAAATTGAACTTAGGACCTCTTTGTGTCAGGCAAATAATTTACCACCAGCTACTGTCCCAGCCCTCACTTGAAAGGACTGTAGATAATCCTTTACACTGAAGATCCCTGCAGAGAGTGAAACCTTAGGAAACAATGCAGGCACTTGCTGATACTCCAGAGAGCCTTTCTAGTGAGGTATTCAGATAGTCCTGTGTCTTAGAGAGCAAGCAAACTGTACTTATCGACTTTAGGCACATCCTAGGCCAAGGAGCTTGTCTAAAAAGAGAATGGCTGGGCCTGCATTTGAGTGTTGCCATAAAAATTATCTTGTTTAATCTATCAATTAATTAATTAAGCTCTACACCTTGATAAACAGCCTACTGATTTCACAGGTATGCGTGACCACAATCCTGCCTCCAAGTTTGAAGGTGTTAGTCATTGAATAGGATAAGGCCATGATAGAGCCAGAAGACACCCACTTTCCAAAGGAGCCCAGGCAACTGATACTGGAGAGAGACAGTTTTAAATACCTAACAGGAAAGAAGCTCTGAGATGGAGGAGGACAGATGGTCTTTGGGAGTCACAAAAGCGAACTATTCCGTCTCTCCATTTATCTGGCACTGATCTCACTGTAGAGCTAAAATTCTACAAGACGCTTGATGCCTTGTGAGGGGCCAAGTTCTTTCCTGAAAAGTCAGCTATGAGTGTAATTCATATGAATCTGACTGCATGCTCCACTCTGTGACGGCATGCGGAGAAGACAACCATTGAGCCCCGCCTGGTACAGCCTGAAGCTCAGTAAGGTCTACACCAGCTTCAGTAGAAGGGAGCTCATGTTGGGTAGCTTGGCACAAGCAGGTTGGCACATTTCTTTATAGCCTTGTATCATCTTGGCAAGTTAACCTCCTTTCTATAGGGGGCCTTTTCTACACTGTGAGAATCTGTAGTCAATCCAGGAATCGTGGGCCTAGCTGCGAAAGAAAAGTTACATTCAAACACACGTGAGTACAAAATGGTGCAGGTTTTCACACACCATATTGCATTATTCTTGACCCACTCTGTACTGTGTCTGCGGAGCATAACATAATAGAAAACCCCAACCAGCCTTACAAATAGACGGTGTAAACATTGTACACACCAGACAATATAAACATGAGATTGCAGATTATTTAGTCCTCCCTACCAAATACATATGGGTCAAGAAACTTAAAAATGTATTTCCCCAATAAGAAGAAAACAGGTCAGTGGTTTTTACAAAATAGTTGTTTTTGGTGATGGGCCATTTAACATTAACAATATAAAAGCAAGCAAAAATACAATGCAGATAAGAATTACCTGGCTGAATACCTTTCCTCTTTGCTTCCCTTTGCAAGAACTATTTTGCAAGAGAAATCCCTGTGCTCAGATGTACACTATCTTCCTAAAGGAGCCAAGAGAAGAAGGGAGTGCTTGAGGTCTTACATCATTCTCAAGAGAGGGGCTCTAGGGGAGCAATGAAGTGATGTAGCTACAGTGTACGAGGTGGATGCTCATCCCGTTCTGGAGTCATAGAAGAGTGTGTCTCTGATCTGCAGGACTGGTAACTGGGAAGCAAAAATCTCCTTATATAGTAGTAACTCTGTAAAGAGGGTAGAAAAATCTCCTTTGGGGGAAGTTGATCTCTTGGGATAAAGTGAGAAAGAGGGTGTAATTATTATCTACCCAGTGACTTTTACAGCTAATCGGGATCTTCCCATGATATAAAAAGCATATGGCGCCTGATCCATTTCACGTCTCTAAATTTATCCCTGACCATAGAAAGAAAGCACTGCCTAGAATCTTGGGGGAAAAGTCTTTCAGCTATAAATACGCATTGGAAGGGATCAAACAGTACACCAATTCCAAATTGAATCATCTATTCGTGTTATATTTTTATTAAAATGAAATTAGAACATTTTTATTCTTTTTAAATCTAAGTTCTATAGGAAAATGTCTGTAAGCTACTACTAAATTTCTCCTTAAAACAAAACCTCAGTCTGTTTTGACAGTTTCAAGTAACTGCAGATTGTAGTTATTTCCCACAAGTGGTAGTTTTGTTATCATAACAATTAGATTTCACTTACTTTTTTTTGAATTTTTATTTATGTGTATATGTGTATTTGTATGGACATGTGCCATACTTGTGTGGGTGCTCACAGGTGCCAAAAGAGGGAGTTAGATCCTGTGGAACTGGACTTAGAGATAGTTCTGAGCCACCTGCTGAGGGTACTAGAAACAGGACTTGAGTCCTCTGGATTAGCAAAAGGGGTTCTTAACCTCCAAACCACCTCCTCATTCCCTAATAATTATATTCTAAAGTACTGCCACTAGCTCTTGGTGTTTTAGCTAAGGACAAGTAAAAAGCATTAAAACAACTATTAAGTCTCTATTTTTATGCACTATTTCATTTAATCCTCAGAATTTATTTTAGGTGACTTGAGCTGATTCCCCAAGAAAACAGAAGCTAAAGGAAAAGCAAGCTTGTTACTAAAATTTGTTTTTCAAAGACTAGCTGGGTCTGAGGAGTGAATGATGGTAAGATATGCTTCATGGGGCTCATTCTTGGTCTACGTCTGGAGATATTTATGGAACTGTACCTTTGCTTAGAGCTACCAGGTTATGTTATAGGCATGAAATCATTAGACAATCCTAAGGTTTCTGAGTTGCAGGGAAAGACAAGGGGTAGACCCAATTGCACAGTGTGGGTATGCATCATGGCAGACCCCAGTTCTGACAGAACCCAACTACTCAGAGGTACTCAATACTTAGCCCCCCCCCCCCTTGTAACTAAATTAGGTGATCAAGCTGTGTTTAACCTTGGTAAAACTAGTGAAGACACACACACACACACACACACACACTCTTCTCTCTCTCTCTCACACACACACACACACACATGCACACACAGAAAGATATGTAGGTACACAAACACACACATACACACATATGTATATTCCAATGATTTCACACGTTATTTCATCAAAAAAACTCATATAAATTCCCAAAAGTAAATAATCTCTTCCATGTTGTGCTTGCTAGTCTTATGTAAACTTGACACACAACTGAGTTATCATCTGAAGGAAGAAAACTCAACTGAGGGGATGCCTCCATGAGATCCAGCTGTAAGGTATTTTCTCAATTAGTGATTGATGGGGGAGGCTCAGTCCACTGTGAGTGGCGCTATCCCTAGGCTTTCTGTTCCTGGGTTCTTTAAGTAAGCAGACTGAGCCAGGCAGTAGTGCTGCACTCCTTTAATCCCAGCACTCAGGAGACAGAGGCAGGTGGATCTCTGTGAGCTTGAGGCCAGCCTGGTCTACAGATTAGTGAGTTTCAGGACAAGCGCCAAAGCTACATAGAGAAACCCTGTCTCAAAAAAGCATAAATAAGTAGATAAATAAATAAATAGATTTTTCTTTTCAGAAAATTTTTTGGCAGGGAATGTATTTTCCTGTAATCTTGCCTACAAAAGCAGCCACCTATATAAATAGTTTTAGCTATAAAAAGTGCTTCAATTCTTTGTAGTCTCATATTAAACTTATAGAATAGAATGGCTCACAATCCATAGTACTACAAAACTTGCCCCTAGTTTTATCAGGAAAAAAACAAAGATTGGTTTAGCTAAAACACGTGTCTTCTCAGATTGAGAACTTAAGAAAATTCCAGTATTAAATACAAAATACTGGGCCGGGTGATGGTGGCACACACCTTTAATCCCAGCACTTGGGAAGCAGAGGCAGGCGGATCTCTGTGAGTTCGAGACCAGCCTGGTCTACAGAGCTAGTTCCAGGACAGGCTCCAACGCCACAAAGAAACCCTGTCTCGAAAAACAAAACAAACAACAACAACAAAAAACAATAAATACAAAATACTATAGTATAAGATCCTTGTACTAAAGATTAAATTCTAACATGCTAATTGATTATGTGTTGTGACAAGGCAGTAGATTCTTGGTGTGAAACTGAACAGAATCCCTGTGATTAAACCAACTCCAGCTGTAACAGAGTAATGTATTAACCATGCTTCTGTTGGAAATCTTTGTGCTCAATTGAGAGCAAACCGACTTTCGGGAGGCCAGTACAACTCAACACTTCTTCTTAACTAAAGGAATTGCATCAGATATAGCTATGTTATCTTCAAGCCCACCTGCGATTCCAACAGTCAATTAAAGACATTTTGAATAGAAGCTTATAAAGAGAACAGGGTGAAGGCCATGACAATATTTTTAGTGATCTCAGTGGATTTAAGATGAGAGGGGAAATAAAATGCTCCAGAGAGGGAAAGAATGTCATGTTTCATGTGGTTTAAGATTCTTGCCGTTTAAAGCATTTTTATCCAGACCGGTAGATAATAAAATAGATCATAATACCTGGAAATGTCTACTGTGTGGGTAGCATGTGTGTTGAGGTTATAATTACGCAGACATGATACTGAATACAGACATATGTACATGCCTGGGATCGAGCTTGGAGGGGAAATCATTTTTCCAGCATGCATGAGGCCCCAAATAGATCCTGCAGCACCGAAAAAACAATTCTACAAACATGGCATTAAATTGAAGATGTGAATACTTATCCCTCACACACTCTTTTCCATTTTATCAACCTAACCTTTAAAAATTTGTTCAGAGGGACAAGGGAATAATAGTTCTAACGTTTATTTCCTCACCTTCATCTTTCTCTGGTGGCATAATTTTCCTGTTTTGGGACTCCCTGAGGGCCCCTTTTTAGAAAGTTCTCACCCTCAAAAGACCAGAGGGTCTCAGTCACACCACAACGAAGCTTCATTAGGCCCCATTGCTCCTTTGCTCTAACAGAGGATGTCAACCCAGCCTGACCCGTGGCAAAGACAGGCTTCAGACCAAGTCGCTCCCCATTCCCACCCTGAGCTCCATCGCCTGGAGCCATGCTGATGCTGTGCATTTGATCTGATTAATGGGGCTGCAGTTCCTGTCATGTTGCAGAGACCTCCTGCCTGTCCGTACAGCTCTGAGCTGCACGCATCCCACCTGATGACTATATTACACCACTCACGTGTATCTGCAGAGCATGCCTGGACTCTTCAGCTGACATTTGGTCACATCCCTCACGCAGAAGGAAGCTGAATCCATTTTCAGGAGGGCAAGAGCAGTAAAAGTTATGTATGGATCTAAAGAGGTTCAGATTTTGTTCAATTATCAAAGAAAACAAGCAAACAAGACCCCTGAAATTATTGTTATTTCATCCTATTTTTTTTTCTGGTAGAGGGACTCACTAAATGAATCTCCAACTTGCAACTTTCCTTGCCTAACCTCATGCTAGGCATACAAAGATATGCCTCTGCTTTACTCTTTTGCAGAAATATTTTCCAGACCAGCAAAGTGTCTCTTCATTCTCTGCTTTTTTCAGGGAATAGCAGTTTTTAATCTCCTGGTGAGCTATGTTTCTTTAGTAATATATATTATTTAATGACTCTTCACCATAACAACTGTTTGTTATTAACTGCTTCAATAAGTGATAGGAAAATAAATTAATTAAAGGGATTCTGTGTCTTGTGAAGGCCAGAGGTTGGCATTGGGTATCTTTCTTTGTTTGTCTCTACCTTATTTTTGCAAACGGATTTCTTACTAAACCTGAGTGTTACCAATTTAGTAACACTAGCTGGTCAGCACTTGCCGGGGATCTTCCTGTCTCCACCCAACCAAAGCTAGTATCTTTGGCATGCACCACCATGGCTAGCATTTTATGTGCTTGCTAGATATCTGAACTTGGGACTTTATGGTTGTGCTTCAAGCACCTCACCCACTCAGCCATCTCCCTTGCCCCAATAAAGGAGATTCTCATAATAATAAGAAAATTAGGAGGATAAATGGCAGCCGATACATGATACCGACACCATGAAAAATAGTCTCTCGCTAGTAATTAAATTCATATAGGAGAAAAGTAAGCTGATACTTATTTCTTCCACACAAATCTTCATCTTGAGAATAATTTTAAATACATACATCATAATGGTACCCAGACTTGGGGCCCTTTCTCTTCCTTGAGCTCTTAGAGAGGGAAAACACTGGGAGAGTAATGATATACCATTAACATCCTAAAGGAAATAGAGGCTAAGTTACTCACCCAAATTACACTGACCATAAAGACTTCACTGGGCCATTTCATTAATTTATTAGATAAAACTAAATGAAAAGGAGCCTTAAATGAATTATAACCAGCTTGTGGAATAACAAATATATTGTGCATGAGAAAATGAGGTCCATGTGACATTTGCTGCCACCATATGTAAGGCCTCTATTGTTTGTCCCTTTTCTTTGAATGTATCAGCTAAACTAAAACACATGACTATCCTTCTCACTACATGAAAGGAAGCACCGAAGACAAATCGCTGCCCAACCCCCGTGCTCCGGGAACACTGGGAACATCAACCTCAAAGACCTTTCTATCAGCATCCACAGAGCAGCAAGTGCATCACATGTATGCCCAGCCGTTAGCAACCTCTTCATAAAAGAATTTGGATAGCATTTAGGAATTTGCTGGATGAAAGACTAGCTTGTTAAAGCTCTACAAGCCAAAGGATGAGGCTGTGCCTTTCTTTCCCACTTCCGGGGTGACTATGTGAGACATAGCAGTGCCTGCATGTGATGTTGCCTGGGCCCAGGACAACAAGCTGACTTTGTGACTTTGGAACATGCACCTCCTTGCTGTGAATCTGAGCCTGTTTCCACCATGCAACTTCTTTTGCACACCAAAGCATACATTAATGCAGTGTATGTAATCTGCCATGAGGCTTTGTAGCCAGAGACCCATGGTAGGTACAATGTCCAGGCTATTCCTAACACACCACCAAACAGGGGCAGGTGACACACCAGAAGCATTACACTGCGGTTTATGATGAAAGACTACCTCCGAAGTAGGCTAAGTGACAGTTTTGTTCTCTTGAGAATGGGTAGAGGACAAGTTGACTCTAGCATTGAGGGCATTCTTAGACAAAGATGCTACACCAAAGCACATTAGTGACAGATTCCTTGCACCGTGTGCAGACATTCCTTACAGGCACGTGGACTTTTCCTCCCAGGGTATTTGGACTTGACTTTCTCTTTCTGTTTTTATTTGGTAGTCCTTCCTACATAATTATGCAGCCTAGTTATTATGGAAACTGATACTGGGTAAAGCGAATAATAGTCTCCTTAATTAATTTTAATTGCAATGACAACCTTAAACCTTATAGTATTGTACTCTGGCTACTAACAAGACCCAGCTTCGTGATTCCAATATGGACATAGACCAGGGACTAGGAGAGAAACAGAGGTTCTGCCAGTTATACTAGAGACTTAAGTCTAAATTATAAAGATATCTCTTAAACAGAAAACTGTTGACTAATTTAGATTTCACAGTGGCCAAAAGTCATAGAAAGACTTTGTCATTCGGGTGTTTGGGGGGGAACAAATGACTTCTAATTGTTCCATTTAATTTTTCAGAACATAAAGTTTCCAACATTATCTTGTGATTGTGATGATTGGTTTTTGTAGACTCATCTGGCTTTCAACCAATATTAATTACTTAATCACTCTTGACTGTCAGCTCCCCGGTCAAAAGCAGCTTACAGGTTCAGAGTCTAGCCAACCTTACCAACATGATAACCCAACAACTCACTTCCTCCTCTCTCAGAAGGGTCTGATCACAAGTATTCACGACAGATGTTTCTGGAAGTAATACCACTCACATTAAAAATGGCATCAGATATTACTTGGAAAGGTCATTTTCTCCCATTGAGTGATGCAGCCTAGCAACTGAGATGCCCAATAATCAACTCACTACCTCCCATCAGAAGCTGAATTTACATTAAGAAATTGAACCTTAACCTTAAATTGTGAAGTTTCTAACCAGATTTCCTCTTCAGATTAGAAGATTCAAACCTGTCAGCTCCAGGGACACAGAAATACTGCTAGTTGCCATTACTGATGGGTCTTAATGTCTTTCACTGCAGCACCACAAAATGTGTTGTCAAGGTCCAAAGAATGAACTATGGCAGTCCGGACTGAAAAGCCGGACCTCAGTATGCTCCATGAAAATCCAGCAGAGATGTGGGAAGCAGCCATGCCCTCATGGCCACCGTCAGCTTGCAACAGACCTGGTGAGCTTAAGTATTTATTCTTATTTTCTGGTACATTATGGGGTCACAGGTAATCAGTTTAATGTTGTCCATCACATAAAGAAGAAAGAAGGACAGAGGGAGAGGTTGAGGCCTGCAGTTAGTTCTCTCCTTGCTCTTGTCTCTAGGAAGGAATAATGAGAGTAGAATTTGTGTTTGCTTATGAACTTGGAGAATGTCTGGTTTCTTCCATGTCTTTCTTCAATAGTTTCCATCTCCCTCTCATACACAGATGCACATCTGTTCATATGCACACAAACATCTACGTAGATAGAAGTAGAACTGAAAATTGGAAGAGGAGTAGAAATGATAAAATCAATTAATCATAACCAGTAAGGCCTTCTCGATCTATGTGGGGGGGGGGGGATAAAATATCCCACTAACTTACAACAGCTAACGGCAGCTGTTTGAACAACTGAATCTGACATTCTGCCAAAAAGCAGTAAAACTTAAGTCTCACTTTACTGAGTTGAGTAGTGCTTACATAACAACAGCAAATTATTTCTTGTATATCAATATAGGTATTTTAGTATTAGGGCCTAAAAAATGAGACTAATAATACATTATAATATATACAGGGATTTCTTTATGTGTGCACTCTGTATATTATTTACACACAAGCTTTTGGTAATTAGCATGACTTTGGGAAAATCTGTCAGATATACCAACAAAATCATGCTATTTTTCTTTTTGTCCCATGCAGCTGTCAGGTCAGTTTTCAGGTTTTAGTACTTTAATTTCTTTTAATGTTTCCATAGAAATAGCATTAACAAGATGATAGATTAGATATAATAATATGATGCCCCTGACATCAGCGGAATTTATCTTCATCGCGTGTCTGATAATACCCTCTTATTGTGTAATGAACCCTGCTATTTGTATCGATCATACTTCTCCTCATTCATCTTCTTAGTTACTAAAGATAGAATTCTTCTCCAGACTCGCCTGTGTGGATGCAAATTCTCGCGCCTCTGTGTGTCTGTCATTAGCTGTGGTCATCTGGCAAATTGGTTCAGCACATCTCAGTTCAAATGACATCCATTAGAGAGCAAGGAATGAGTGCAAGTATTTTATATAGAACTCCCAATGTGGGTGGCACCATTGAATCTTTTGGGCATGTCTGCACACCATGAAAACCTGTGATCACCTTTCAATTAAAACCATGAGCGAGGGCAGGAAGTGTAGAGAACTGAGGAATGTCATGAGAGCTCTCTCACCTTCCTGCCCTCCAGGGGGCTTCTGGGGGAGCCACCCCTTTCAGAAGCACCTTGTTTTCCCCTTCTGCTCATTTATCTTTAAATTTTCACCAAACAATGATGTGCCATTTAAGGACGGGGATACACTCTGAGAAATGCATAATTAAAACAATTCAGATATGTAAACACATACAGATCCTGTAAGAACTGTAGTAAGTATGGATACTGCACACTTGGGGTATGAATTCTAAATTATACAACAAACGAAATTCAACAGAGTGTTAAAGGGATTATTAAAAATCTTACGGTTAAGAGGAAATTAAAGAAAAATGAGGTGCTTGTGTGGGATCAAAAAGTGACATGATGCTTTAAAATCTGCTTGTACCTTTTTAGATATGCCAAGAGAGAAACAATCTAATCAGAAGACAGAACATGTGAGGTAGTAGGATAGAGGAACAAGATTGCTGTATGCTGCTATCAGTGATGGTGATGAATTTAAACACACGTACTATTTGAAGGAGAAAGAAAAGAGAGGCAGAACACGGTGTATTGTGTTGCTTAGAGACTGAGGACAAGAAAGCAATGGTGGCTCCACTGGTGTCTTATAAAATCAGACCTTAAAGATACCAGAGGACATGTCAAAGGAACAAAATTGCCAATCTCAAGTAGACACAGTAATGTCAACTGTGCAGACACTTCAGGAATTTCATGTCTGGAAAGATAGAACAGAGGTAATTTACTTTTTCCTTTTGACTTTTGCTTACTACAGGCCAATTGTTGTTTTAAATATGAGCTGAACAAGGATGATACCAAAAGACATGTTAAAGTGGATAGGGAAAAGCCCATGGGGCCTCAACACTACACAAAAATCTTCCAGGCAACTAAAGGATGCCGAGAGCATCCTTCCTCATGGAAGTAGTCTTCCTCATGGAAGAGCACATCAATTGGTTGTCCAAAAAACAAATGGTCAAACTTGAAAACATTCATACAAATAGCATTAGATTGATTTGGCAGATTATGTTTTGGAAACATATATGTATTCTAAATATATACATAAATGTGCGTGATAACAGTTAATGAGAAAAGAAGCTACGAATTTGAAATAGAACAAGGAGGGATATATGGGAGGGTTTGGAGGGAGGAAGAAGAAGGGGAAAATTCTGTAAATATATTAATCTCAAAAAATATTGATCATTATATAAAACATGAATGTGGTGTAATGTAGGGAGAAGGGGTCACAGTGGCCAGAGACCTCAGTTTGTGAAGAAAACAGTGGTCCTGACTAGAGTTCACTCATCCTTGCAAGTGGCAGAATGGTCTGAAATTGAATGAAGGGTAAAACAAAAATAATGAATAGATACCAATACCGAGATGATCAAGATGATGTCATGTTGGAATCAAGGGGCAATGCTTTTTCACTATAAATATGCTTTAAGGAGCAAGTGTGAAGATTGGAGAATGTTTTAAAAATATATTCAGCAAATAAATAGAATAATTCACTGAGAAAGGATGGGATCTCTTTAGGGGATGAAATTTGACCAAGTACATCTTTATCCTTATTATTTTAAAATAATTACATTTTATTTAACTCAAAGAAGAAATAGTACATCAACACAGTTATTTCTAAAAATTCTTACTTTAGCATAAGTAGGAATTGGGCAAGTCTATGTTTAAAATCAAAACCAAGCCACCTCAATGCTCACAAAAGACCAGAGAAATATGTTTAGATTCTTCTATTTAAAGACAATTTTATCTGATAACATAAACATATTGTGGTTGAGAATTTTCAGATTGGGACACAATTTTCCCAATATAATATTGAGTAAAGGAAGAAGCAGAACATAAATACATGGCACAAACCATATTGTGTGTAGTTGGCAATGTTTTAACATGTGCTTGTATGTATAAACAAGCATTCACGAGGGTGATGCTCACAGGAGCAACCATATTAACAGAGGAAATAGTGTCCTATACAATATCACTAATATCACTAATTGTTTAGCTTTGCTTTTAATTTTCTAATTTTTGAAAATTTCAGGCAGGCAGTGGTGGCACACAACTCTAATCCCAACACTCAGGAAGCAAAAACAGGCATATCTCTCTGAGTTCAAGGCTATCTTGGTTTACAAAGTGAGTCCTAGGACAGTCGGGGCTTTTACACAGAGAAACCCTGTCTTGGAAAAAAGAAGAAGAAACTTTCATACATGAGTACTGTATTTACATCATTTCGACTTCTTGTTCCAACCTCTCTCTTCTCTCTTCAGCTCCCCCTTAGTTCCCACTGTTTTCTTCCATTATTCCATGAAAATGAAAATTACAGAGGAACCTTAGTGGAATTGTGTTTTGTGTTTATGGAGAAGGTCATGGCTCATCTGTATCCTGGCTGCCCCAGAATGATTCAGTAAGGAAACCCCAACTGGCCTCCAGACGTGCCCAAGCCATTTCTGAAGCTCATATGTACAGTTTGTCTTTGACCTAGTCCCAAAACTTGCCTCAGTATATATCAAAAAAAGAGTCTTGGAAGAGAAGGTCAGTATATGGTTCAAAACTGCCATAGTTTAGTGACAGGGAGATACACCTAAGAAATACTTTTATCTATTCTTATAGTAAATATTTTTAACAAAGCCTGAAGAAAACCAACCTCAATGGCTTGGAACAACTTTGCAACTCATGCCCTAAGAACTCACTGTGATTTGCATTCATATAAACACCTTCATTTTTTTCGTTAACTGAGCTGATTTAACTGCTAATTAAAACTAGTCAGTAAGCACAATGCAAAATTAATTAAAACCATTTAGTAGAGAGATGCAAATTAGGCGACTCTGCATTGGACGCTAGCAAAGTCAGGAAGGCTCCTACTTGTCATCAGGCAAAATAGTTCTTAGGGTAAGTGCCTTCCCCAGGGAGAGATGTTAAGGAATAAAAATCATCCTGTTGATTGTATGATGTTTTATTCAGCAAATGCACTCAAATTCAGCTGATCTTTTCAATGGAAAACAATAGGGGGAAAAGGCTGGTGTCTCGTAGGTGTTTAATAGTCACAAGACAATTCATAAAATGAGCAAAGTACTTACAATAAGCATCATCATTTTTCAGATCTTATAAAGATGAAAAGGAACACTCTACATATTAGAATATCACCTTGCCTAAAGATAGACACCAAGCATCCTCTTCACGTGCTCAATGCTAACAATCTTTAATTGCTTTAACCTTTAACTGTCCTCATTGAGGAAGTGATCACTTCTCCCTCTGTCTATCAACACACCATTTTGACACAGAAGTGTTCTTTATTTCCTTGCCTCTCACCCCTTCCTCCCCCTGATTTTGGATCATTTTCTTCTTTGACAAACTTCCACGCAAAGCATATGTCAAGGGGACAATGGACACTTGGCCTTAAATGTTCAAAGTGGGAAGAGGGAAAATTTGTCCCTTGTTCCTTATGGCCACTGATGGTGAATATATAGGCAGTGCCATTCGTGGTAATTTCACCTCAGAGGTTTGGAAACATCTATGCATGTTGATCGCTGTTAGGTTTAGGACAGGTAGAGTTGCATATCTACTGAACTGCTCAACTGCTCTATGATATAGTACCTGCTATTCTCCAAAGCTGCATACATGCATGCACACATTTGCACACATGTACACACACATACAGACACACACACACACAGTTTTCTGCTTTAAGTTCTATCACTAGCATACTTATGTGACAAAGCATATATACATTTTGTTTGGTTTGGTTTAAAACTTTATTTTATTTTATTGTGATAGTTGGTCTGAGTTTTATATTTTACTCATGTGTATATGTGTGTTGGAGAGAGTTCAAATGTACAGGTATGTTCAGGAGCCCACAGAGGTCAAAAGAGGACATTGGATATGCTGGAGCGGGGTTGCAGGTAGTTATGAACTGTTCCGCAAGGGGGCTAGGAAATGAAATTGAGTCCTTTTCAATAGCAGAATGCATTTTTAGCCACTGAACCGTTTCCTCAGACCTCTGTGATTATTTTTGTGTGTTCGTTTATCTACTTACTATGTAGATCAGGTTGCCCTCAAACCTGCATGGCCCTCCTATTCCACCATGCTGTGCTTTGTGGAGCTACTTTTCTTCTTCTTCTTCTTCTTCTTCTTCTTCTTCTTCTTCTTCTTCTTCTTCTTCTTCTTCTTCTTCTTCTTCTTCTTCTTC
>NC_022018.1:43618510-43661684 GCF_000317375.1 Microtus ochrogaster | reverse complement strand
TTCTTCTTCTTCTTCTTCTTCTTTTTCCTTCTTCCTTTTCCTCTCTCTCTCTCTCTCTCTCTCTCTCTCTCTCTCTCTCTCTGTCTTTGTTTTTGCTTGTTTTGTTTTGTATTGTTGAGACAGGTTTTCTTTATGTAAAAGTCCTAGCTGTCCTGGAATTCACTTTGCAGACCAGATTAGCCTTGAACTCTCAGACACCCACCTGCCTCTGCTTCCCAAGTGCTGGAATGAAAGACTTGCACAGTGAAACTACTTTTAAAATAACATTGCAAGTGTTTATTACAACCATAGGAAAAGAACATTTTGACATAAGTGAATGTGCATTTACATTCAGGTTTACACTTTGTGTAGGTTTCTTAGATGGTTGGGCATGATGTAAGGCATCCTTTATCTCATCCAGCAGGAAGAGAGCCTGAGTGTTTTAGGTTAGCCTTGTTTACCTAGGGATTTCTAGGCCAGTCAAGGCTACACAGTGGATCATTGTCTCAAAACAAAATCTCTTCAACAGAATCCCTACACCTAAGTCTTAGGGAACACCACAGAAAAGGGAGAGAAAGTTTTACGAGACAGTTGCTACAAGATTGTGTCTTCTTTATATGACTGAGAAGCTACACCCATGAAATAGCGACAACATGGCTGCCCGAAACAAGATCCAAATAACGACAACACCAGTTAACACATCAGTGTGAGTGAGAGAAATATTACAAAACCCCTCCCCTAGATCAAGAGCTCCTAGCAATGAATGAAGGTTGAGTCAAGAGGATATAGTCTTCCCTAGTAATAAGCCCCCTAACTGGTTATCTAATACCAAGTTTCCGGCCCTAAAAGCATAAATACATGTAAGTAATATTAAATGAACTCAGCAGTTTGTATTTACATATTTATATATATATTTTCTCTCTCTCCCTCTCTTACTTGCTCTCTCGCTCTGTATGTGTGTGTGTATGTGTGTGTGTAATAATGATAATTAAAGAAAAAGGGTCATAATTTTGAGGGGGAACACAAGACAGAATGATAGAGGAGGAAATGATGTAAACATAATTTACATATATGACATTTAAAAATAAATGTAAGAATTCAATTAAATTTAAAAATTAAAAATGAAAATCAAAAACATTCTGAAATGTACACTTCTGTGAAAATAATGTTACAATAGGCAGGTGTTAGGAGAACCAGAGAGAGAGATCAAAACTCTAAATAGGGAAGGACAGACAGGTGTCTTGGAACTTCTTTTCTGGCTTTGATTCTGCTGTTACCCAGGATGGAAAAAAACTGTCTTATGTCTCAGTCATGATAAATATCATGACCAAAGACAACTTGGAAAGGAAAGGGTTTATTTCAGCTTATACCTCCAAGTATCAATCCACTACATAGGAAGGTCAAGACGGAAGAAGAAGGGAGGAATTTGTAGGCTGAAACTGAAGCAGAAGCCACAAAAGAGTGTTGCTCACTGGCTTGCTCCTCGTGGCTTGCTTAACATGCTTTCTTATCCCAACCAGGATCCCTGCTCATGGGTGGCATCACCCACAGTGAGCTGGGCCTTCCCCATCAATTACTAATTGAGAAAACACAATACAACTTGCCTACTGATGATCTAATGGAGGCATTTTCTCAGTTGAGGTCCCCCTTCCCAGATGAGGCTAGCCTGTGGGAAGCTGACAAAACACTAGCCAGAGCATACTCTATGGGTTTAATTTCCCTTTCCTATAAATGATGAACTTCGTTTGACCTGCTTTTACAAAATTTCTGTTGGTTTGTCTCTTGAGTCAGGGTTTCATATTCTCCAGACTGAACTCCAAGCACACTATGTAGCTGGGGATAACATTGAAATCTTACTCTTCCTGCATCTGGCTCCTGAAGGTAAGGATTACAGGTGTGCTATATAGTGCCCAGAACTGATGTTTGCTCTTTGAGAGTATTTTTGCCATGAGGACAAGAAGACAGAGAGCTAACGTATTTGTATGCAATTTCTTCTTACTCTGGCCACGTGCTTTGTCTCTCCTCACATTTTAACTACAAAGGAGACTCAGCTTTGAAGCTATTAAGATGCTCTCCCACAGCTCACTCTTTGCTTCCTGACTTTTAGGGATGTCAACAGAACCCATATAAGGCTGTTGTTTTCCATCTTTCTCAAAGGCCACTGAGGTCACAAACCCTCTGACTGGTGGGCAGATTCTGAAGTTTTCTCTCCCCACACTGTACTCTTGGGCTGATCTTTAGTTGGTGAGCCACTGAAGAAAATCCTAGAAAAGGATTAAAAGATATTCCAAGCTGGTTCTATTTGCAGAATTGTGACTCAACTGAATGCCAGTTAAAAAACCAGAACAAAGGGCTGGAGAGATGGCTCAGCAGTTAAAAGCACTGGTTGGTCTTCCAGAGGTCCTGAGTTCAATTCCCAGAAATCACAAAGTGATTTACAACCATCTATAATGAGATATCGTGCCCTCTTCTGGCCTTCAGGTATACATGCAGGTAGAACACTATATACATAATAAATAAATAGAACCCTTAAAAAAAAGTCAGTACAAAACTGAATTTATATCTTCTGTGTTCAAATCAAGTGTTTTATTTGGTGTGTAGATCTGTCCTGGTTCACGTTTGTTTGTTTGTTTGTACAAGTATTGCCTTTGCCATCAACCTCCAGCATGCTGACGCCTCTAACTCAGTTATTTTCAGGAAGAATGGAAAGAAAATTGATGAACAATAGGGGTTTGTTTGGTTTCTCAGCCTCAGGGGTTTTTTCAGCTCCTTAGAGTTGTGGAAGCAGAGGTGGGGATTAGATGACTTCCTGCCAGCTGCTCCAAGTTGGACACACCTGCCAGCAGTGGGCTGATTGTTCTAGCCCCTGCTATGCATAGAAAATATGCATCTAGAAAGTATACAATATAAAGGTCTATAGAAGATACTCATGCCATGGAGTCTCCCTCCCAGGCTAATTAAAGCTTATGACTTTCTTAAGATTATTAAGTCATTCATGGGTTAATATTCAGAGGAAAGAGCTTTAGCTGGAATTGTGGCTAGTCTGCCCTAGGACGTCTCCCAATAGACGAGAAAAGAAAGGAAAGGTTGAAAGAAAGCCAGATGCCACACCTTAGTTTCAGAGCATAGAAGTAAGCTTACTAAATTCCTAAATTCTAGGTTTGTCTGACTAAGACAGGGCTTGTAAGAAGGTTGCTATAAATTCGTTTATTTCAAATTCCTGATTCATCTTTTGGTCACTTGGAATATGTATTCAGATAATCCTTTTCAGCAAGCAGCACAATGTAATATCACTACTCATAAACAGTATTTACAGGGTTTCTGAACACCAAGATGTAACAATTACTATCCAGGTTAATCTAAATATTTCCAGTCCAAAGTCCTAGGAAAGTCAAGGTTCTGTTCTATTTCCAGGCAGGATAATCAGGCTGAGCCGGAGGTCTGGAAGGCCTAATACAAAGACTTATAACATCAGCATAGGTGGAAAGCAAATAGGTAGAAATGGAAGCTGGAAAAGCCCAGCCACAGCCCTGGATCAGGGACAGAGACATACTAGGGTCTGTGGCCTGTGGCTCAGCGTAATGCCAAAGTGCATGAATACTAAAATACTACTCCTGCATAAAGATTAAAAATGTTAACGAGACACATGACACATGAAGCTGTGTGCAGAACACTAACGAAATTATAGAAGATCTATACTATATTATACACATGACTCAGAGACCATGGGCTAAAGTACCCAGAAGAACCCAGTTCCCTTCTTGGGCCTCTGCTACCCTGTGTCCTGTCTTATTTCTTTTTATTGATTTTCATTATTTGTCACCATATCTGTAATATGTATGCACGTATACATTCATGCATGCTTGTATGTATATATGCATATGTGTGTGTATACACAACAAGCTTTCTTTAGTGTTTCATTCTCTTCACTAGGACACCAACTTTATGAGGGCATAAATGCCTCATATTTATTCATTAAATAGAATTTTTTAATGTACAAATTAGCTATTGATTAGTTTTGTTTTTCTATTTATTTCCTTGCATTTGTGCATTATTTGTCAATATTAGTTATTAATGTATTTCAATTACTAGTTTTTTCTAGGTTAAAATTAATTCTTTATCCACCCTCTTTCGAATTCGATAACATCATCAAAACAGTCACCAGATCTAGCAGAAACAAAAATCAAATAATTCTCGTTGTATTATATTGACCTAGAATAAAGTCAAACCAGGTGAAAACAACTAAACATCAATGTATTGGGAACTAGTTAGTGTGGCAATCTGGGAAAACAGATTCAAGCAACTTTATAGTCTGCTCCATGTTAGGGAGGTGCCTCTGAGGGTAAAGTGTTTGCCATTCAGGTGTGAGGGTCCGAATTCAGATCTCCAGAGTCCACGTGAGGTCCAACAAGGTAGTGCCATTTGTGAGGTGGCAAAATGAAGGCATAGGAGGTGAAGATAGGAGAATTCTGGAAGCTTGTGAGTCAGCTCATCTGTCACAGAGACAACAGAAGACCCTGTCTTTATGATGAGGACTGAGACTCACGGTATTATCTCCCATCCACATGTGTGCTGTGGCACCTAGGTGGGCTGTATTCACATGTACAAATATACACACATGCATACATAGAGACATAACACTTACCTACATGCACACACGAACATACAGGCTATAATGAATATAAGTAAATAAATGGATGGATGAATGAATCTATGACTCTTGGCTGGCAAGATGGCCTAGAGGTTAAGCTACTTTCTGACATGTTTGACAACCTGTGTTAATCCCAGAACCCACATGGAGGTTGTCCTCTCCTCCAACACACACACACACACACACACACACACACACACACACACACACACACACACAAATATAGTACAACAAAGGAAAGTTGCTCCAAAACTAGGCATAGTGGCAAAGGTTTATAATCTCAGTATTCAGGAGGTCGATGCAGGAAGATCAGGAGTTCAAATCATTCTCTACTTCAACTACAGAGTAAGATCAAGAGCAGCCTGTGCTGCAGGAGATTGCTAAAAAAAAAAAAAATTCTGTCCAAGATTTTGCAAAGTGACAGTTTTCTTGGGATGACCACATTTGTTAGTGAGGAATGGCAATTGGTGATAGCAAATTTTCAAGTGTTCTTTAAGAGGGGGCTGGCACAGGCTTAGTCTCTGGACAACTTGAGGGCAAGATTCTCATGCAGAGGGCCAGCTGAGATCTAGAATGTTCCAAAGAAAGCAACTCATCCAAGAGTACTGGTTGAGTGGGTCTATCTACATCCCAGTTCAAAGACTCAGCTGTCAATCTATTTGAGATCTGATTAACAATGGTTTCCTCGCCTTGATTTATGAGCCCTAACCAAAGGTACTAAACTCCCCTTTGTCTTGACAACCATTTTAACTCAAAGACAATTTTGTGAATAGAATCTATAGAATCAAAACACAAACAAACATCCTCAATAAAAACTAGTTTCTGGAAAACAGAACAAAAAACAAACAAACAAAAAAGAACCAGCACCTACCAGAGTCTGGCGTAGCCTTTGGGTTTCCATTGTCAGGTATTTAATGAAAACATTTTTTTTTAAGTCTACTCTTAGGCAATCATCACACTAAATCATTTAGTAAACTGTCATTCATGATGAATCTGTAAACCTATACTATTTTCTTATAAAGGGCCTTTGCTGATTGTGACATCTACCTATAGTACCAAGATGTACAGGAGTTTAACATCTAAGAACTACATACACCACCCCATCCCACAAAGGTTTCTGTTCTACACCCCCTGATCAAACAGCAGTCAACACAAACAAGAACAACCCAGCACTATGTACAACGCCTAAGGAAAAGAATAAAAGCTGTGAATGAGGGAAAGTTCCCAGCTGAGCCACCAAACGCCTGGTTTTCCCGTTATGAAGTGAGCCAGGTGGGAGAGAGGACATGACTGGAGCATAACCGAAAAGTGACAGTTGCAGACACGGTGACTCACCCTTTCATGGCTGAGTATCAGGGCCCTGCAAGCTGAGCTTTCGCGTGTGTGCGCATGTGGGGGACTCGCGGTGGAGTTACCTAACTCTTTGTTCTCTTTAGGTCAGAGCTGTTTGCCAAGAAAAAGAGAGGGGGTCGTTTCTTAGGACTCCTTTAAATAATACAGAAAACAAAGAGTAAAGCAACAGCTGTCGTGACCTCACTGGGAGGCACACGGAAGAAGAGCAATTGAATGGACTTTGTTCATGGAACTAACGATTGCCAAGAGTCTACTGGGATAGTTCAGAATTCATATGCTATAGCTTCACTCTCCATTAACTAACCTGCATGGACAAAACACCTCTGTCCATCTTTATCCTGAATGCAAGTTGAGTCCTACAGTACACTACCAAACTGTAAAGGAGTTAGCCAGATCTACCAAAGTCTGAGCATAAGCCTTGAGACTGTCAGAAGTTCAAGCCATGAATCCCTTCTATGTCCATGTAGAAGCAGCCTTTAAAGCATGCTCTACCTATGAAGTAAATATGATGGGATCGAAAAATAAACAAAAGGAAGAAGGAATGGACTAGAGGAAAACTTGAAGAAATTTTCTGTGGGCTGTTTGAGTGACTGTGGAGCTTCTGGGACATTTGTGATTTAACACACCTGTGTTCATGACTCCAAAGGGCTTATTGATTAGGATTTCCTGTATGTGGAAAGTTGGAGGAAGAACCAAACTGTGTGAGTAGTCGTCCATTGGCCACTTTTGTGCCTAACATCCTTACGACTATCAGTTGAAACTACCAATTCTAAAACATTTGCAAAGATATTAACCAGACCATCAGTATCCACCAATCCCAAAGCCAGTGAGTGGCCTCTGAAATGAGCAGCACAGACTTTCTTGTTTGCTGCAGCATATCTGCCTGATGTGGAGTTGGGAAAATTCTTGGATTTCTGACTTTATTTTGTTCTGGGAAGATGAAAACTTTGTGTAGCCACTTCCAGATTGGAACATGCTAATTTGAGCAATCTGAATCTGTGCTTATGGGACACAATCTCTCGTATTTGGCTCAGAAGAATCCATCTCTTAGTCTCTGAGCAAGAAGAGCTGTGTTCTAGTATTTGTATCTGGGGTCGGTTGTCTTCATTCAGTTCACAATAGAAGAGGATTATTGAAGACAGGCATATCACAAACCACAAACATCAAGCAGAATTCCCCTTGTGTTTCAGAAACTGATAGTATCACCCTGAAAGCTTTAGGGGTGGAAACTCAGTAAGGGGCCAGACACACAAGCATGAGGACTGAAGTTCAATCCCCAGCACCCTTGGAAAAGCCAGCTGTGCCATCGTATGCTCATAATCCCAGCAGTAGGGGAATTTGGAAGGACTTGCAAATGGTTTTTTTTTTGTTTTGTTTTTGTTTGTTTGTTTTTTTTTGTTTTTTGTTTTTTTTACAAAGAACATTAGAGAGTATGGGATGTTTTCAATGAAGGACACAGATAAGGAAGACAATGGATATACTAAAAAATTGAGAGAGGGATGCGCACCTTTAAAACAGACAGAAGTCTAGACTTTTGAGAAACTGAGCCAAACCAGGGCTGGATCAATCTCTTCACACTCTTGCTAAAATCATTTTCCAAAATTGCAACTTAACATGACATGAAAACTATACATCTGTGGTCCAAAGATGTTGAAACCGCTCCACAAAAAAAACCTTAGAACTCACCAAGGGACATCATAACCAAATTATAAAACACAATAATAAAGAAAAATACAACCATTAAGTCAGAGAAACAATGACTAAAGTTACAGACTTCCCATCAGATGTCCTTGAAGCAATAAAAAATTAAAACAAAAATGTGATACATCTAAAGTCCTTGTGGTAGAAACCCCAAAACATAAACAACTGTGAACACACAGAGACACACACAGACACACACAAAATCACCAAAAATAACTAAAACAACAAAATAATAGGAATCAAGAATCATTCATTGGTCATATCTCTCAATATCAATAACCTCAGATTCCCTATAAAGAGACACAAACTAACAGAACAGATTTCAAAACAGTATCCATTCTTCTCTTGTATCCAAGAAATACAACTCAACATCAAAGATAGACATTATATCAAGATAAAATATTAGAAAAATATATTCTATGCAAATGGACCTATGAAGTGAACTGGTGTAGCCATTTTAATATCTTACAAAATAGACTTCAAATCAAAACCAATCAAAAGAGATGGGGAAGGACACTTCATACATAGCAAAGGAAAGATCCAACAAGATGGCATTTCAATTCTTAATGACTACGCCCCAAACACAAGGCCACACACTTAAGTAAAAGAAGCATTATTATAGCTTAAATCACACATTGAACCTTATACTCTGATAGTGGGAGACTTCAGTACCCCACACTCACCAATAGACAGGTCATCTAGACAAAAACTAAACATAGAAATACTGGAGCTAACAGATGTCATAAATCAAATGGACTTAACAGATATTTACAAAAAATTTCACCCAAAGCATAAATCTTCTTCTCAGAACCTCATGAAACTTTCTTCAAAATTAACCACCTTTTCAGAAACAAAGAAAGTTTAAACAGACACTAGCAAAATGAAATAACTCCCAGAATCCTTTTAGACCACAATGGCCTAAAGCTGGATATCAACAACAGAAATAACAGAAAGCCTACAAACTAAAAACTGAGCAACTATTCACTGAATGAAAAATGAATCAAAACAGAAATAAGAAATTTAAGACTTTATAGAATTGAGTGAAAATGGATACACAGCATATCCAAACTTATGAGACATAATGAAAGCAGTGCTAAGAGAGAAGTTCAAAGCATTAAGTGCCTACATAAATAAAATGGGGTATCTCATACTAACAACATAACAGTACACCTGAAAGCTTTAGAACAGAAAAGTAAACACATCCAAGAAGAGTGGATGAAAAAGAAACAATCAAACTGAGGGCTGAAATCAATAAAATAAAAACAGAGAATAATACAGAGAATCAATGAAACACAAAGTTCTTTCTTTGAGAAAATCAACAAGATTGACAAACCCTTACCAAAACTAAGTAATATACACAGAGAAAAGATCCAAATTAATAAAATTAGAAACAGAAAGGGGCATATAACAACAGACACTAAGGAAATTCAGAAAATGATAAGGACATATTTCAAAAACCTGTACTCCACGAAACTAGAAAATTTAAACAAAATGGACAACTTTCTCGATAGGTACGATTTACCAAAGTTAAACTAGTTTAAGTATACTTATAATCCCAGTAAAATAGAAACAGTTGTTAAAAAGTCTCCCAACAAAAAAAGTCTAGAGCCACACAGTTTTAGTACAGAATTCTACCAATCTCTCGAATAAAATTTAGCACCAATACTCCTCAAATTATTCCACAAAATAAAAACAAAAGGAACATTGCCCAACTTATTTCATGAGTCCACAGTTAACTTGATACCCAAACTACATAAAGACTCAATAAAGAAAGAAAATTACAGACTAATTTCCCTAATGAACATAGATACAAAAAAATGTTCAAGAAAATACTTGCAAACTGAATCCAAGAACACATCAAAATACATCATCCACAATGATCAAGAAGGCTTCATTCCAGAGATGAAAGGATGGTTCAGTATGAAAAATATAAGTAAATTAGATCCATAATATAAAAAAGTTTAAAGGAAAAAAAAACACATGGTCATTTCATTAGATGCCAAAATGCCTTTGACAAACACCAACACCCCTTTGTGATAAAAGTCCCAGAGAAACTAGTAATACAAAGGACATACCTAAATATAATAAAGGTGATTTGCAGTAAGCTTGCAGCCAACATCAAATTAAACAGAGAGAAACTCCTAGCAATCTCATTGAAATCAAGAACAAGACAAAGTTGTCTACTCTCCCCATATCTACTTAATATAGTACTCGAAATTCTAGCTAGAGCAATAAGACAACTGAGGGAGATCAAGGGGACACATACTGAAAAAGAAGATGTCAAAGTATTGTTATTTGCTGTTGATATGATAGTATACATAAGTGACCCTGAGAATTCCACCAAGGAAATCTTACAGATGACAAACATTTTCAGTGAAGTGGATGGATACAAGATTAATTTAAATAATCAACAACCTTCCTATATACAAACAACAAAGGGATTGAGAAAGAAATCAGAGAAACAATACCTTTCACAATATCCTCAAATAATATAAAATATCTTGAGGTAACTCTCACCAAGTAAGTGAGAGTCTTGTATGACAAAAACTTCAAGTCTTTGAAGAAAGAAATTGAAAGAAGATACCAGAAGATGGAAAGATCACACATATTTATGGATCAGTTGAACCAGCATGGTAAAAATGGCCATACACAGTTCCCTGCCCAAAGGCCAGTTTTGCCAAGAAGAAAACAAGCTCCAAGTGGAGTGAGTGTCTTCGGTGTTAAACATTCTCTCGGGAATAGATGGGTGCTGCCAGAAGCAATTGTGTCTCACATCAACAAAACCCTAAGTTATTTAAATACCATATTCTACAGCTCTTTGAAGTGGTTAAAGATTACCTATCTGTGCAGAATACAATCTCTATGTATCTAAAGAACCTGATTATTCTAATCATAAGTATGAAAAACATGGATGACTATTGATCTATAAATCTTAATACCTATATAACTTTGACTGCATATCAGAATATTAAACAATCTTTAAGCAACTGTGTAACAAATGAGGACAGTGTATATTGCAATATGATAAATATATCCCAAAATTTTATCAATATACAAAATGTCCTAAGCAGAGGTAAAAGCATGCATGTATACAATATGATGAAATAACTTTGCCTAGGTATAAAAATATTGTAGACAAAAATAGGAATATATTCAATATAATTTAAATTTGTATCAATATATAAGAATCTATACCAATGTAAATTGCCTATAAATAATAGCTCACAAGTATTCACTCCATTATTCATTACTATTATTAATGTAAGCTCACACTAATCTATTATCCCATCCAATTTCCTTTTTTCTTCAAAGTGATCCATAAGCTTACATAATGTTTTACCAACCTCCAACCCTATATTAATTATAATCAACTCTTAAATGATGTCCTTAACCCTGAGGACAAACTCTGTTGGGAGAAGGGTCTTTGTCTTCTAGAATTTCTTCCAGCTGTCCTGAAGGCAATGTTCCTTCTATGGGATCCCGTGAAAGTAAAATTTTGGTTAAGTTCCAAGATTAATATCTGGTATAATGACAAATATTCTCTGAGTATTTGGTAGGGTATTTCTGAAGTTCCTATTTGGAGTTCTAGCCAAAATGTTGTAAAAAAAAAAAAGTGCACCATTTCACCTAACCAAGTTGGATCCATCTTAAGCAGTTGGCACCCAAAACAAGTCTTATAGTAGCATTATCAGCATCATGGCATCATATCAACAAGGTTGAGTTGTTATTGTGGGGCCCATTTTCTTTTTGGAAACTTCAAAATTTATTGCAGGAAAATTTATTGTTCATTGTGGAAAACTTAAACATTATTTATATGAACATATTCAATAAAGGGTACGATAGAGACAAAATATGTATGAAGAAAAGCATTTTTTTTCTAAATTCTTTCTTCTTTCTGTCCCACACAAGATGTCTCTTGACATGAGACAGAAATTCTTAAATTTTCTTTTAACAACATGCTTGGATTTAGAGAAGGACAGAGCCATTGTTTAATTCCAAATTAAACAAATTAAAAATTTTTGATTTTTAAGTGAATCATGACTACAATTCTATTTAGTATTCAGAGAGTCTTACCCTCAGATTATATGTCCTCACAAGTGATAATTCTCTGCTTGATCCTATCTGGATCTTTTCCTCTTTAGGCATCTAGATGTCCAGAGTCTCTTAACTTTTTGAAGATGAGTATTTTCCTGCAAAGACAAAAGCAGAAAACTGCCCCAACCCTTATGAGGTTTCCTTACCACCTGATTAGTTGTCACCTATGTGGATGAGGCATATATTTCTCTTTCTCAAGAGATTTCTCTGTTTCAAACCGAATCTTTATTAATTTTGCTAATTTCCATAACTTTTCTTCTCCTGTTGAAACAAGAGTGAAACCCCTTCCCCAACATAGCACATCTCCTGGCTTCCATTGGGAGGTCAACACACCCTTGAAATACACACCAGCTGGTTTAGTTCAGAAGACTTGTCTAAATCCAATGTCTCTATGCTGCTGTTGTCCCTTTCTCATTAGTGTTAAGAAAATTCAAGGTTAATAAAGCATTATGCAATCTATTTCTGGGGATATTTTCCATCTCTTTCTGTTTGTTTAACATATCCTTTATAGTTTGATTTGATCTTTCTATAACTGCCTGACCTGTAGGATTGTTTGGTATACCTGTAATATGCTTTATATTATAATAAGGAAAAAACTGTTTCATTTTCTTAGAGACATATGCTGCACCATTATCTGTATTTATTTGTGCAGGTATGCCCATGATGATCATAACTTCTAGTAAATGTATGATTACTGAATCAGCCTTTTTGAGCTCAAAGCAGTTGCCCATTGGAAACCTGAATATGTATCAATGGTGTCATGTACATATTTTAATTTTCTAAATTCTGCAAAGTAGAACACGTTCATCTGCTAGATTTCATTTCTTTGAGAGCCCTTTGAGTTAGTCCCTGTAGGTAGTGGTCTTTGGTTCTAGAAAGAGCAAGTAAGACATCTCTTTATAATCTCCTTAGCTTATTGCCATATAATAGAAAACTATTTCTTTAATCCATTGCTATTGGCATGATGTTTCTTATGAAATTCTGTTGCCTTCAGCACATTTCCAATCAGTAATCGATCAATTTCTACATTACCTTGGGCTAGAGGACCTGGCAGACCCATATGGGATTAGATGTGTGTTATGTATATGTGACAGAGCCTATTCCTGATTATATCTTGTACCTGTATAAATAATGTTGTCGTTCTATATCATCTTGCATAAATTCAGTGGTTTCAATATGCAAAACAACTCTTTCTACATATTGTAAATCAGTAGCTATATTAAGAGGTTCTTCAAAATCCCTTAGTACCATGAGAATAACATATAATTTTGCCTTTTGGACAGCATTATAAGGGCTTTACTCCTTCTTACTTAAATCATCTGATTTGTAACGTGCCTTTCCTGATTTATTTGCATTAGTGTAGAATGTACGGGCTCCAGTTATTGGTGTGTTCTGTACAATTTGGGGAAGGATTCAAGTAGTTCACTTTATAAGGTTAATTATATCACATTTGGGATAATTTCTATTAATCTTTCCTAAAACATTAGCACAAGCTCTTTGCCAAAGTTCATGGTCTTCACATAATTTTTTGAATTTCATCAGAAGTAAAAGGCACTACAATCTCTGCTGTGTCTATATCTGCTAGTTGATGAAGTCTCAATTTTTCTTTAAACTATGAAATGAACTATATTTAGACATAAAGACAGACATTAATCCTTAGGTATGACTTGGGCATTGTATCTTAGTTGGAGTATTTTAAGTTAGCACTTTGAGTATGCACTGTTTATTGCTTGTGCTGCACTCCATCATAAAATTGGTTCTTATTGCAAACTCCAAATCAAGAAGTTAATGGGATCATATATATATACACACACATGCATATGGACACATTCGCATCTATGTAGTGATTCCGTGTCACTTCAAGGTCATTAATGCTGGATAACCATATGAGAACATTAACATTTCCTTCCTGTTCCTCTCTCTCTTTCTCTTTCTACCCTTGGTCTCTTTCTCTCTCCCTTCTTCTGCAATGCACTGTGCCTGCTAAGCCCTTGCTGAACCACTGAACTACATCTCCAGCTAGCCAGTTTTTAAAAGCTGTTGAAACAAAACCCTGTTTCATACACTCTTTTTGCAAAGGTTAACACTAAAATGTCTTATACCATTCAAAGAATAAAAGAAAACAGAAAAGAAAAGGGGAATTAAAGACCCACCCTGCAAAGAGGCAGATGTGGAAATGTTATTATCTCAGGCACTGGGTGGTTTTCAGTCAGCCACAGAAGCACCCGGATGGGATCTTGAAGAAGAGACTCATGTCATCACCGTCAAGTAAAATAATTACAGTTTTGGCACCAGAAAAGGCTTTCTATGCGCCAAAACGTGGGATTTTAAGCAGCAAGTGATTACCACCACTGAAAGCAGGTCTGATCACCCATCAGTTACTAATTCCCTTGGCATACTTCTGCATACTATGTCTGTGGCTGGGCAACTGAGCCAGAAAGGCTCCAATAAAATTAAACTTACCTTCACAACCTATTCATTTCTCAGTATTGCAATTTAATTGTGAGATGTGGTGACATACATACATGAGCTTTTTTTGTGTGACTGTCATGCCCAGGTATGTTTCAAGGCAAATGCTTCTGTGTTCAATAATACAAAAGAGATGGAAATCGTTCCCAAATCATGCAGTAGTAATATGAAATATAATTACCCATGGCATCGCAATTTCTTCTCTGTTGGCATCTGTCCTGTTATATTTTCAGTCCCAACGTTCATAGACTCACTTGCATCATTCAGAAAGCTTTCATCTGAAGGTTTGTCAAATTCTTAAAATAACAGTTACCAAGGCCTTGCTTGGCTTAGGTGTTCTCAGGGTTTCTCTTCAACTAAAGCCAAATTGTTGCAACAAGGCACACTGTCTAAATTACATTCCTAATTTGCTACTTTTATTTTCCTAGCACCTTTGTTTCCTGCATTCTGATATAAGCTCCACACTAACCTCTATTGTTTTCCATTCGTCAAACATGGTGGAGCTGCCCCAGAGCCTGCATCCCAGCAAAAGTTTATAAACAAAGCAAACGGAGGGTTAATTCAGAAGATAGACAATAAATAGTTAATGTTTTTCCTATTTTCTTTTCTGGAGAAAAGTTTGGGCAGCAGTTCCTAAGTAGTAAAAGAGTTGCCTTTCAGATTTTTCTTTGTTATAAGTAAATGACTGATTAACATTTAGCTCTTCTACTAATCATATGACTAATCGAGACAAGGACATTCCTGAAATTGTTTACATTCAAAGGGATTGATCTTGCCCAGTGATCTTCAAAAAGAGCACACATGTTACAGATTTATTCAGTGATCCATATTTTATAAGGTGACAGCCTCTTTTTTACTCTGGAAATACTGAGGATCAAAATGATCTTTTCAAGAGTCCACGGTCATAGACCATTCAAATATTCAAGAAGATTGTCATGTCTAACAAAATGATGAAATCATGTCATCTCTTTCTGTGGAAATGTCAAGGCATTACAAAGGGAACACATGATTCCAATAGGTATACACAAATCAAGAAAAACAGTGAGTCCTCCATTACTTTAGAAGAGGCAAAGTGATATGGTGACCTGGATAAGATGACATTATCATGCACTATGTCCTTCGTATGGTTGATCTTGTATCTCTACCAAGACATTGGGTTTCCCTTCCTGAGAGTGTTAGGATCCAAGAGAAGCCCCCAAAGAAGACCAATAGCCACGTACAAAATAACAAGAGCGCTTCCTTAATTACAATGTTGGGGTGGCACTTGAGGGCTCCAAAAGATGATCACAGGCTCCTTTTAAGCAGAGTTAGGGGAATTCCAGAGAGGAAAGATTAATCTGGGGTTTTTTGGTGGAGGAAAGATTAGTCTGGTTGCTGATTGGTGAGAGCTAACTGGAGGAAAATCTAGTGGTTAAGTACTTTCTGGTGACAGGATAGGGGAAGCTAGCTTTAACTTGTAGAAGTCTGGCAGGGGGTTGCTGAGCTAGCAGAGGGTCTTTGGGGGCTTGCTGAATCGGCAGAAGGGCTTTGGGGGCCTGCTGGGTCAACAGAAGGGCCTAAGGGGTTGCTTGCTTATGGTCACCCATAAGTTGTGGTTTTCCTGAGACCTGCTTGCTCAGTTCTAGTGAACTGCAACTATAGCTTAGATTTCTGCCAGGCTAGTAGGAGAGACCAGTCTTCCCTCCCACACCCTCACCCCAGTTCTCTCAAGAGCAGCCTTGAACACACTGCTTGTGTCTAGCAGCTGTTTTTACCTTCCCAGGTAAGACTATCTCTTCCATCTCCGTCATTTGGGCAAGCATCTTACTTCAGTTCCTTGCAAAATACTAACGCCTGTGTTTCTTAGCCTTAGAAAGATTTCTATTTCTCACTCCTACTTCACCGAAAGTGATATAAATCACTAACTTGTTTGAATAATAAACAAATAAAATGGTATATAATTTTTCATTCCCGTCCAAGAAACTGGAATCTTATTACTCTGAATGCAGAGCTCTAATCTAATAGTATCAATATATACTGAACAACCTCAGCTTTCTCAATCTGTTTGCATTTGTAATGTAATATTTCTTCAGAATTATTCTTTTAAACAGTCAAACTTGTCTGTATCACCATGTGGTGATGTGTGGCTCTATTTTTTAAAGATAATGAAATGTTGGATGGGTCTCTGCTAACATCCCTGGGCTCAGTAATGTATTTATTGCCTCTCCCTCTGTAAGAGACTATGGCATGTAACAAACTAGCTTTTCTATTATTACATTTCTATGAGTGATAGAAAGTAAAGGTTAATATTTGAAAAGTATCAGGTGGTCACCAACCATAACATTTTAAAACATTTCTTTCCGAGGAAACTGGAACAAAAGAGAAAAAGAAAAAAATTAACTGTGGGATCTTTGTAGGTCTCAGCACCAGCAGGAAGAAGAACCCCAAAGGAAGGAGAATAAAGACTTGGCCAGCGGGACTTGCTCAGTCAGACTGGATCACAAATTCCAGAGCATCCGACCTGCTGTTTTAATTTTCATATACGTTTAAAGACAGTCAAATTTTGGGGGCAGGAGGAGGAGTTTCCATGTGACAATTCTCATAACAAATTTCCAGGGATGGAAACATTGAAATTCCTTTGCAAAGTAGCAAGGTCCCTGTGACCTTTATGCTAAGACTGAGTACCGGTGGCTGAGAACTGCTCAGGGCTAGGGCCTAGAGGAAGGATCTGTAATAACCATTAGGATGGATTCTGTCTAAAGAAGATGCAAAGTACGTAGTGGGGGTTGGGGCTCTATCATAAGGATGATACTCACTAGGAAACAAAGCCCAGGATTAAGGCCAAAACCACCACTCAGAATTTGGTGGAAACTCTGTGGAGGCTGGCTCCTAACAGAATAACAAAGGATCAGCAGGTCGTCTGACCACTTGGCTCCCACATTCCAGGTGATCAGGCTTCATTCTCCCTTCATTGAGGACAGCCGACCTGTGTGCTTAACGATCCTAGCTTCCTCGATTCTTACTCTAAGCCATGTTTCCTACAAGTAACAACTAAGATACATCTGATAACATATTTCTGGAATAAGGGCCTGGATAAAAGAATGAGTCCCATATTTCTGCATCTACATCTTCACTTGAGAGCGTGTGACTGCTGGGCACATCTGCATAAGACCCGGCTGCCTGTTGGGCTTCTCTTCTCATCTACTGGCGAGAACACATTGAGGTGTGGCAAGCGGATGGTGGGATGGGCGTGTATAGATGCCTAGATTCTCACTGGAATCTGGGGATGAGACCTTGACTGGATTCAGCAGCCCTTGTGGACTGCTCACGTTAAAGACACTGAAAGATTAACAAGAAGTGTCTTCAAATAATAAATCCCTGTCTCTGAGGCATCTGACTAAATTACTCTTGGTCCCAAAAATATAGGTATCCTATCAACCCCCTGCCTCTGTGTGCACATGTCTATGTGTGTGTGTGCATGGCATGTACGTGTATGCATGTGTATGTATGTGTATCTTTATATGTGTGTATATATGTGAATTTGTATATGTGTGTATTTGTATATATATGTGTATGTGAGTGTATATGTGTGCTTGTGTGTGTATGTGTTGTATATAGGTATGCATATGTATACTATTTCACTAATTACATGTATGTATATGTATACTATTTCACTATTTTATCCATATTTTTGTATTTTATCCATATTTTTGTATTTTATCCATATTTTTGTATTTTATCTATATTTTGTATGAAATAGCAAAGGGACACCTTTCTATTTCTTGATACTTTTGCAAGGATTGCTAGAAGGTTTTTATTTCTGCCCATTAAGAGGGTTTCTGTGAGCTCTGCCCACATAAATATATACTAGACTTCTAACGCTAAAGATGATCAGAAAAAGTCTGTTTTTCTAACCTCTACCCATCCAGATAACAGCAAATCTGCCCCTACTGTACCAATGTGAATTTTTCATGTAGGTAGGCAGTCACGTCAAAATTATATGAGTTTTGCTGGCAAAAGTAGAGAAGAGCCCAGGGGATTGAGAGGGAAATTTTCTGTATAATCACGAAGATCTAGGTTTGGTAAGCAGTTCGACAGTCACATGTTTTCAAAGTCCAAAAGAAAGAAAATTTCTACTACCTGTAGTAGAAATTCTAGATTAGATTATATTAAGAAGAAATCTCAAAAGTCTCCCTGGGCTGTTTCAGGCTGTAATTTGCATCTGAAATGGAGTGTTATTGGGGGGCAGCTGTGTGGGAGAATTTGTAGAAGACAGAGAACCGGGGAAACTGAGGTTAGGTCATGAGGGCAAGCTTGTGTAGGGGACTGTTAAACCTGAGAACCCTGAGGAGAAAATGCCAAGTCTATGATTGTCCAATTAAAGAAAGCTGTATTTTGTAGTGCTCCCGGGATTGACCAGGAGGCTGCCTGACTCCAAGTTGGTATTTTAGACAGGGGCCCCTGGGGGCCTCTTGAAGTCCCTTTTCTAGGAGAGATAAAGTATTCACAGAGGCAATTTTGGCTGTTATGCATTGTCAGAAAGCAGCAGAGCAAGCCCTGCTCCTCCCTTGGTCAGAACTATAGAACCACCCCCATTGGCAGAGATGTGGGTGAGTCAGTCCCAAAGAAGCAAGCATGGTCGAGCTGTCCCTCTGCCATGTGGCAGCATAGGGGTAGAGGCCCCTTCCCCCCTCCACACCCATCAATACCTGAGGTAGGTGGGAGAGCTGACCCTAAGGTCATAAGAGTGGGAGAGCTGAACTGCCATTCATCAGCTGCAGCGCTCTGGAGAGTGGCCCACATGCCATCCTGTGAAGCATAGTAGTGCTGACGCTCAAGTGTAGGTATGGGAGACCCAACCCTGAGGAGATGAAAGCAAAACTGTCTCCTTCCCACTCTCCCACGCCCCTCATCCCTGGCATTGCTCATCTCTGCAAGGTGTGAACTCACCTGGACACCTC
This sequence comes from Microtus ochrogaster, assembly GCF_000317375.1. Lineage (NCBI taxonomy): Eukaryota > Metazoa > Chordata > Mammalia > Rodentia > Cricetidae > Microtus > Microtus ochrogaster. Next base: position 43,642,496 of record NC_022018.1, on the reverse strand, counting down.
ATCCTGATAGCAAGAACAAGGACAAGAACAAGGACAAGAACAAGGGAGAGCTGATGGGCTGATGAACCCTGCAACTACGCATGCCCAGGATCAGGGCTGTGTTGGCCCACGCCAACATCCACCCCATCTGTGATCTGCTGGAGCACGTGAAGGGACAGGTCATGTAGACCCAAAACTGCAGGATTCCATAACACAGAGCAACAGCAAGGGAACCAAAAGGAGTTTCAGTCAAGGCCCAGCATTGATAGTTTATCAGAAGCCAGAGGCTTCAATACAGGCCAATGACTCTTTGCAATGAACACTTGCAAATAGAGAATATGGATAAAAGGATTTAATGAGCGACTCTCTGTGTCACACTACAGCTTCCATAATGCAACTGAGTTTTTTTCTTTCTCTCTCTCTTATCATTTCTCTCAAATTTTATTTTATTTTATTTTATTTTGAGGGAGGCATGACAAGGGCAGAGAATGGATAAGAAGGGACAGGGAAATGAATGGGATGGAGATGCATAATGTGAAAGACACAAAGAATAAATAAAAAATTAATTAATTATTTAATTAATTAAAAACAGACATTTACAAATGTTCCTTCCAAAGAGAAGGAGCAAAGGCAAAGACAAAGAGTATTTGAATGGGGTTGCAAGCATTTTACATGAGATTTAAGCAAGAGTAACTTCTTTTTTACTTTTAAGATTTATTTATTTTTTATGTACACAGTGCTCTGTCTGCATGTGTGCCTACAGGACAGAAGAGGGCTCCAGATCTCATTATAGATGGTTGTGAGCCACCTTGTGATTGCTGGGAATTGAACTCAGGACCTCTAGAAGAGCAGCCAATGCTCTTAACTTTTGAGCCATCTCTCCACCCCCAAGAACTTATTCTTAATTACAAATAGAAACCCATTTTGCAGTGACTTAACACCAGGCAAGCAGGGACATCTTAATTGCATCACACCACGATGAACGAGGTCATCACAGGCCCCTAACAACAGGAACAAAAATCCCTGGATGCAAAACAACAGGAGCTGGTAACTAAAATAAACCTTTTTTATAAGTTGATTTTTTTTCAGGTATTTTGCTAAAGTGATAGAAAACACATTCTTTAATGCTAAAAAGTCATATGATTGCTACATATTCAGCATATATGTTAGGAAAGTTTCAATTATATTTTTTTACTGTCTTCCCTATGAAAACAAAGGGTAATTCTATTTATGAAGGCTTGAAAAGAATTCTAGATTTTCTCAGAATAAGAGTTAACATGAATGACAGCTTTTGAGGACTCTTTTTGTATTATGTTGATAATGCACACACACAGTTGACCCTCACTCCATGGTTGACCTTAGATTACAACACCGATGTCCTTTTGTCCAAACTCTGTGGACACTCCTCCACTTGCTTCATCAAACTACACTTTCTGTGATAAACCAGTTTGTTCTTATTTTTCTTATACAGTGTTCTATATCAAGGGAGTCAAGAGAATTGAATATGACTTAAATCTTAAAATTAGTTCATTTCCAGTCATCTTTTATGTCATATACAAATCTTGAAGAAGACCATGCAAAACAAAGCCAAAATTCAAAACAATAATTGATAAAACATCAAAACATCCTTTTGAGCCCCAAATTTCTGTTTCTGATGTGTGTTCATGCCACTTTCAAAATTCAAGATAAACATGGTAATGTCTGTCGTGAGCAAGTAAAAACCAGATGTGCAAAGTAGTGGAATGCATGTCCCCTCTCCTTCTGAATGAGACTCATAAAACAAACAAACAAAAGCTATAGAAAGTACAGTGTACTTATGCAAACTTGTGTAGTTATTTGTATCTAGCTAGTTGAGGGTGCTGGGGAACACATTGGGGCCTCATGTATACCAATCACATGATCTTTCACTTAGCTACGTCCCCAGTCAAGTTCTCTGATTAGTGCCAATGTGGGCTTTGTGTGCTGGTCTGCAAAAGCTGCTGATTTGGTACATGACTATCTAATGACCTAACTGACCATTTTGCAGAAGTCATAAACCAACTGTTGGTTAACCCACTGATCATGATTACAGAGTGCCTGGGACCTTCATCCATTTGAAACCTTCATCCTCTCTCCCTTGATGCTTTCTGGAGCCAGAGATGATGGGCTCTCAGGACATGGGTTTGCTGCAGGCGCATGGTGCACCAGACATTTTATGTTCCACCTATTTCCTGACAAAAGGAGAGGTTCCAAACCCATTTGCATGAGCATTTGCAGATGCTCTCCTCCTCCAAATGTCTTTTTAAGTATTTAGGCACAGCAGTCTGGCTCGTCCTCTGGGTAGTGATATCCTCTTCTGGCTCCAGGTACACGCATGCCCTCCAAAAGGCAGGATCTTCCAAGGATTTGACATCAAAAAAAGAAACCAAAAATATGTCATATGTAGACACACATGATCTCGACACAGAGAGAACCACCATAGGAAAGGGAGACAGAGCATCCCATCTTGTTCACATGGTGGGTGTGTGAGGGAGGAGCACTTGGATGAAGTTCTTGGGAATGTGTCAAGACAGGAACGCCGTTGCTGATTGGAGGAGGTTATCTTGGTCTCAGTCATTAGGCCACCAGAAGTGCTTGAACCTCAGCTGCACACAGTCGGAGGCCGGAGCTCTCTGAAGAGGCAGATGGAGCTATGGAGGAAGCTCAGAGGCAGAGGCTTCAGCTCTGCTTGGAACTGTTCTCTTTCCTCCTTTGTCATAGAGCCCAAGAGGGCCCAAGCTTGCCGATCCTCTCCTGCAATTAGAAGCAGGCAGGCCATTTCTAAGAATAGGCGCAGACCTTCCTCTGGATGTCCCTGTAACCCTGCCTTACAAGCCCTGGGTGAGTAGCATTGGGGTGGACTTTGAAGTCCATGTCAGATTATTTAGTTGATGAAGATTAAACTTTGATAAGAGAAAGGACAGTCTTTTTTCACTTTTCTTTTCTTTCTTTCTCCTGTGTGCTTCCTGCTGGTTAAAAACAATGCAAATGACTGCCAAGGATGAGGTGGGCTATATTTCTCACCATTTCCCCTCTTCTTGAGTGGAACCGATTTATTTTGTGTTGAATGAGGGTGCTCATAAGCCAAAAGGTAGCCTTGGGACTGGAGTGAAATGCGAAGGGAAATTGAAACACAATAAAACCCCACGTCTGATGGTTTGCACCAGATCCATAATCGCACCGAGGATGTTCCCGGATAGACAGGTGCAGGTAATTACACAACACATCGCCAATCTTTCAGTCCCTCAACCCTTTCCAAGGGAGCTTGGATGATGCTATGCTCAACAGACAAACCTTTCTAGACAGGATCCAGGAACGAAGAGCTTTGAGTCCATTATCCAGTCTTCTCGGTAAACAATTAAAATTGAACTCTGGATTTTCCTGTGTATGCTTGCACGCATTTGTGTGTGTGTGTGTGTGTGTGTGTGTGTGTGTGTGTGTGTAGATCAGAAATCCACATTGTGTACCATCTATCTCCCACTGAACCTAGAGCTCTCAATTTAGTTAGGATAACTGGTCTGTGAGTTTCAAGGATCCACCTGCCTCTGCCTTGACAGCAGTGGAATTACTGACGATGCTCTGCAAGTGTGAGTGCTAGAGATTCCAACTCAGACCCTCATGCTTCGGTGACAAGCACTTTACCAATGATTCATTTCTCTAGCTTCCGAAATCTATACTTCTAGCTAAATGTAAAGCATCATATACCTGATCTGGCTATTTATCTTTTGCTATGACATTGATGAATTAATGCAAAATAAATTAGTTCAAAATTAAAATTGAGTTATAAGGATACACAATTTAAGAATTTCCTGGGATGTGGATTTCTTTTTTTGTTGTTGTCTTGGTTTGGTTTTTGTTTTTATGAGGCAGGGTTTCTCTGTAGCTTTGGAACCTGTCCTGGAACTAGCTCTTGTAGACCAGGCTGGCCTCGAACTCACAAAGATCCACCTGACTCTGCCTCCTGAGTGCTGAGATTAAAGGCATATGCCACCACTGTCTGTCATGGAATGTAGATTTTTATCAATAAAATATAGCATATCATATGCTAATCTACTGATAAAATTAGTTATGAGATGCATAATTAAAAACAATAAAGACATTCATTTACTATTTGCCTCTATGTTCCTGCCCTTGACTTAATTTTTTTTTAAATTTTATTTTTTTTTATTTTTTTAAGTTTATTTATTTATTAAGGATTTCTGCCTCCTCCCCGCCACCGCCTCCCATTTCCCTCCCCCTCCCCAGATCAAGTCCCTCTCCCTCATCAGCTTGAAGAGCCATCAGGGTTCCCTGACCTGTGGGAAGTCCAAGGACCGCCCACCTCCATCCAGGTTTAGTAAGTTGAGCATCCAAACTGCCTAGGCTCCCCCAAAGCCAGTATGTGCAGTAGGATTGACTTAATTTTTGAGGTAGCTGTCATCTTTACGGAAGGGGACATTTAGAGAGTCTAGGAAAGTTTCCTGATACCCCAAAGCTAGAAGGGTGCTATCTGGATGTAGGTGATTTTCGATAAATCTTATTGGTTTTACTGAGCATCAAAGGGCCATAGCAAGTCAATAGATGGATCTCAATCTTTGTGGATTAGCCTGAAAATGGAGCTGGGTTGTCAAAGCCTATGAGAAATTTAACTCCTGATAATATCTAATTAGTAAAGAATAAAAATTAGTTTGGTATTTTTCTTTATTTTTTTTGGTTTTTCGAGACAGGGTTTCTCTGTAGCTTTGGAGCCTGTCCTGGAACTCCCTTGGTAGACCAGGCTGGCCTCGAACTCACAGAGATCTGCCTGCCTCTGCCTCCCGAGTGCTAGGATTACAGGCGCGCGCCACCACCGCCCGGCTGGTATTTTTCTTAATATTAACTATGGTGTGAAAAAACATTGCTTAGAATTCATAACACCTAAAATGTATCTTTAAATTATTTATTTAAAAAATAAATTTTTAAATTACTGTCCTAGTAAATTAATCTAGGAATGTAGTCCATATTTATGAAATTCAAAATTATAAACTCCTACTGACAAACTGGCAAAGAAATAATGAAATTTAAAGATGAGGACCAGTGAGATGGGTCAGAAGTTAAGGACAATCACTGTCAAGCTATGTGACGGAAATTGGGTCCCTAAGATCCACCTGGAAAACGGAACTGATACCATGTGTCCTCTGCCCTCCATATGCACACTGTGGCAAATGTGCATGCATGCACACACACACAAAGAAATACTTACTAAAATATTAGATATAATAAAAGAAACAAAGATTATGTGGAAGATATTTAAAAATTAAATAACCCCAATTAATCAGTCTTTAAATGCCTATTTCCTATGCAGAATTATTAAAGTGAATTCAGTTTTCCACAGTCCCAGCACAATTGAGCCAATCTCAGACAACAGATGGCTGTTTTGATGTAATGATTGAATCTGTTTTTGCTGTTGTAGGGCTTTTGCTTCTAAATAAATGCAGTGTTTAAAGGATTTCATTAAATAAAGTGCTATTATTATTATTAGTGTGTATGTGTGTGTGTGTCTGTGTGTGTTGTTTCTGTGTGATGTGTGCGTGTCTGTGTGATGTGTGCGTGTCTGTGTGATGTGTGTGTGTCTGTGTGATGTGTGTGTGTCTGTGTGTGGTGTGTCTGGGTGATGTGTGCGTGTCTGTGTGATGTGTGTGTGTCTGTGTGATGTGTGTGTGTCTGTGTGTGGTGTGTCTGTGTGATGTGTGCGTGTCTGTGTGATGTGTGTGTGTGTCTGTGTGATGTGTGTGTCTGTGTGATGTGTGTGTCTGTGTGATGTGTGTGTCTGGGCACAGCTTTGTGGAGTTTGCCCTCTCCTCCACGTTCAGGTGTCTTCTCAGGATTGAACACAGGTCATCAGGCTGTCCCAGAAGCACCTTTGCCCACTATACTGTCTCACTGACCTGATAAATTACTTTCTCAAGTTAAATAAGGGAGAAATAAGAATATCAGGACTCATTTTTGCCTCTGGCTGTATCCTGTTCTGAGTCATTGAAGACACCCTGTAAACATCTTTGGGGCTCAGTTTCCCCATGTCCAAAGTCAAAAATTTAAAGAGATGAGTCCTGGCTACCTCTGTGTTTTTATTTACATGGGACTAAATGAAGCGTCAGAGGTTAAAATCAAGTTTCTGAAGAAAAAGGAAAATGAATGGTTGTTTTACGTGGAAAATTAAGTATAAATATCTACTAATTTTAAAGGTAAAAAATATATCTGTGATTGCAATATTGGTTACTTATTTGCTCATATTCATTAAAAGAAAAAAGAGGAGTGAAAATGAGTTTTAATAAGGAAGATCCTAAAAATAATCAACCATAAGGAAAGTGTCTTCATTGAGGACGTTCAATTATATTTTCTTTCTCGGAAACTCTTTTATTTTTAATTCATGTGTATTCACGTAGGTATTTTATGGACATCAGGTGCATGCAGAGCTCTGAGGAGGCCAGAGGGAGTCAGATCCTCTGGAACGAGAGTTGCAGGTGGCTGCGGGCTGCCTCTTATGTGTGCTACAAACTGAACCTGAGATCTCAGCAGGAGCTCTTAACTGCTGAACCATCTCCAGCCCCTTCTTCAAAACTTGCTATATGGGTAACGTTAAGTGTGCATCCGTTTGTTCTTTGTAAAGGAGTTTTGATTGTATTTCTTTATCTATCTGTCCATTTGTGTGCTGCGTATGTGTGTGCACATGAGTATGCCCCATTGCACATGTGGACGTCAGAAGACAACTTGCAGGGGACAGTTCCCTCTGCTGTATGGATTCCCAGCTGTAGCATGAATAATAACATCTTGGAGACAGATATTGGGGGTTAAGTTGAAAGATCAGAGAAGCAAAGCAGCCACAGCACTAGAGAGCTCTTACCTCTATGAAATCTTCAGACTGAAAAGAGAATGAGCTTCTGTCTCATCCTGTCTTATATTTCTCTCTAGTGTTGGTATTAAAGGCGTGCACCACCACCACCTGGCCTCTGTGGCTAACTAGTATGGCTTCCAGGATTAAAGGTGTATATCACCACTGCCTGGTTCGAATGGCTGACTGGTGTGAAGACACTCTGATCTTCAGGCAAGCTTTATTTATTAAAACACAAATAAAATATCACTATATTCAAAATCTGTCTCTGTGTTTGTATTATTCGTGCTACACCCTGGAATATTGAAGCAGGGCTGTCAGGCTTGTTGACAGGTACCTCTTAGTTGTCTCCTGCCCCGTGTCTGTTCTGTTACTAAACATACCAATAATTTATTGTGCAGTATGCAATGAATTCTTGTTCACACTCAAGAAAACAAAAGTTGGGTTATTGATAACTCACCATTGTGCTTGTCAAGTAATAGTGGAAGGCAGTAGGACTTTGGACAGCATGGGAATCTAGATGATACTCTAGAAAGCCAAGACCTCCACAAAGTTCTAGTGACAGCAATGGAAAGAGGTGGCATCGGGTGTGAGATGGCAGCACTTATAAACAAGTAGTTATTTTAGGCAAGAAGTGAAGAAGTCAGGCCCTAAACCTGGGCCTGAGAAGAGAACACTCAGCTCACACTAAGCCACTGGGTGGTTTCAGAAAAGCAAGAGCAAACCTGGGGAGGGTGGCAAAGACAGTTGAAGCCCATTGGAAAAGCTGACCAAGGAAATTGTCACATCCAAACACACTTAGGTAATTTACAGAGGTAGCTTCCAATGGCCAGAAAGGTCCCATGAAGCCACACAAAGAACCTGGATCTCAGGCATGAGTGCACCATTCTCTCTGTGCCTGTGTGTAGGATGCCTTGGCAAGGAGAACTGTGGATTCAAACAACAAACTAGAGAGCATTTGTTGACGGGGATGGATGAAAATCAGGGTTTCCATGTGCATTATGGCTGGTTCCCGGGGAAGATGGCCAACTCTGTGACTGCTGACTGGGAAATGGTCCTTCTGGGAGAGCGAGATTCATAGCTAATGACTCGCGGCTTGGAGCAGGCGTCCTCTTTGATTGTAGATCTCCAGAGAGAATGCATGTCAGAAAAGAGTTAACATAGCCCTGAGCTGGTTATCACCTGTTAGCTTAGATCTCTGATACAAATTAAGTAAGATAATAAAATATGGAAGTGCTAGAGTATATTGTTTGTAGTAATACATTTAGAGTCACTGAAAGTAAAACGTATTTTCAGTTTCTTGTACAAGCTTTATCTGAGGATCTTCCCTAGATGCCTCTTATACATGATCAAACTGAAATCCTTCCACTGCCCTACAAACTGATGTCAACGAGGGAAGCATCTGGAGGAATGAATCTATAACTTTCCCCAGTTCACTTAGCCATCATCATTTCTCCCAGCAAGAGTTAAACTGTAGCTGGGAGTGACCTCAAACGACATAATGGCGGTCTCAGTTACAGTTTTTATTGCTGTGAAGAGACGCCATGACCACAGCAGTTCTTATAAAGGAAAACATTTAATGGGGGGTTGCTTTACAGTTTCTGAGATCCATTATCATCATGGTGGGACATGGCAGCATGCAGGCAGATGTGGTACAGGAGAAGGAGCTGAGATTTCTACATTCTGATGTGCAGGCAGAAGAAGGAGTCTATGTGTGTCACACTGGGCATACCTTGAGCATATATGAGACCTCAATATACAATATACAGTGACACACTTCTTCCAACAAGGTCACATCTACTCAAACATGTCTACACCTCCTAAGAGTTCCATTGCCTTTAGGGGGCATTTTCTTTCAAACCACCACAATGGTTATCAATCAGTCTCTATACTGTTGGTATGTGGGAGTTTCTTTCTGACTTATTTGTACATTCATGGCTTATAAAATTCCACAAGAGTTAGGCTTATTATTAATTTACCCACTCAGGGTTTGCAAAGGCATTGACTTCTCTGGACATTTCAAAGCTTTGTTGGAAAGACTAAACGAATGAATTGCCCCAATGGGAATAGTTTCAGTTAGCTGTAGAAGATTCCAATGTATTTTGCTCCTTAAAATTATCACAACAGAAATGGATATTTCTACCATTTATGTGTCCCTGGATACAATATCTATAGATCACAACAATGACCAGCATGACAAGATATCTCTAATGGTGCAGTATATATCACTTACATGTTGCTGATAACCAACAACTCTCCAACTGAACTTAAGGTCCACTCATTCAATATGAGGGAAATCATGCCCGGTGCTAGAAAACTAGATAAATTCCATGGGCTAGTGATGTCATGAACTATAGCAAATAAATATATTACAACCACTTTTCTAGACTGTATTATTCCTTAACACATTCTAAATCTTATCCTTATATCCACAGATAAGTGTAGCTACCACTGCTCATTAAAGGAACTTCTCTTAACAGCAAATGAAGACAAGCACAGAAAACCAGAACTGGATACAAGATGGAAAGCAATGGAGGCCGAGATTCAAAGGATAGGATATATCTTCACCACAGCTTGAGCATCTGTGACTCACGGAAGGCCACAGAAAAAGAATGGAAGGATTGTAATAGCCACGTATCAGGTAGTTGTGGTGAGTGAGTCTCTCCTAGAAACGAATACATAAGCACAGCTGGAACAATGGCAATATCAATAGACATCATGCCAAAGTGGAGGGGGAAATCTCACAGGGTCCTCTCCCTAGACAAAGAACTACAAGTAACTAATGAATATTGAGAGACGAAGAAATTGTGTCTCCCAGGGATGAGGCATATTTTTGTTATCCAAGACAAAATGGTCAGCCCTGAAACCACCTAAACATAAGCAACAAAAATGGACTCATTAAAACTTATATAATTGTGCATATGCATACAAATACATGATTTTACATGTAACAAACATAACGTAAGAAACAGTTTGAGAGTGGGGAGGGATTGGAAAAGGTTGGAGTGAGGATACCGAGGAAGGAAAGTGAAGTGATATAATTCTATTTTAATTAGAACACTATTAAACATTTTTCAACAAGGAAATTGATAAGCCTTTGTATGCCCCCTCTAAAATATATCTTCATGGAATAGCATAAAACTAGTACTGTAAGTATATAACACAGCACAAAATTTAATAGATTTACACTTACTGCATTTATCACTCTGAAACTGTTTATTTCTCAATTTTAAACCAAATGTTCGATGTCTATCATGATTAAAAATTAAAAAGAAATGTGTGGAGAAAAAATTCTGACTCTATTTTACCACACTCAAAAAACTAGAGGTAAATGACATTTTTTAAAAAACAAATAAAATCATACATTTTCAAATGTCATTTAATTTTTTCATCTCTGTATCAACAAATGAATTCATTCATTTACAGCTCATTTCTTTCCATCACCTGGGCTATAATATTTAAAAACTATTTAGCTGACATAGTTCAAATGAAATGATTATTTTTTTCTTTCCCAGTGACATTTAATTTATCACAAAGAGATACTCAACTAAATGTATTCATATTAGCCAAACAAGCAAAATATCAGTAAACAGTTTTGGTTTTATTTTAGAGACATTTAAATGGCAAAAAAATATAGGAGAAATATGTAAGGATAAAAGAAAATATTCTACATCACTTTATACATTTTTTTCAGTCTTTATTTGTGTTTTAACTAACAAAGCTTGCCCAAAGATCAGAGTGCAGAGCTAGCCACACTAGTCAGCCGTACAGGCCAGGCAGTGGTGGCACACACCTTTAATCGCAGCACTCTGGGGACAAAGTCAGTGGGGTCTCTGTGAGTTCAAGTCTAAAAGAGAAACAGAACCAAGAGTTGGTGGCTCACACCTTTAATTTCAGCCCCAGCAAGGTGTAGACAGGAGGGGAGATGTCTGAGCAGAGAGAGAAATAGGAGGCAGGAGGAGACAGGAGCTCAGGACACAGTCTGAAGTTATGCACAGAAGGCATTCAGTCTGAGGTTTTGTGGAGACAGGATCTTACCCCTGTCAGTCTGAGGCTTCTGTAGAGGTAAATGGTTTCTCTGGCTCCTTTTCCTCTCTGAACTTTCAACATTTACCCTGATATCTGACTCCAGGTTTTTATTATTAATGCCAATTAGAAGTCGTGCTACATACTAATCATTGATTCCTTAGAAGCTATAAAAGTACAACTTCTGTGCTTCTGTGATCTAACTTATGCTACAGACAGCATTGCTAAGTTACATACATACATACATACACACACACACATTCTAGTTTATACATTATGTATGTGCAAATCTCACATGCAGTCACCACCTTGTGCATCACAGAGCACGTGATACCTTCTACATGTTTCCTTCATGGTTACAATCCTTGTGAAGAAAATAATAACTATGCCACTACTTGGAAAATGCTGGATTTTGAACTTAAATTAACCAAAGACCATGTGCTACAGTAAATTGCAGGAGATCTCAATAACTTTGTAGGAAAAAGACAAAGAGGATATTCAACAACATGAAGCCTGAGCAGGATGAGGTACAGCTACACTTGCAGTCTCTTTAATGTTAAATGTGATGATACAAGCCCCTAATCCCAGCTATAATTCAGCTACTTGGGAGGCTGATGTAGGAACATCCTGAATTCCAAGCAAGCGTGAATTAACTATCCACCACAGCCCTGTCTCCAGGAGAATAAATTCATAATCTTTAATAATACGGTTAATTGATGTATTTGCCAATATAAACAATAAAGTGCGATTTGATGTATTAATATGAAACTAATGCATGTTTACAACACTTAGCAGAATGAGATCGGCCAATTTTAGATCTTTTGGAGGCATATAGAATTGAAGAATACTGAAGAAAATCAGCCGAAACTTTGATGATGAAGATGAAGGCTGGAGAGGAATTCTCTATGATGATCCCAAGTTTTATTTTCTATGCCACTTCTGTGTTTAGACCATGCACTATTTGTCTTTCTGTGCTCCTCATTCCACTCAATATAGTTGTTATCAGTTTCTGCTCCTATTGCTGTTGCTATGATAAAACGCCCGGATAGAGGCAACTTAAGGGAACTGTTGAGTTATATTTGTTTGTTTTTGTTTTGGGCTGGCAATTAAGCAACTCATTGAGTCATGACTCTGGAAGACATGGCAACAGACTGCGAAGGCAGGGTGCCAAGAGTAGGAAGCTGGCTGGTCAGAGTACATCCACATTTAGGAAGCAGACAGCAAACAGGAAGTAGGGCCAGGCAATAAAGACTCCAGGTCACCCCCAGTGACCCACTTCCTCGAAAGACGCTGTACATCCTAAAGATTCCACAGCCTTCCCTAAGAGCTTGAACCAAATAAGCTTATGGCGGGGCATTTCATACTTAAACCACAACAACAATAAAAAACATAGAAATTTGATTGCATTTGATACAAATACATTAGTCTATTTATTTATTGTATGATTTATAAAATTTTACAAATAAGAGTGAGAACCACATGAAAGAGAATTCTCAGTAGCTCTTATGGAAAATGCTAGAACTCAGACAAAGGGCTCTAAGTTCAACTTCACTGTTGCTCTCATTAAGTCGTGTTCTAGAGCCGTTAATATTTGATCCTGTTTATTGAGACTCTTAAATAAAACTACTACGGTAAATTCTTTACTAAGATATTATGTGTGAAAATATCAACAAGAACCCACTGAAGTATAAGACTGCTTGACCTGAGTTTCAATATTTTTCTTAAAATAAATACAGTTTGAATTCCAATGTTTTTCCCAAGGCAATCTGGTAAGATGTGTTTGGAAAATAGAAGAGGTATGAATTTACTCATTTTTCTTTGCCTCAAATTCTTCTAGGAGAGTCAGATAAAACTGTAGTCAAATATGACTGAGACCAAAACGGAGACGTGACAATGACAGTACCAACAGAACATGAGACCTCTGAAGCTCGGAATGTACACCACATCTGGATAAGGAAGAGCTGAAGATACAGACAACTGCGCATGGCTTGGGAGGGACTGAGCAAGATGCCCTTAAAGAATAATCCCCAGAAACACAGATCTTTATGCTTGGGCCTTTCTCAGTGACACTGTTAAGCTGTGCAAGTGGAGAAAACAAAGGATCAGTTTGTTTGGGAGCTTTTATAAGAAGATAAAATCTAAGAAAAATAAACCAATAGAACTGTAACCTAGGAAGTCACACCTAATGAAAGACTATTGTGTTGGGTCTAATACAGGGCCAAGTTTCTGCACCTGTTGATATGCTCTGTGAGAACAGCACATGTGTGGTTACTTTACCTGTGAAGACTCAGCATTTTAAGAAACCAAGGGGATCCTAATCCATATGTAGAAAACAATTCTGAATTATCACATCAAAAGCAAAGTTCCAGCATAATGTCTCCCTGGATCAGACTCTGCACTGTAATGAGGAAGTAGAGTGGCATTTCCTAATTAAGTTAGTAAAATGTTTGACCATTTGCGAAGGATTTTAATTCTCTCTTCCTGTACTCTATTCCCTACTAAACTTTAAATTTTTTAAAAATGCAACCTTAGGAGGAAAATTGAACACCTTTTTTAGTTGTTGTTTCTAATTGGCACACTCCAATAGACGACACAGAAAGCGACCGAAGAGAACTCACCATGGGGCTGGGCAAATTCACCAGACTCTGGGTAAGTTTCAGAAACCAAGGTCCACTTGAGAAAAGATGCAGCGAGAGGCAGGGTGCTGGAAAGAAACAAATACTGCTCTTGAGTCATGTGCACAAGGCCTTACACGTGGTGGTGGTGGTGGTGGCGGCGGCGGCGGCGGCGGTGGTGGCCTAATAGGTGGCTTTCATGAGTACCAGGAAACAGCAGGCTGTCACATACAGGATCAAAAGAGAAACTTCTACAGCACTGGTATATAGAAACTGTGTTAAGCTAAACGCTGAGAAAGAATTTGGAGGTCAGAGAATCCAGTGGTTAAAAGATTCACTAAATGTGGCCATACGTATTTCGAGGCTGGGATAGATCAAAAGTCACCAAAACAACGAGAAAATAAAAACTCTGCTCGATCTTGACTACACTGACCTGAATTCAGTTCCCAGACCCTGAGAGGCTGCTTATTGTTTGTCCTACGTATATGCACATACCATAGCGCTAAGTGGAGTAGATTTTTTTTTTTTTTTTGCACTTGAAGTTAGGGGAAAGTGGTTGTGAGATAACATAAGTAATGGGAATGGATCTAACCAGAATGCCTAGCATGCATGATGCACATATGAACTTAACAATGAAAAAAAATGGATAAATTGTGTTTTTAATTAGGATCCATATAAACACACAAATTCTATAATCTGGGACCTTGTTCCAATGCTCTTAATCTGAAAAGAAAAATAAGAGCAGCCACAGGCTGCTACCTCGTCTACCTGCACACTGGCTATTCTCCTATTATCTTGTTCCTTTCAAGGTTGATGTACTGCTAATGTAGCCACATGTCCACCCTACCTGCAGAAATCTGTTGCTAAGAGTAATGCACAAATTACAAACCCTAGTCATCACTTAACAGTGATATTTGGTTCTTCACATGACGCTGATGTTCCAATGAACAACCCAACTTCATTAAGTAGAAACTCACTTAAGTTTCTGGAGTCCCTTCTAGGGACTGGCTCCACTGTCTTGGAGCCCTCAGGAGCTATGTACCATGCCTTCTTGGACTCCTCTGAGCTAGGTTTTTTTTTTTTTTTTTTTTTTTTTGCTGATGTTGGTCAGGATCCGACTCTGCAAATGTGCTCGCAGATGGCACGGCCCATAAATTATTCTGAGAATGAAAGAAAACCTGACATTGAAGGGGATAGTAAGTGGTGAGTTTGGGACTACCTGGAAGGCTCTTCCAGCATTTGGACATCCATTTAGCTTCATAAAAAGATATACAGTCATTCTCCAGACAACTTTGACAAACAATGCAGGTTTTGAAAATACTTTTCCTTAGTTTTGTCCAGTTTCAGGTCATGGCAGCTGTGTGCAGTAAAAATTAGAATGTTGCTAGGAACTCAGTGAGCAAGAGATGTCAGAACTAGCGTGAAGTATTGAGTAGAAGCACCCGGAGATGCAGATGTGTGGGTGTGCTCTGAAGAAAGAGCTGACACTAAATGGCCTTTGACTCTGCATAGGATTCCCTTGGTAAATGTTAATAAGAGCTTTCCTTCACTTGATACAAGATCTAAAATATATTTAAAAAATGAAGTCCACTTCTGAATGTTGTCACTTAGGAATGCAAGTGTTGAATTCTTTGAGACTGACCATCTTGGCTACCAAGTGTGTGATGCAGATTTGAATGTTGTGTTGACCAGTATGCTTTCCGATCCTTTCTCTGCAAATACAAAACAAACAAACAATATCTCCTTTCTATCACCCTGAATTTATAGTGGAAATGCTCAGAAGAATTTTCTATCTCTCTGTTAGGGGTAGACATAATTGTAAAAGATGATTTATGGACAGGCAAGTAATTCATGTAGGAACAGATTTCTGGGCTTGCTCTACAGATGTTGGGAACAAGACTGACGGTTCCTGCAAGAGTTTCTACCCTGTGGTGATGTGAGTCTTCAGGCGGTGCTTCTGTCTGTCACACACAGAGATTGCGTGGAGAACAGCGCCAAACTAAGCCCCAGAGCAGAGATGACAGCTGAGAGCATACGCTAGACCACTGGTGTCGGTTCCAAAAGCATACCAAGTGGCACACTGTGTAGTAGGAGCTGCGGGCTGCATTCCTGCCACCCGGCTCCTGGCTGCTTGGCTAGCTTATGCCCTGAAATAACAACACACAAACTGTATTCATTTAAACACTGCCTGGCCCATTATATCTCCCCTCTTCTTGGCTAACTCTCATATCTTGCTTAACCCATATTTAGTAATCTGTGTAGCACCACAAAGTGGTGTCTTACCGGGAAAGATTCAGCATGTCTGACCTGGCGGCTGGGTCCATTGTGTCTGCCCTAGAGAGGGGCAGCACGGCATCTGAGCTCACTTCCCTTCTTCCCAGCATTCTGTTCTGTCTACTCCACCCACCTAAGGGCTGGCCTATCAAAATGGGCCAAGGCAGTTTCTTTATTAACCAATGAAATCAACAGATTGACATATGACCTTCCCACATCAACACTGCAGCTCCCAATGCCAATAGGACAAATGAAGAGGTGTTGGAGAGAAAAGAAAGACAAGAATAGAGGTCATTTTTTTAAATTGTTTATTTTGTTTTTAATTAATTTTCAGGGGAGGGCTTCTTCTGGGGGAGACGATGCAAAGGTGAAGAGTGGATATGGAGGACTGGGAGGTGAGAAGGATTGAAGTTCATGATGTGAAATTCCAAAAAAAATCAATAAAGAATTATGTTATATATATTTTTAAAAAAAGCTACTTCCAGGTTTTTCAGGTACTGACCCAAGAAAATCCATTCTACTTTCCTTTTACTGGGTCCAGTTTAAAACACAACCACTTTCAATCGAAACAACAATCTTTACTTCTGTAATTGCTTTTTGCAGACTATGAGACAGGGGTGTGCACCCATGAAGGCACTAACAACGGGGTCCTTTAGGGCCCAGACATTTCTCAAAGGGCTGCTGAAGGCAGAGACCGCCATGCTACTGCTTGGTTCTTCAAGATGGACCCACATCAAAAGCAGAAAATAGCCAAAAACAGTGTCTACAATGATAGATGCATGCCTAGAACTGTGTCTCTAGTGGGCATATTGCCATTCTAGTCTGCCACGCACCACGCCCCCCTCTGCACTCTATGCACTAAAATATAGTTCCTGAGCTTCAGGCAAGGGGCTGGAGGTTGAGGAAACACACACAGAGACAGACAGACACACGGACGTCTAATCACTGGTACAAAGCCCTTTATTTCATAGCACCATGGAGGCTTAAATACCCAGCAGTCAATGGCCAACAGGTGAAAAGCTGATCCTCTGGGCAAGGCTCAGCTTTTAGTAACTCCAATCACAAGGCTCTAGCAGGGAAGAGCAGCTGAAGGCCAGGACTCCAATTGGTCCGAACACTAGTCCACAATGTGCCCTGCAGCCTAGCACAGCATCTGTTCTATACTGTCCCATTAACTGTGTGCATGAAATACTTTTCAAATAGCATGATCAAAGACAGTTCAAATAAAGCAAAAGTTGCTATCTGATGGGCACAGCATCTCAGGTATGCATTTCCCTCCCTGGCTTTGGGGTGACATATACAAGTGGTTCAGCAGGAGTGGCTGCTGACGACAGGTTTTATACCATACTTGTAGCAACGGCTTCATGTCAACTTCTTGAAAACATGTAATTAACAAAAAAAGCAGACATTGCCATGCAGCTGTACTGCTTTCTCCATTTAAATAATTTAATGACAAATCTATTTATATAACAGACTTCACAAGAATAAACACAATAAAAAGTTACTCATGTCACAAAACCTTGGGTCAGAATCGTTCATGATATATATTTCAGAGGTAAGACTCATTTTTGAATATTGTAAAAAATTGTTAAATATTTTACAAAAATATTTTCTACGGCACAGTGATTGAAGAGGCAGTGAGAGTTCTGAGCTGCTATACTGGGCTAAAATAATTCTGCAAATCTCAAAGAAGGAATTGGAACAACCATATGGAAAAGTACTGAACCCAACACAGGTTAGAAACTGAAACAGTATTTAATGAGATGAAATCACATATAGTATTATTTTTAAATAACACTCTTTTTCCTTTTATGAAAAATTGATTTTTTTCATATAGCATATTCAGATTAAGGTTCTCCTCCTCCAGCTCCTACAAGATTATCCCTACCTCCCCTCCCATCAGAATCCACACCCTTTCTGTCTCTCATTAGAAAACAAACATGTAAAGAATAATGATGAGATAAAATAAAGTAAGACATACAAAACTGAACACATTGGAATAGGAAAACACAGACAAATAGAAGAAAAAGAGGCAAAGAAAAAGCAGGAGAAACTCACATAGATACAGATGCATATTTTAACAAAATAAAAACAATTATCAAAGTTCATTTTAAAGAAAAACAAAAGCTAGTTATTCCCTGTTTTTCTAGTTATAAGTTGTTAGGATATTCCTAAACAACTGGCTACACAGTCTTTTAACCCTATTTGTTTCCCAAATAAATGTCTGTAATTTTTAAAAGTGTATTGTGAAATCACTTGCAGCTTCCAAATTTACAAAAATAAGTGCATTAAGAAAAGGAGCGATGAAGCTTCATTTGTTTGCTTTTATTGTCATATGCCAATTGTTCTAGGCAGCTTATGAGGGGACTTAACTGAGTTTGTCAGAGGCTTACATCACACAAAAGAAGGACTCTCTCATCTTTGTTTTAGCCTCTTCCTACTCTTCTTCCTATCACTTTCTGCACTGTTCCATCCCCAGTCTTTCTATCTTTGACTGCTATTGTCTCCACTCTTGTTTCTCTGTGGAAACAACAGCTGAGCCAACTGATGACCTCAGCAAAGCTCAGGTCCAAAATCTTCTCACAAGCAATGCCTGCAGTTCACTGAGGAAACTTGGGTTACTCCTCCATATCCTTCATCTTATACAATTTATTCTCTTCTTTCGGAATAGTGTTTCTATGCTTCTGCAAAGTATCCTAAGATCACAGCAAACACAGATTATCTCTCAATCTATGTATATTCTCTGTATTTGGAATTCTGAATAACACATGGTAATAATTTATATTTATAGCAGAAAAATTAAAGTATGAATCCCAAGTAGAAATACATCCTGTTTGATCTTAAGAGAAAGCTATGGCTTGAGCAAGGGAAGGTCAAATGTCTGGCAAAGACGACACAGAGTGTGGTGACCTGAAAGGTAAAAATGGTCAAGAAAGTTCCTGGGGACCATGGTTGGGTGCAGAAGCACTACGGTAGGAACGCTGGAATCAATAAGGGTAAGGAATGTGGATCAAGGAGGCATTGGATCTCAGAAGTTCCATTCTATTTGTTTCTGGGAAATTGTGTGTCAGTATTCTGAAATTATTTGGTCATGATTTCCATGAATCAAGGTATGAGCATATGTACATAGGTGTTATATGTGTGTTTATTTGTATCTGAGAGAGAGAGAGAGACAGAGAGACAGAGAGACAGAGAGACAGAGAGAGTGAGAATGAAATAAAGCAGAAACAAATAATCCTAAAGAAGAACACTTCGTGAGTCTGGACAGCTGTGCTACACACACCGCTTAGATGACAGCATGGCACTTAAGCATCCAGGCAGCAGAGGAAGTGGAAACCTTGGGGTTCCTTGAGAAATGCTAGGGTCCAGAAATGGAAGGTCAGAATCAGTCTTAGCTCAGTAGATGAAACCTTCCCATATAGGCTGTGGATGACATGCAGAAGCCTTATGCTGATGACTTTTGTTGGGTACTGGCAACTTGCTGCATAGTTTTGACATTTGGTTGTCAAATTAGGAACTACTCCCTAGCGCTAAGTCAGCGAGGTGTATCCGAACTCCTTTGATTAGGAGTGCTGAACAACCTCCATGGTTCTGAGTTTCCAAATGTTTCTTCCTAGACCAGGACATGATCATAAAGCCCTTTCCTTCATGCCTGAGGTCACTTCCTAGTATAGTCACTGTAACCTATCCAGTAGTCCTATCTCCTGCAGAAAGTATATTCCAGGTTACTTAAGAATTTCTGCCTGCAATCTGCATGTCCCAAGTGCGTGCCTTCTCCTTATTTTAGCGTCTGCCTTTGTGAAGGTTTTGTTTGCAAAGCTCCCCAGGTTTTCATGAGCTCACGTGTTACACTGGCCTTGCACTGAGACTCTTGGGGAGCTTTATCATCCATTATATTACTTCACTACATGGGCCATGCACCTTCATGATTAGGCTGGAAGAAACCATAAGCCTTGCACTCTTGGGCACAGCTTGGGCAAAAACATGAAATCAGAGGGTGCTGTAAGCAAGGAGATGTATTTAATGGTCTTCAGAATGCCAGGTTTGTTCAAATGATACTAGAGTATCAGCATCCTGTTCTCATTTTGGATTGTAGGGGGAAAACGAGCCTTTTCCCTGCATCATTTAGCGGAACTTTACTGTAATTATTCGTGTCTTTATTCTTTATTCTCGCCTTTATTCTTCCTCCTCTAAGAAGAAAACATTCTGTTTTCATTGGCCTATTATTTCCTACACACCATTGTAACCTTTATTGTAGTCATTTTGTTCTATTCCCAAGTTTCAAAAACATCCTCAATTCAACTTACTATATTCTATTGACAGCAATCTTATTGCTGGTCAACCTTCCTTCCTTTTCCCCTTCAAAAGAAGTAATAGGATCCAAAGAAAACCATATGGTAAGCTGATAGCCATAACTATGATTTTGCTTTACCAGTGCACCAACCATTAAGAGAAAAACTCCCTTTAATCTAAGATCTGGAAACTATACATAAGATGTTCCTTTGCGTTCCTGACCCCAATATTTTTAGGTAGCCACACATTTTGATATGAGAAGCCCATGCAACTATGTTTCCCTATTACCTTCAAATATTTCATCAGAAATTAATGCATTTCTACTGATTAAATTATCACAATAAATCCTTCTAAGGTCTGTGACCATGAGTCCATTGAAGACCAGGCATATTTTAAAAATGGTTAGTCTTTGGTATCTGTGTGTTCTACCTCCAAAGAACCAACTAACCATGGATCCACACATTTAGAAAACTTGATTTGTCCTAAAAATGAGTGGTTCTTTCTTTGCATTTAAGAGGTATTGTAAGTGACTTAGCAATGAGTAAAGGTATGCAGGAGGATGTGTATATGCTGTATACAATGCTGGTCCATTTTTATAGAAGGAACTTTGGATTTGAGTATCTACAGAGAGTCCCGAAAACAACTCCCTTAGTACACTGAGCTCTCTTGGTGACATGAGGAGAAACAAGAGGAAAGGGGAAAGTCCCCAGAGAGTAACTGTGACATGTTGAAGCTTCAAAATGGAATGGTGCAATCATCTTTCACTTGGGATTCACTCTCAATCATAAAATGTCAAGTCAGTTTATTTTTTACAGCCTTGCTTTTAACTGTCCTTGGGCCCTGGCATCTATACATCTACATTATAAATACAGAATTTTTTTTAATAAATTGGGCCATCCCATGTGCCTGAATGGCAAGTCCCAAGTAACCTCTATGTCAATTCTTCAGATACTTATGTATAAATTTAACATCATTTTAAGTATTTGTCTCAAAAGTATGTTTTCCCCCCCTTTAGGAAAATTAAAATCTAAATAGAGATGGAAATTTAAACAAAACACATACATGTTGACAGAGGTTTCTGTCTCACCCAGTCCTGCAGTCATTCAGTCCCAAAGAAAACACACAGAGGTCTACATTAATCATAAACTGGTTGGCCTATTATCTCAGGCTTCTTACTGACTCTTATAACTTTTATTAGACCATAATTCTTGTTTCTGTTAGCCATGTGGTTTGGTACCTTTATCAGTGAGGCATTCTCATCTTGCTTCCTCTGTGTCTGGTTGAAAACTGCAGACTGAATCTTTCTTGTTCCTAGAATTCTCTTTTTCTCATTGCCCCACCTTTACTTTTTGCCTGGTTTCCCTGCCTATACTTCCTGTCTTGCTACTGGCCAATCAGCGTTTTACCAAAAATAATACAAGTGACAGGATAAAAGTTCATTGTCCCATAGCACATGCACATATTAAATTGTAGTTTTTCTTTACTTTTGAGAATTTGTCAAGCTTATATAATGGAATATGAATACATCTACCCCAGTTTCCCTCTTCCAACTCCTCTATAGTTACCACGACATATTCAATATGTATCCCGCTGAACTCATCCCCACTCCCTCTCTGTCCCTCCTTTTCTCTCTCTTTCTTTCACCACAGCATAAGAGACATTTCCTAGAAAAGTTAGCACTTATCCTGTTTATAAAGAATGAGGAAGGTTTTGGCAGAGTAGAGGCATTTCTCAAGAGTATAAATGAAAAAAGACAAAACAGAAAAGTTTATAAAGGTATGTTCATTTTGACAAGGCAAACAATGAGTGCAGAAGCTTTGTAGAAGTTTCTGGTGTAAGGAGTAGATTGGGAAATGGCTCTTTGGAAGGGTCACTTTCTTATTCTCTGTTTAGTCAGTCGTGTGGAAAAGGAGAAGTCTGAGATGACACCAGAAACCCAATAGGATGATTCCTATTGTCTGAACAGTGTACTAAGATTTGGGCCTAACAATTTCAATTTATTTCTGAGGTCCTGGGAGTCAAATGTATGCCAGACAAGGACCTACCTTAGGGCTATACTGCTGGGCTGTACCCTAATCCTGTTTGTTTAATTTTTAATGCTCACCAAATTATAAACATTAAAATAACTCATTAATCATCATGATGGATGAGATAGATACTTTCATAAATGCTGCTACATTTTACCTATCTAGTTATTCTTCTCCCTCCCCCCCATGTGAGCATGTGTATTGTACACATCTGTGGAACTCGGATGGCGACTAGGGAGACTTAGTACTCTAACTTACCTATGGGTCCCTGGACTGAACTCAGGTTGGCAGACTTAGTGGTAGACGCTTTTACCGGGTAAGCCTTCTCGCTCGCTAGTCCTGATGAAATATTTTTGTTAGCTTTAATCTTGATACAGAAGATAGGAGGGCAATAGCACTCATTGAGTAACTGCTTAGTTTGAAGCACCTGGACAAAAGCCACTGTTAGCCAGAGGCTTTACCAGAAAGAAAATCATACTGTTCATAAAATGATTGGAGTACAATTGGGAGAAAGAACAGATTTGAAAGACCAGAAACCAGGATGTTGTAAAGCCAGGCATGGAGGTGGACACCTCCATACTATCAGGAGTTTGAGGCAGGAGATTGTACAGCCTGAACTATACAGAAGACTTTGTGTCAACAGCAGCAGTAGGAGTAAGAAGGAATAGAGGAAGAGAGGGAGTGATGGGCAGTTAAGAAGGGAAAACAGCACTGGTGAAACATTTGCTCTATATGATTGGCAAATGCACAGGCTTTCCAAACAGCGTGTTGACCTAACAAAGCCATCGCTTCATTTACAAGAACTTTGAGACAGCTTCACTACGCAGCTTAGCCAGGCTTGAATTCAACAACTTTCTTCATCTTCCTCATATGGGATTCCTGTTATACACCGACTCTTCAGGGAGGCAATAGCCTTTGGTATTCAGTTTGAGATAAAAACACCTACTGTTTCACTTTATAAAACACCATGCAGAGATATGGCAACAATATAAATTTGTTCTGATATTTTTATAAATGAGGAAATTTTGCCTTCCAAATCCTGGGCAGGAGAGCTCACAGGTTCAGCCACACTGAAGAGTTTCGTGTCTGCACTGCTTCACTTAGTTCAAAGTGCTTTACTTTGCCCTCAGGTGTTATTTTTTTTTTATAAACCATATTTCATTTCAAGTACAGATTTAGTGCAAAACAACCAGGAGCCTCCAAAAGATTGATAATTTGATAATGAATGTTGGAAGAAGATACTCCAGGAATTCTTCACCTTTATTTCATTGCTGCATACAAATACTGTATCTACTCTCAAATAGTGAGTGTGAATACATAATATGATGTCCAGTTCATATGTTTTCCATTACTTAGGGTCCAAGGTTAGGATAAATTGTATCACAATTCATTTTATTAATGTATTGAACAAAGAAGACCATATTTTTGTTGTCGTTATTCACGATTTTTGAACTCATTGGGGTGGGGGTCTGCTTTCCAGTATAAATTAAAGCCATTAGATGAAGTATGGGAATGCCTTGCATTTATATAGTTTTGTTTTATTTTTAATTATGTGTCTGTGTGCTTACAGATGCAGGTGCCCCAGTAGGCCATGAGCCTCAGATCTCGTGGAGCTTGAGTTACAGGCACTGTGAAACACGCAATGTGGAGGACCCTGAGCTCCGATCCTCCACGAGAGCAGTGTACATCACTCTTACTGATGAGCCATCCTCTAGCCCCTGATCGTCATTTCTTATAGCATCTTCCATAGCAGAATTACAGGGTATCAAACTTTAAGGTCTAACACCAAGAACTATTGATATAGATATAAATAATTTGTATTAGTATAGATTTCGCTTTATTGATAGAGATTTAAGGTCAATTTTGTTATATGTATATGCATATTTCTGCTATTAAGATATTGT
>NC_022018.1:43478839-43617450 GCF_000317375.1 Microtus ochrogaster | reverse complement strand
AATGAACACAGTGTCCGTGTAATTATTTCGGGTAGAGCTAGCCATGTGGGCGGCCGGGTGCCGGGACGCAGCCCGCCGCTCCTATTTCTACAAACTATTTTTCAACTTTCTCAGAGAGTATAAATTTGAATGGAAGAGAGGTCAGGGTAGATAAGAGAGAGTTTAGCTAACTGTGATACTACATCATATACTAATCAAGAGCCATCTCCTTAGTGATGTAGACCTCTGGCTGTGCTACCCAGGCTGTGATAATCTGGTACAGGTAAGGCCCAATGCAGAGAAGCTGGCATATTATTGCAGGTGAGAGGAAACAATGGAGGTAGGAGACAATCACTCTTCCTGCTGTACGTCTCTGTGTGCCTTTTCAGAACACTGTCTCCTGTTGCCAAACTTCTGTCCTGTAAAACTGGATTCCGTGTCAAAGCCTACATTCTCTGAGAGTGTAGGAGTGTCCATTTGCTATTTTATCTTTACCGTTCTTCTGTCTCTGTGTCTGGAAGAAGCACCCCGGGAAGGCTTGTGGGTGTGCACAGAAGCACAGGTTTTTCTTTGATCTGTGAATGTCTCAGACATGCCATAACGAGCTGTTGTGTGGGACCCACACCTGAGAGGTTCTCCCTGGAGCCACGACCACATGGCACAATGGGTGCTGTGTAGCTTATCATGTATATAAAAACAGAACTGAAAGATTTTTTTTATGGGTAAATGGCCGATAAGATCAATTCCAGGTTCCCTCCTGGAGATGGTATTATGGAATCTCACATCTACAAAGCTGCCTTATCAATGCAAAGATCTTTATGATCCTTTTTGGAGTAAATATGCTAATACTTTGAGGGTATTGATTTGCAGATGCTGGAAATATGAAATCAATTACGTCTGAAATCAGCCCCTAATACCTGTTGTTTAAACACTGGAATCTTACAGCCAGTGGGCTCTTCCATGATCTCTTTGCTGAAATTATACTAGTTATTAGTGGTTAACAATTATAGACATTTATTTTGAGAAATGGAAAATGATGAAGTTGCCTAAAATGGTAAAAAAAAATGTACTATGCAAACACACTAAAAACACTACATGATGTATACCTAAAGAAATGGTTCAAGGGTTAAAAGCAATGGCTATACTTTGCTGAGGGCCTGACTTCTGTTCCCAGCACCCACATGATAACTTACAACTGTCTATAACTCTAGTTCCAGGGAATCCAACATCCACTTCTGAACTCCACAGGCTCCAGGAACACATGTGGTGCATAAATATCTATGCAGGCAAAACATACACATGACTTAAACAAGTCTTTAAAAAGTTTAGAGCCGGGCGATGGTGGCGCACGCCTTTAATCCCAGCACTCGGGAGGCAGAGGCAGGTGGATCTCTGTGAGTTCGAGACCAGCCTGGTCTACAGAGCTAGTTCCAGGACAGGCTCCAAAAGCCACAGAGAAACCCTGTCTCGAAAAAGAAAAAAAAAAAGTTCATTTTAAAGTACTACAAAATGAGAAAAAAAATCTTTGTGTATCTCTGTAACATAGAATCTACTTAGTCTAAAAGTTGTCTCAATAACATGGACTTGGACACATTCCACACTAGTATAGAATTTTCCACATTGTCTGTTGCTTGTTTCATTTCATGAAGGGTGTGTGAGCATGTAATTATGTGTGAGGGGTAGCTGTATGTGTGCCTGTGTATGTATGAGCATTCTCTGTCAACTATGATAAGATTAAGTCGGACACAAGCATCATGCATGCATCTATATTACTATTTTTATTGTGACTAATTTAATCTATCCTCTATTATTTTGTAAAAACAAAACAACCCCAAAAACCCAAACTATAGTTTTAAGATTTGAAACTACTTCATCTTTTGGTTTTCATGACAATTTTATTTTGACTTCCTATTTGGAACAGTGAAAAACTTGTGTTTTGTTTCTTCATTGTACACATTCTGTTCACATGTATATGTGTGTGTGTGTCTGTGTGTGTGTGTGTGTGAGAGAGAGAGAGAGACAGATAGAGAGAGAGAGACAGAGACAGAGAGAGACAGAGAGAATGCAGATTGCTTTTTACCTGCTGTCTAAATTCTTGTACATAGAGCTTTTCCAGGCCCTGACCTTGGCCCTAGAAACTGAGTATTTAAAAACTTAGTCATATCAAAGTGTGTTGATAATATCAATTTAGGGCAGTTTAAGTTGCTTAAATGAAATATGCAACAATTTTGGTTCCTATCTAGATCGTACAGGCTAATGGGACAATGTCATTCAGTGAAGAGAAAGCTTACATTTCCTTTGCTGATTCAGCTCCACCCAATGTGTTCCTATAAGTGAGAGGCTTTCTAGATTTTATTTACCTTGTTAACTGTGTCACAGAGGCCTCAACTGATACATCATTACCACATCTATAAAAACTGTCTGGATTTCTTCTACGTTGAGCCCTCTGACACTGTCTCTAAACATTGCAAGTACTTTAAAGCATGCCTACTAATATCAATATTTTGTCTTTGTCTAGTTTGAAATGGTCAAGCATATTTTACCCAAGGTCAAGGGTCATCAAGGCAAAGATAAAGAGTAGCCATTATAGTCACTAGTAAAAATTCTATGTGGTGCAATACACTTGTTTTTGCTCATAATTGTATTCAATTATTATCAAGTTAAGGGTCTCACATTAATCAACATTAATTATTTTGCAAGAGAGGATGAAAAAGCAGTATTACGAATTTTCAGAATATCCCTCACATCTCATCAAGGATGTTTGGTTGCATTTTTGTGCACAGTAGGAGGAGATTCCAAGTTACAGTACAGGAAGAAGAAAAAAATTGCTTGGGAAAATGGGCCAGCATCATGGTGATTCTATTTGCTTTATCTACATGAAATAAGTAAGCGGTTATGGCTGGCCATGCTGCCTCAGGCCTATGTTCTTAACTCTTGGGAAGCTGAGACCATGGGATTGCTAAAAGTTTGGGGCCAGACCTGGATCCAGTGGGCTACAGAGTAAGATAAGATGTTGTCTAATTAATAAACAAAACAAATCAAGAAGTAAATGGCTCAGCAGTTATTATCAAAGACTTAGAAAACACAAACAAAAGCATGAACCAACTTTTCAGGGAGAAATAAGATTATCAATTAAAAAAATGTAATTCCTGTCCAGCATTTTTTTATATTTGGTTAATTAATTTGCTTATAAGACCAGCTTGGGGGAACACTTTGGGCATCAAGTAAATGAAGATCCAGGACACCACTGAGCGTTCTATAGCTCACATTAAAGTCTCGTGTGATGATACGAAGTTCATGCCTGAACCATGCACACTGCTGAGGTTGAGAAATAGCACAGTAGGTAATGGACTTGGAACAGTAGAAGCATCATCATGGTTTGAATATGGTTCCTGTATTACGAGGTGGGCTTTAGCAAGAAACTGGACTCTGAGGGCTTTGCATAATGACTAGATTAGTCCCATGGTATATTTATATTATTATAACATTGTTGGGCTAGAAAGTCAAATAGAAATGGGAAGATGGAAGAAGTAGGTTACAGGAGGCTTGAGTTTAGAAGCTGGGTCTGGCCTTGGCTTCTCACTGAATTCCCTTCTCTGCTTTCAGTTTGCCATGAGATAAGGGATCTCCCTGTTTGTTTGTTTTTTTTAAACATACACCAGTGCCATTATTCTCAGCCCAAAGTCATAAAGTCAAGGAACTATACACTGCTTCTTTAGAAACTTTGAACCTAAATCATTTATATTCTACATTGTCTTTGTCGAAAATGCTATCATGGCGACAAGATAGTTGTGTAACATAAGCATATGAAGAAATGGAAGGCAAACAGAATGCAGAACCCTATAAAACCTGAGGCACTTAAGTGTGTGAAAGTGCAAACAATCAGTAGAAAATGAAAAGTCCAGGGATATTGGTGCAAATCTTCGTCTGAACAGCCAGCTCCCAAATAATAAAACGGAGACGTCTTATTAATTATGAAAGATCAGTTTTAGCTTAGGCTTGCTTCTAACTAGATTTTATAACTTAAATTAATGCATACCTATTAATCTACATGCTGCCACATGGCTTCCCAGCGGTCTCCCACCTGCACCTTCTGCCTAGCTATTGATCATTTAGCTTTTTATTAAGCCAATCACAGTGACATATCAGGCATAAGTCTCTCTAGTTCTAAATAATTTTAGGTCAATGGTTTCTCCTTTGTGAACCCCTTACAGAACATTCCTTGTTTTATTTTATCACTTCTCACTCACAAAACATCTTACAAGTTCCCAGACCTGATGGCTTACACCTGTGATTCCAGCACCTGAGAAGCTAAGGGAAAGGATTTCTATCAGTACAAGGTCAGTCTGGACTACATAATCAGGATCTGCCTCAAATAGAATTTATTTTTCAATGAAATAAACATTGATTGGATTCTCCCACACTATTCCTGTGACTTAACTGTCATTATTTCCACTTAATGGGTAGCAGAACTCAAACATCAGTGAAGACTCTTCTCCATATCAGCAAAGGTCATTTTTTTAGACATCACTATCACCAAATCCTGTTCCCTTGCCCTTCTAAGTCATGCCTCAGGGAATGCAGGGATATTTAGGGCTCATATTGTCACTAGTGGACAGTCAATACAGTGATCTCAAGCTAGACTTGCACAAAGCAACAATAGGAAGAACATTAGAGGCTGCCTGTTCTACTGCTAGCAAAATAGCAGGCAATTGTCTATCTCCTGGTCCACAGAAATGGCTCATAGTCTTATAGCATCCATTTATTGGTAGCTTTTTGCCATGTCAAAACTGAAGACTTGGCTTGAAAAAAATTAAGGCAATTGAACTGTAGTATTTGTTTATAGAGACAGAATACAAACTCCAGAGCAATGGAAAAAAATATAGTAAGCATCAGCCCAAAGGCCTGAGAATTTGAGGTGCTTAAATCTAAGAGATAAGCAGCCTAGCTTAAAGGAACTCATAAAGACCGCCTTCAC
The DNA here is from genome assembly GCF_000317375.1 of Microtus ochrogaster. Classification (NCBI taxonomy): domain Eukaryota; kingdom Metazoa; phylum Chordata; class Mammalia; order Rodentia; family Cricetidae; genus Microtus; species Microtus ochrogaster. Next base: position 43,612,493 of record NC_022018.1, on the reverse strand, counting down.
TCTGAATTCGTGTTCTGTCAGAGCCCTCAACAGACTGGATGAATCCCACCATCACAAGAGAGCAAGGTTGTTTTTATTCAGGCAACTGTCTGAAATGCTAGTCTTCTCCAGAGATAACATCACAGACATACCTTAAAATAATATTTCTCTAGACATGGGGGCTTCCCTCAGCCCAGACAAGTGCACATAGAAAATTGTTCACCTGCACGCTTACGCTGACCTGAATGAGTACAATGTGCTTTGCCAGCATGCTGATTCCTTCCTGTGGGGGACTCCCATGGACCTGTACATCAGAACAATGAGGTGTGGCTGTCATGCCAAGGGATGTAAGTATGAAGCAGCAAATTACATAATCACAGCACTTGCTGTGCAGTACACAGTGTGAAATCCTGCAGAAGCAAAGCAGTTCTTCAGTCTGTATATGGATACAAAGAGATAAACAGAAGTGGAGTTTAGCACATATGCATGGAAAGATCCGAGAAAAACAAGGAGCCACTGTCACCTGAATAATAAAGAAGCACTGCAGGTGTTGTGTGGTCTTTGGGTTCACGTTGCCTCCCAGGGGCTGGTTGCTGATTCTCTACGGTGTTCTGGACCAAGTTCTATGCAGGGACAGATTTGTGAGTATATCAGAGTTGGCACTTTGAGGGGGAGTAGAATTTGGACACAGGCGATGCAGACTGGAGGAGATCATGCCTGATGTGGGGAAAGGGAAGGAAGGGAAGGAAATCATTGATTCGATGATCACATGCCATGTTCAGAGACAGGAAGAACTGAGCTGACCTAATTAGCTCTTGTTTCGGGAAGGCAGGGCTGGAGAATAACCTTGAATATCAGGCAGAGGGCTGAGATTGGGTTAGCGACTGATAGCAATGATGGTGAGCTCCATGGAAATTTTCTGGATACACTGAAAGGCAGTGACATCAGGAGCAGAGTCCTTCAGTCACAAGGAACACTCTAATGCGGAGTGATGATGGGGGGACTGCAAGGGACTGAGTGATGCTGAACATGTTAAACAAGAAGAAATAAGATGTCAGATGGTATTTGTAACCAGGGAGGAAATCTACCTAGGTACCTGAAATAATAAGTGCCCAATTTATTACAGAAAGGCAGGCAAGATCAGAAATGTTTCCCAGGTCACAGGCAGATCTGAAAGCAGTATAGACAGCACAGCGTGAAGCCCATGTCAGGTGTGGACACTGGATTTGGCCACACTCTGGGAAAGTCTAATGAACTAAGACAAGAGCACAGGAACACGGACGAGCAACTCTGGTGACCTTAATCCCAGCCCTCAAGAGGACACGACTTCTCTTGTGGTCTTAATTATTTTTACATGAACACTGTACAAAAGTGAAAACAAATCATAGTTGGGATTTTTGTGTGAGTGTGGTTAATGGCTTATAGTGTTATTATGATTGCTTTATTATAATGATTTTATTTATTTTTTTTAGTGCATAATACATTGAGACTACAGCCTTGGAGTTTTTACTAAACTTTGAGAAAATCTCTTATTTTTTTCCTCCATGCTTTCTGAAAATATGCTTGTTGTATTAGCATATTAGTCTGCATCACATACTTACTTGTAATTATATGACTTTAAAGAGGCATTTTAAACTATTAATGACTTTGCTTTTAAAAATTCTCAAGATTTTGGCCAGGCTTGATGATTTATGCCCGTAATCACAGCCCTGGAGAGACAGAGGCAGATGGATCTCTGTGAGATTGAGACTAGTCTGGTCTACACAGTGAGACCCCACCCCACCTCAAACAAGCAAACAAACAAACAAAACAAAAAACAACCACCTCAGTATTTTAATTGTTCTAGTGTGTGTGTGTGTGTTTGTGTGCTGTGTCATATGTTTGGTGCTGTATATCTGTACATGGAGGTCAAAGGTCAATGTCAAATGTCTTTTCTCCATCACTCTCTACCTTTATAGTTTGAGACTGGGTCTTTCAATGAAACTGAAGCTCATGAATTTGCTGTGGCAGTCTGGTAGATAAGCCTAAGTGATCTGCTTATCTCTGTCCCTCCACCAAGCCTAGATTTTTTTTTTTATGTGGGTTCTGCTGATCCAAAGTCAGGTCCTGGTACATGCACCACAGGCATTATATTGACTGAGCCATCTCCTCTCTAACTGTTCTGAAACCACCTTTAGTATAGTTTGGAGTCAAGAGAGATGACTTAAGAGGATTCCTACAGACTTGCTGCACATACAAAATTGGTGACATAGTTGACAAGAAAATGGTAACTTTTAAACTACATTATGGACCTGAAAATAACCTGGAAATGCATTGAAGATCTAAGTGAAATCTTATGAAACCGTGAAGCTTCTAGAATGAAATACAAGAGAGAAATTGTGTCAAGTGGACTTCCATGAGTTCTGGGATGTGACATCAAGGGGAAACAGAAGCAAACCAGAGAAGTGGGATCACATTGAATTGAAAATGGCTCTGCTTGGAGAAAAAGGCTGAAAAAGCAGCCGAAAGATATTCACAGGCCATGCTCTAGACAGCTAGTGTCCAAAATACTCTGGGAACTCCTACAACTCAAAAACGAAAAGGGTGATGACAATAGACCATTAAAAACAGGACAGTTTTAAAATAGATATTCCTCCAGAGGAGACACAAAAAAAGCTACTTGAAGTTATGAAAGATGTCCACCAACAGCCTGACCAGTAGAAAACAAACAAAACCACGGTACAATGTCATTTCATCTCAGCTGTTTGGCTATCATTGAAAATTTAAAAACATGTTGACGATATCATGGATGGACAGGGCACTTGTACACTATTAATAGAAAAGTAAAATATGGAAAATGGTGTGGATTGGAACAGAACTACGGTGCATCCAGCAATACCACTGCTGGGCATTTGCTTCAAACAATTAAAATGAGGATCTCAGAAAGACCTATTGTAGCCTGAAGTTTTGTGTCCCACCCAGTCCTGCAGCTACTTATAAAATAATCATTCAGAGGCTTAATATTAATTAGAATTGCTTGGCTCGTGACTCAGGCTTATTATTAACTAGCTCTTACATTTAAATTGACGCATTTCTATTAGTTTATATTTTACCACAAGGCTCGTGGCTTATTACCTGTCATCTTTATGTTCAGGTCATCACATATTATTGAATCATGTTTGTTGTCAATACTACATAAATGTGAAGCTCACAATACTCTCACTCTACTGGGCTGAATCCTGTCAAATTAAATACTCTCCATGGGCAGCGTCTGGACTCATCCATAAGCAGAGACCATTATCAACTGCATGCATCACATGCATCACAGTCATGTGACACACTGCACACCCATGCAGTCATGTGACACAACAGACTGTGAGGGGTAGTAAGCAAGAGGAATTGCCACTGGTAACAAGTCTCTAAATCCTTGCTTACATCATGATTCAGGCAAGCGCTCCACATGAAATCTATACCATAGTGGTTAGGAACACTGATGAGCTTATGTTATTGGCTTTGTTGAGCTATGATTTATATTTTGTCCTGTGGATACTGAATCTATGGGTCTGATGAGTACAATGGAGGAAGACCAAGTACTACATTTAATAACTGGCTTCAGCTTCATTTGTGGTAAGATCAATTTATCTAATTATTCTTCATGAATTTAAGGAAGGATGGTACAGGGCTTTATCCTGTAGGCCAACAGTCAACAGTTCAACTTCATATCAGAATTTAAAGAAAAGTTGTCCTCATGGTCTGCTTAGGAATTTGGACACTGTTTCCTAACAAAGGGCCAGGCAGTAGATTGTCACCATAGCACGTTTTACACTAAGACCTTAATCTTAAGTATATGAAAATGTATTCAAAAGTGCTAATTATTCACCTAGTTTGGTTACTGCTTACAAATCGAATGTTGTTTTTAGAAAACAATCATCAATTTGTTGAAAGGCAGGATAAATTGAGCTATAAGAGTAAAATTAGAAAAACATGCAAGGTATCCAAGAACACTGGAAAATTTAATGAATATGATCATTTAATGGCCCCACTGGATCGATAATTATTTGTGTCATTTCTGAAATCTGTCTGAAGAGTATTTAAGGAAAGCAGTGAAAGCAGAAGTGGTGTAGTGGATAAACAGCCATGCAAGCCTGGGGACCAGAGTTCAGATCCTCAGCACCACATAAATACCTGTTCGGTATCTGTGTCCGTATGCCCAGGGCAGGGAGGCTGAGGCAGGTTGGTAACTGAGTCTCTATGCCCAGCACGGGGAGGCTGAGGCAGGCTGGTAACTGGGTCTGTATGCTCAGGGCGGAGAGGCTGAGGCAGGAGCCTCAGTCAGTATAGCCTAGGGGAACTGTCAGTACAGCCTGTCAACTAATGACATGCCCTACTGCAAAACAATAAAGAGTTATGGAGGAAGACACTGGACATAGACTGCTGCCTGCATAGGCATATGTGTGCACCCCTACACACATGTGAGCAGCTCCCCCCCATACAACACACACACACACACACACACACACACACACACACACAAATATTCATGATAACCGAACTTTCTGTGGTATTTCAAATCTGAAATTCCTGTCTTTGGATGTTTGAAGTCAGTCTGGGCTACAGCAAGCAAACAAACAACAACCACAAAATAACTATCTTAAGGAACAAACAAGGAAGAAAGAAGAGGAGGGAGTGAACGGGAAGAGACAAGATGGAATTAAAAAGAGAAAGAGGAAACGGAGTCCCAGCTTGGGAGCGGACACTTCACTGTGCTTGACGTCATGTGACATTGAGAATTCCAATGGGCTGTGAGGCTGACATTTACCTTTGCTTAAACATGCCTACTAAGTTACTGTCTTTTCTCCACCTTCCCATTCTGAATTCTGTTTATTCTCTGTGGTTACACCGCCATATGGCTTATATTTTGCACAATGATTTGAGAGTTTTAATTTCTACATGCCTCATCTGCTCAGAAAGCGAAGACTGCCCCGTCCTCATTCACTCCCACCTACTGCAGCTAGAAATTTGGTCCCGACAAAGCACACCTACTGTGTGTAGCGGAGGCCCTAAGCAGATAATGAGAACAGGCTGGGTTTTAGCAGGAGTCTGCTTCAGTCGGGGGTAATTATTTTAAACGCTGTAAATATTCATCTGATACCTTCGCCACGGAATAAACAAGTTCTTAGCACTCTCGAACACTTCTGAGGTTTCCAGAATACCAGAAGGATTTATTTACTTCCTGTAAAATACCAGGGGTCCCTAATCCTGTCAACAGATTAGGAGGCCGCTTTGAGGACGTTGTTTGTGAAATGCCGCCATCTATGGGACAGCCGTGGCTACTGCAGGCAAAACCACAAGGCGCCCCACGGCCTCACGACGTGGTTAGTTCAGCAAATGGAGCAGTTCTTAGTCAATAAACAGGAATAAAAATTATACCCCTGGCCAGAAAATACGCACTGGAAACTCCAAGCTAGCACTTAACGCTGCCACAGCTATTTTTTGAGGGAAGAACTGAGTTCTGAGGCCAGTATGTCTACAGGAAACTTAGTAGCTTTTGATCCATTTCTTACTGCTTCCTCTATTCTTGTCCTCGCCCCATTTTCTTTTTATTGTTTTATTTGGTTGTTGTTGTTGTTGTTGTTTTGGGGACAGGGTTTCTCTGTGTATCCCTGGCTGTCCGGAAACTCACTTCTGTAGACCAGGCTGGCCTCGAACTCACAGAGATCTGCCTGCCTCTGACTCCCGAGTGCTGGCACTAAAGGTGTTTGCCACCATTGCTCAGCTCTCAGAATGATGCCATTCTGGCAGAACTATGCGATGTCATCTTCCGCATGCTCAGGAGCCCACTGGCTTTTTCGGTTAACCAGAGCAGCTTTCAAAGCATCGTTCTGCATAAGAAGCAGCAGAAACCAAAGCTTCTCTGGTCTTCTATTTCCCGTACTTAGTTGACACCTATGAGATGGGGCAATGCACTGCCCCTGGAAACATGTCAAATAAATTCTATTCTAGCAGCTTCCCCTCCCGCCCATGCATTTGAAGTCCTTACAAGAACATCACAAAGTATATTTGACTGTTTGAAAGAACTTCAGATATCAAGGAGCATGCGTGGCAATACAGTATCAATGACAATTATTTAATGATCACCAGACTCTCGAAAAAAAAAAGACGTTGTCAACATTGACCCTGTTTGAAGAAAAGGGCTAAATTGAAGGATAGAGAGATTGAGCTTTTGTATTTATTTTTCTTTTGCTGTGATAAACACCACGAGCAAGGGCAACATTGGAAGGGAAGGGCTCTTTTCCTCTTAAAGGTCACTGTCAAAGGAAGTCAGGGCAAGAACTTGAGGCAGGGCCTGAAGCAGAGACCACAGAGGAGTTAGAGAGGTGCTGCTTACTGTTCTGCTCTCTAGGGAGTCATCCAGCTGTTTTCTGTGACAGAGGACCACCTGCGCAGGAGCGCTTGGCTCGCCCATGTCAACCATTAATAATGAATATGCCTCCTAGACTTGCCTACAGGCCAGCGTGAGGAAGGTATTTTCTGATGCAAACTTGTGTCAAGTTGACAGAAACCAGTACAGTCATTTTGTTCATATTTTCATCAGCTAGTAATAAGTGCAGGATTTGAACACAATTCATCTAAGTGTTGGCCCCCGCAAAACACACACACACACACACACACACACACACACACACACACAGTTGTCTACAGCTATCTGCTCGATTAGCTCTCTCATAGTCAAGCAAAGATCCTTTAATCATGTTCTTTGGCTTTCATTTTTATATCTTATGTGGACTTAGGGAAATGATTTGAATTTCTTTAGTTTCAATTCTCACAAGTGATCACAAAAAAGAATATGTATTTTGGTCTTTCTCAAATTTCAATCATAGAATTCATCTTCCTTGTTGAAGACAGAAAATAAAATGAAAACTGTCATAGTGTCATTCAGTAAAATTCTAATGTTTCTTTAATTCAACATCCTGATTTTAAAACAGGAAGAGGCTGTTTGTAGTGGGAGATAAAAAAAAAAAAGAACGGCTGGTGGGTGGATGCCCTCCTTGCTTCTCAAGGGCCTTTATGAGACTAAACTATTGGATAAGCCAGGTCCTTTATCCCACTGAGATAAAAATTAGGGAACAAACATGTGACCTTGAGTTCCTTCAACCAGCTAAATAGACTAGGCTGGAACTGGAAGTCTCCAGACCCGTCGTTCTCGACCCATGGGTTGCAACGCTTTTGGCAAACTTCTATCTCCAAAAATACTTACATTATAAGTAGCAAAGAAAATAATTTTATGGTTGGGGTCACCACAATATGAAGAACTGTATTAAAGGGTCACAGCCATAGGAAGGTTGCGAACCACTGCTCTAAACTGACACTGAGTTCAGAGTTCTCATGGAGGAAAATTGATGCCAAGGATGCGGGTCTTTGGATGTGCTTACACTTTTACTAAGGGATTAGCTACCTCTCACATTTTTCCTGGTGCCTTGGTAGTGAATCTTGAACATTAGTCTCTCACCATGGTGCCCACATCTTTGGAAATTGATACTGTGTGAATTTTCTTCAGTTGTGCTCAGGAAGCCTTTGTAGAGTGAGTGGATAGCATAATCGTCTTTTCTGTTAGACACTATTCCATGTGAAGATTGAATTAGACAATATCCCCTTTCCTGGACTCATCTCCCAGATGAGTAGAAAGCAGCAGAGAGAATTATTTCAAACCTAATGAGAAGAAAAGGCCAGATCACTGTCTTATTCTTTTTGGTCTGCTGTCATAACTTATGCAACACCAGACAAAAACAAACAAAAGCAAAAAGCCAACAGAAATTGACTTGCCACAATAACGGAAGTCAGAGGACCGGGTCTGCATGGCCAGGTTCTGGGCAGGATCCTCCTCCACACTGAAGACTATTCAGTTCTGTGTTCCCATGTTGTAGAGAAGATATGGGAGAAGAGGAGAGCTGACCCTTTGGGCTTTATATGCATGCTGCTCTCATTCTCAAGAGTAGAAACCTCCTAACCTAATCACCTCCTAAAGACCACACCCCCTACTGGTATCCTATTGGTGATTATCCTTCAATATATGAATTTGGCTGATAGAGAAGGGCATAAATACTCAGACTAAGGTCATGTTGTGCAAGATTGTCTTTTCTTAAAATCAGTGAAGAGTTAATTCCTCATGGCAACCAAGATGATAAACATAGGTGAAACAGGTTCCACCAATTACCACAGTGTAGCTGCATGTGCAAGAGAAATGGGTACACAGGAAATAATTGAGAGTGGTAAGGAATTCTTTAAGTATGTTTTACAAGTGAGGACTCAGGGCACAAAATGTTTATGCTTAAATGATTTTATCCATCAGTCTACCAGGTACTCAAGAAGAGGGGGCTAGAGACATACCCTTTCAAGATCACAGTGAAGCAGGGGCTGGCATTCTTAAGAATTAAAAACTGATTCTTCCTCCTCCTCCTCCTTCTCCTCCTTTCTCTCTCTGTCTCTCTTTGTCTCTCTGTCTGTCTCTCTGTCTCTCTGTCTCTCTCTCTCTCTCTCTCTCTCTCTCTCTCTCTCTCTCTCTCTCTCTCTGTCTTTCTCTCTTTCTCTCCCTCACTCATGAACCAAGTACCAAAAATTCTCCAAAGGAAGACTAGAAAAGACAACAATGAGATTGCAAAGAATAGACAAACTTTTAGAGGATAGTAGCAAAGGAGAGAGACAAAAAACAGTCCTGGGCTCAGGATCCCATGCAGATTCCAGTGGAGTTCCAACCTGTAGACGGCATTCATTGAAGTTTGTCAAGAACTTTGAAGGGCCTGAGTGCTTACCTGACTCACAAGCCAACCAGTTTATTTCACATTGTGTCTTAACGGCTGGGACAGCACAAGGAGGTCCTATGTCATGGAATAAACACAGCTGAGTACCAGCACCGGTGGTAGTTACAGCAGCAATTATTCTGTTCCACCAATTTCTTGAGCCCTGAAGCCTACCAGGTGACAGAAGTGTTAGTTATAGTGGGCTGCATTCTAAAAGGGCAACCTTGATTTAGTATATTGCAATATTTTCTGATGTGATTTAATAAAGCCCACCTGACTTTTGCTATGGAAGAAACGTGCACCTTTATCATATTGGATGGCAAATATGTCTGCCAAGTGGAACATCTTAGCATTCCAAGCCTTCTCAAGGCAGTCAATGTTGTCTTGTATCTGGGATACAAGCTTTTGGGTATGGTTTCCCAGAGGTTTCTTTTGCAGAGACACTGACAATATTCCCCCCTGGAATATGTTCTCAATAATAGCTATGTAGTTGACACTCTTATAAGATAAAGACAGTCCTTCTATGTTTAATATTCAGTAGTAATGGGAGATAATAGTGTATCTAGAAAAATCAAGCCATTATGAAAAGTTAAGTCGGATCTTAAAGAAGAAAGACATCTTCAGACATCAATTCTTTCCGACAGAAGCTTTAGAGAAATTTTTATGACCAAATGTTGAAGAAGGAAGCTATTGGCTACAGAGCATGGTGTCTCACAGCAGGAATCGAATAATTGGAAGGCTGCTCAGGAGAACTCACGTGCATTTTGATACAGCCTCGACTACATGGTGAATTTGAGGCCAGCCTGGACTATATAGCAAGCCTCAAAAACAACCAAACTTGGAGCAATGACACAGAGCGTTTAACAGCCAGGATAAGTTAAGTGGAAATGTTATAAATTAAAAGATAAAAACCAGAAGGCTTAGCTAATTTGCAGTGTGTTTCATAGAAATGATTCAAACCGAAATAGAAAGAGATAAAAGACATAGGAAATGAATCAAGCATTCAAGGGTTGCAGCACAGTACCCCAGGGTGTGGCATACATAACAATGCACACCACTAGAGAAAGAGGACAGAAAACATTTCCAAATAAATTTAATTGTCTGCAGAACAATTAAAAGCATATAATTTTATATCCATGGAAAGATATAAAATTCCAAAAGGCCTTTAAGAGAATAAAAGCAGAACGGGAGCAAGGTCACTGCTAAGCACACGTGCCTAGATGCACACACTTTGAAAATCAAAGGAGAGAAGACTTGCCAGGCATCCAGAGAAGAAGAAATTATACATAAAGGGTGGCCATGAGGAACATTAAAATAGATAGCTCCTCAGAAACAACATAAACAGGGAAGTTAATGGACTGATAATTTCAAAACAAAGAATAAAGAGAGAATAATCTATCAAGGAAATTCTATATGCAGTGAAAATATCTTCAAAAATCTGAATGGATAAAGAAAATGTAATACATATACACAATACAGTTTAGTCATCCATTAAAAAAAAAAGAATAAAGTTGTTATTTCCAGAAGGAGAACAGAACTGGAGATCATTCTGGAAAGTGAAATGTAATTATCTTTTTTCAAATAACTAGAACCTAGACTTTGCATATGGACATGGAGACGGAAAGGAGATTTATAAAATGTGTACTAGTCAGGGAGGGTAGATTGGTTATTTTTTGCTAATTTAAGACAAAAAAAAAACACAACAAAAATCCTAGGAATAGTGAGGAAGAGGGAATCTTAATTGAGAAAATGCATCCATAAATTGGTCGTTAGGCAAGCCTGTGAGGTACTGTCTTGACTAATGACTGATGTGGGTGGGCACATCTCACTATAGGCCTTGACACCCCTGGGCAGGTGGTCATAGTTATACAAGAAAGTAGCCTGAGCAGGTCCTGTGGACCAAGCCAGTAAGCAGCATTCCTCCAAGGTCTCTGATCGGTTCCAGTGCTGAGCTCCTGTCTTGGCGTCCTTCAATGGGATGTGACTTGCAACATGTAAACTGAAATAATCCATTTCCTTCCCAGCTTGTTTTGGTAATATTTCATAACACCAGTAGAAAGAAACTTAACTAAGATAAAGGGGAGGAGTGTAACAGCATCAAAATACACAGTGACACTCTGAAACCATCACTTGTGTAAGCAATATATACTAATGAATTTTAAATTAAATACATTGATCTAAGCAGAAAACTTTTTCCTTTTTTTGGTGAAACAGAAGTTCAGACAATTCAAGTTAACAGACCAGAATATTAAAAAAATATCAAAAGCGAGTTCTTCAGGAAGAAAGAGACTCAGGACTGTTAGGAACCAGAAGCTTCCCCCAAAAAGAAACGGCAAACTTTTAAAATATAAAAAAGTAACATGTCCAACACATTTTCTAAAATAAAATTCACATTCTTAATGCACATAAACAAACAGACCATGCGTGTCATGCTGTGTCGTACTCAACATGGAATCTGCCATCAGAAGTGAGAATGGAGAACACAGGGAGCTTGCCTGGCAGACACCAACAGGGGAACGAGTGAGGTTGTTAAGACCAAGGTGGTTCACATGGTTTCCACAATCATATCGTCGTGTGGAAGGAAGACAGCATCCCCAGTAACCAAATCCCAGTTTCCCACCCTGAGAAATATCCCTAACCCTGGGAGAAGAGTGGTTAGCTCCAGGATGTTCTCCTCCTCATGACTCTCAAGACCATATTTGTTACCACATAGCTTCTGTTTCATCATGAAGTGGTTTCTTTAAATCATAAATCCGTGAATGGATATTCTGATTTCTAAGGGCTTTATTTAGACAACCTATTACTTCCTACGTGTTTCCCTTCAATAGTAACACAGGTACTAAATGGACAAGTTTAGTCTTTTTGTCCAGGTAAACCTGGTCACCTGCATAATTCTGTCTCCCTACATAATCTCCACCTTTTTGCCATAAACTCGCATTTGTAAAATCTGAAAAATGCTGTGCACACATCCATCCCCATAAGAGAAATCTCCCTCTGAGTTCAATAATGATGCCTAAGAGATGTCTTTTGGCTTCTACATGAGCACATGATTGAATGTACACACACACACACACACACACACACACACACACACACTATATATATATATATATATATATATATATATATTTAATAAAGTTTAAAAGACAACTTGGCATTCAAAATATTAGGCAACCAACCCAGACCCTTAGACTTAAGTTTCTGAATATTAGATGTCACTAGTCTGCTTACACGACAGAGAAAAGGAAAAAACAGTAAAGGATACACGGAAATTATCATTAAAAATTTGAACATTTGTCTGTATCGATACCACAGATACATAAAGGCATATGCATATATATGGACACACCATAAGGCCTGTAGCACTTTCCTCCTTCATTGAAAACCGTATCACAGGCACAGCTTTTCTTACGTAGTTTCAAAGAATAAATTCATTTTTCTACATGATAGGCAAATCCCTGGCCCTCGGTCTCATGTTTGCCTTTGGAATTCAGTCGCCACATCTCTTCCTGCATAAGCAATACCCTCTACCATCCGTGACATGGTCTGGAGGTAGAATAGACACACCCCCATTCTCCAAGGCATCTTGTTGAACATTCACTGTTTCCTTTTAGGAGACAAATATAGAGGATGGAAATGTGAGTGACACAGCATCAAGCCGGCTGGGTAACTCGGCAACATACTTGGCTAAGGAGCAATTATGCTGCAGCCAAATCAAATGAATTCACATCTTGGCTTTGGTTTGAGGTTTCAATCTTGAAGTTCACTTCTTTCCATGGAGTCTTTTTGCTGGGTGACTACGGCTTCTGTGGATGACATAATACACCCTGACACTCAACACCAATTCCAGGTAAATTGAATTAAGTCCAGAAACAAACTGCTGGATAAACTGTCCTGCATAAATTATTTTTTTCTTTCATTTATTTTGTATTTTTGCAAATGAACCTTTTAACATGAAAATATTGACATATTCACATTTATATTCTGTATTGTTCTGAGAAGCTTGGTTTTAAACATTTAGAAGAATTGGAAGTTTCCATTTATGTTCTCAATGTAAGAATTATGATTAAGGTTGAGGGTGAATGTTCTTCTCTCATGCATAGACTCCTTGCTTGTGGATGGTTATTAGAAGTATGGTTATTTCAGCATATTAAAAGAAGGTTTCCACACAAAGTCTAGGAGTTTCTGTTATTTTAGCCAATTTTGAGTCATTTCATTTTCTCTTCTGTCAAGAAAAAAAATAGCAGATTAAATAAAATAATCTATCTTACAAAACTTTCAACAAAATGGGTTTGTTGTTATTGAATGAAAATGTAAGATAGAGTTCTTTATTGATAAGAAGGCATTTTGTCTCTTTCACTAAGAACCATGAAGTAGGTAATTTGGAGAGATGGCTCAGTGGTCAAGAGGACGAGCTGCTCTTCCAGAGGACCTGGGTTCAATTCCCAGCACCCACATCGAAGCTTACAACTGTCTGTAACTCCAGTTCCAGGCAATCTGACACCTTCACACCAAAGCACATAAAATAAATTTAATTTAATTATTTTTTAAAAAAAACGTGAACAAGGGTTGGGGTTGTAATTTAACACACACACACAAAATTTTATTACTTTTGAAAATATTATGGTAGCAATGATAAACTTCTATATTTTGATATCTTTAGAGATAGGCTGATGATATATGTGATATGTAAAAATGCAATAAATATAGAAATTATATTTTTAGCTTATACATAAGACTTCCAAAGTTGCTTTGTATTGGTCAATGAACTGTTTTAAGATTTATGTAATATATGAGCAATTATAACTTGTACTAAGATTTCTTTACATTTTGAATTCGTTTATCTGGTATGGGTGAAGGAGGAGGCTATATATAAAGCATAGGATCTGTACGGTAGCTCAGTGGTGCAGTGCAGGCTTGGTAGGCATGAAGCCCTGGGTTCAATCTTCAGGAACAATAAATCCAGAAACACGTGCATTATGGGTAACTACACCTGTTTGCTCTACAAGGTCGGCTTCCAGTGAACCGTTCACTGCAGTCTCCTTCCTGCTCATCACTCTGAATTCTGACAGCGCACACAATACCTGTTCCTAATCAAACCTACAATCAGAAAGTTCACTTTATATCGGACTCCCAAAACCCATAAAAATTTCACCATGGCTGTGTTTCTTTACAGACGCTGTTAAGGCTTTAACAGCCTAGTGATTTTCTTTATTGACATCAGTATTTTTTCTGTTCTTTGAACAGTAAAAAAAAAAAATCTATATTTACGAAGTAGAAATGACCATCTTCAATTACATTGTGTAAGCTACGGGAAAAAAAATCTTCTCAGAGCAGTGTGCAATCAGTTAAAGATTCTTGAAACTGTATTGCTCAGCAACGGTAGTGCTGGGAACAGTAATTATGAGTTTGTGATATTAGAATACTGAGTCATGGGGTTTACAATAGATCAGGAAAATATTTGGAGACAGGTGAAGCCAATGTATTTTGGAAAGATTTCCTATCATTTCTTTAATGTAAAATAAAGTCATCAAATCTAGTTATATTATATTTTAACGCATAGTATTCTAGAAATTCTGTTTTTCATGTTCTTTGCTTTTTCCTTTTTTTGTATCAGGTTGGCTTTCCCTATTATATTAGAAGGTGAAAAGAAGTAAAACCCATTTACAGTTCTCCAGGAAAGAAGTGTGATCAGACCAGTATCCTCCCTAAACGGAGTTGAAGTATGATGTCTTATAATGGTCTATCCCACAAACAACATTGCATTGTTTCAAGTCCTCAGAAGCCTCCTGGTGGCAGCTAACACAGAGGAAAAGAAAAATCAGCACTCTCATGCCAAACAGTGAACATCTGAAGATGCTTTATGCAGTTTTCTAATATCCTCAGTTCACAACATGAGAGACACTTTTTACAGGGAGAAAATGATCATTTCATTTCGCAGAACACAGAAATTTCCAGCTGAGGCACATTAAAACATTTTCACAATTACCCCAAAGGCAGAATATTCTCACCATTTCTTTTGCTGTAAAAAATCTGTCTCTACTTAACTTACAAATGGTCAAGTTCACACTGGATAACGCCGGAGCATCTACATGGAGACTGGACCTAATGCTACAGATCGATGCTAATATGAAGCATATGCATAATTATTTATGATTTAACAAAATAGTTCTTGCAATTTAGTTATTGATGCACAAGATCTTGGATTATGTCACTTTATAAAAGAAGTGTTCGAGAGAGTAAATACAGCAAAACACATCAATAGACCCAGGTAATCCCCTCATTGAACTCTAGCTATTGAACTCTAATTGAGCAATGTTTACAATGAGACAGGGGAATTGCATGGAGAGATAACAGGTGTGTGCCTTTAGAATCAAATAGAGATGAAAATAAATTTAAAAAAAATAAAAAAATTCTTTCTTCAGGTTTACCAATAAGCGAGAGTAAAACCAAAAATGAATAAAATAAAAGAGAAATCAGTTGAGATCAGTTGGCTTGAATATAATTTGAGAGAAAGAGCATACAAATTGATGGAAGAAGACAAAAAGGAAAATAAAAACCTACAGAATGTTAGATAACGGCATGGGCATAAAAGAGAAACGAAAGCACACTGGTCCCAAGCTCTGTGGGATAACAACGAAGAGCCAAGCAAGGAGATGATTGCAATTTCAGGCTAAGAGGAGGAAAAGAGCATCCTGGGGATACTTCTGTCTGACATGTAAAGTTTCCAAATTAATGTCCTTGCTCTGTCCTTAAAACACAGCAGAATTTTAAGAATTTAAGTAGAAACTGAAAATCAGTATTTTCTAACCAGAAAACAAAAATCACCAAGGAAATCATCAGCCCCAATCAAGGGAGGCAGTGACCCCACAGGACTGGAGTTTATGAAGGCCGGCCTGGAAGAAAAAGTGCTCAACCCCCAACATGGTGGAAGCAGTCGAATCTTCATTGTTACAAACTTCTAGAGGCCGTATTTAGATTAGTTCAGGCATGAGAGATTCCAGGCAGCTGCAGTCTGAAGGGCCTGCAGTTTCCCGAGATTTGATCTTCTGCGAGTCCTATATAGAATCTGGAAAATTGTTTTTCTGGCTGTCAGTAGAAACGGAAGGAGTAAGTTTGTAAAGTGTTCCCAGGAAGCTTCTCATGCCCAAACCTCCTCTCCTACATCACAGTTCATGTGTGGAAAGAATATTTCTTTAGATCCGGCCCTGTCTATCCACCCCATGTCACCTAAAAGGAAGCTAAGGAAGATGCACTAGGATCAAAGCCAGGGATTCAGGCCTCCAAACGGCTGAGAGCTGGCCCTGAGGAAATAGATGACTTTCCTTCCTTCCTTCCGCATGTGTATCTTGCAGTGTAGAGAGTTGCACAGTGTAGCTGTGATCTATGAAGAGGGCCTGGGAAGCCCACAGGGAGCAAGATGGCAAGGATACTAAAATCTGCAGCTCCGGCAAAAGTGGAAACGCAGCCTAGCTTCTCCCTTGCCATCAAGACTCACCTTGAAACCCTGTTTACCTCTAGTTCCATTCCTGACTACACCTTTTCTGGCTCTCAATCTTATAAGACTGGATAAAGAAAATAAAATTCAGAGACAAAGCAAGTGAAAGACCAATCTTGGATTTAAAACCTATGCTGATTTATCAGGCAAAGAATTTGAAGTAACTATGACTTAGGTATATTTAGGGCTTTAATGAAACAAAGCTGAACAAAGTACATAAAGTCCGAAGATTTGTAGTCAGAAACATAGAAGCCATGAGAAGCAAAAAATAGCTCTGGAGTTCAAGACATTATGACAACAAAACAGAAGCTCAGATTGTTGTGGGCCGATGAGTAGACACAGTTAGTGCTCCCAGCAAAGGAAAAAACCAGAGAGCCTGAAGACAGGTCAACAGAAACCCTACAAACTGTGATGCAGAAAGAAGAAACAGTGAAATAACCCAAATAAAGCACAATTAGAATATAAAAACCATGAGATAATTTCTAAATATTCAGCATATGGATATATATATATAATTGAAATAATAAAAAGAGATAAAAACAGATGAGTAGAAGAAATATCAAAACTTTCTAATATGTTCAAATTGCTCTTACACACCAAAACATGGACATGGAAGAGCAAAAGCCAAAGCACTCACATCTAAAGGCATCAGATGTAAACTTAAGCAAAGCAAAATGAAGTAGAAAAGGCTTCAGGGAATCAGAGGAATAAAACCGATGTAGCTGCAGAGGTTAACCCCTGACTCTCCAAAACCGCTCCATTGAAATCCAAACTCCAAGGTGGTGATTTCAGTATATGGGAAGAAATGAGGTCATGAAGATGGAGCTCTCAAGAGAAGAATCAGCAAGCCAGCACATCATGGCTTGAAAACGTGATAGCCTATTAATTGACGTATGGGCAATGGCTTTGCAGAGAATAGGTATACTAAGTAATAGTGTCCATTGCTCATGAGCTGAGCATTTGGACCTTCAAAACCAGTGGTCAAATGTGCATGTTCACATGGATTAGAGCAGGATGTAATCAGTAACCATGGAAACGGGAGTCACTCAAGAGATACTGCAGAAGTCAAACAGGCAGGCAGGTCTGGGACAGTTAGATGCAGCGAATTCACAAACACTACAGTTATTTACAACAGCGTGAGAGTGAATGGTAAGACATCTGTCCAAATTCAAGACATAAAGAGATGAATTGATTCTGAGTTCAATGAGGATCTTGTGTAAAGTAAGATGACTTTAGAAGCCCAGTAGGCTTTTCAGAGGCTTTCTTTGATCTTAAATAGAGTCAAGCGTAGAAACATGCATTCATAAGCCGTGTGTACCAGGAGCAGTTTGAACTCTACCAGTGCATCCCATGATTTCTGTTTGCCAATTGAGAAGTAAAGTAGAGCCACAACGCACCTGAGAGGCAGATCTGCACAGCGGAGAAGCAAAGAACACAGGCTGTCAGAGAGGAGTGCTGTGCCCGCAAGAGCAGTGTTTCCTGGCGGCACATTTACAGAGAGTAAAGTAGAAATAACCGTGAACTTGCCAATTAAGACATCTCTTTTCTGATTAAAGACATAAAGAATACACATATGAAAAATTAAATATCAAGGTAAGAAATGTAGTTTTTAATTACATCTTATGACATCCTGTAGTGATGCAGCTCCTAGCTTTAAACTCAGCTCTGACCCTACCTTGCTACTATTATAATGAGAGACCCTGCCTTACTTTAAAAGACGTGGGCTTTTACATATCACCACATTATAGTGATGACACCAAGATAAATAATATCATGACAAACACAGTTGAGATACTGTATTTTTACTGCTTTGGAGTTCATTGTGTGATCCACTAACGATACACAGTTGTAGATTTGCCTCACCTAGTGTAGGGGTGTGAATGCACAGAGTCAGTGACTCAAGGTCACTTGAGGCCAGGAGTTCAGGATCAACTTGAGAAATGTGAGACTTCCCCGGATGCTAAAAGGCCAAAATGAAAACAGACAAATAAAAGGAGCAGTTATGGATCTTCAGTGGCTCCTGAAGGCTAAGTGTGAAAGACTTGGTCCCAGCTAATGACGTTCACTGGAGGAAGTGGGTCACTGAAGGGATGCTCGTGCAGGGCGTGTTTCTTCCCAAGGCACATTTCTTCCTCTTCCTGCATTGGAGGAGAAAACTCTGTGTTACACATTCCTTCCTTCATGACCTACACCATCAGAGTCCTGGATGAGAGGAGTCATTTCGCCTGGGACGGATGCCTCTGAACCATTCAGCCCAAAGCAGCCCCTTCTTTAAGTTGCTTCTCCCAAGTATTTTTTCCCACAGTGATGGGTGCTGACCAGCAAAAGATAGAATTTTTATGAAACTAAAACTATATGCTTTAACGAAGAAGAATAAATCTGTCTCCTCTGTGTAGACTTTCAAGCTTACCCTTTTCCTCTTTCACACGCTAGGGTAGTTGGCTTCTTCTACAGGTTTTCTTGATGATCTTAGTCTAATCCACTTGCAAGGATTTTTTTTTTTTAATTTGTGCTTAGAAACAAAGAAACCCTTGAGTGAAGTCAACGTAGAGGAATAAACTCCACACTGGAAAAGGAATTAGGAGAGAAAGAATCTACAAGTAGCACCTGTGCTCTGCCCCATTCTGTTTCCCAGCTTCTCTCTTTGCAGACTGATATTGTTTGCTTTGCCCACTCTGTCTATGAACCCATGATACGGTTGTTTCTTTTTTCCCTGTTAGCAGCTGTACTTTATCTCACAAACATTTTGAAACCCTTGCATGTATATATTTCAGTCTTAAATTGGGTTCTAAAACATGTATACTCTGATGCTGTTTTATTGGTCTTTAGACATCAAATTTTCAGTGATTAAAATGTCAATGATATTTTTAGCAGCAAATAATAATAATAAACTATCTTCTAAGTGTTAGTAAACCTGAACTTTTAAACCTTAATTAAAAGAAACCAATTTTGGTAAGACAAATTTGGAAACTTTTGATGAATATTATATCTACCTGTAGTTTACTCAACAAAAACAAAGAGATGACTTATAAAGCCTTAACAAGAATCAGGTGAAACTTAAAAGCACATCACAAAGTGAAAGAAGCAATTCTGAGAACACTATGTGGTGCATTTTGTCTGCTGTATGACAAGCTGGAGACAGTATTAAGGATCATTGGGGGAGAAGAATAGGTAACCCTCAGATTTTTAAGGGCCAGGAAAAATTCTGCATGATACTAGAATATAGGGTATATCGCATAAGTTTGCCAAACCCATTCAAAAATACAACACCAAGGGTAAAACCAACATCACATTGTAGAGTTTAGGCTCAAAGATGCACCCATGGTAATAAATGTATTATTCTGATGGACAGTATCAATATTCTAGATTAGGCATGTAACAGGATAGAAGAATTTGTTAAAAGAAAAAACTGTCTTGTTCAATACTGCTCTGACTGGGTTTTGATCCTACTGCATGTACTGGCTTTGTGGGAACCTAGCCTGTTTGGATGCTCACCTTCCTAGACCTGGATGGAGGGGGAGGACCTTGGACTTCCCACAGGGCAGGGAACCCTGACTGCTCTTCGACTGGAGAGGGAGGGGGAGGGGAGTGCGGGGATGGGGAGTGGGAGCGGTGGAGGGAAAAGGGAGGCGGGGAGGAGGCGGAAATTTTTAATAAAAAAAAGAAATACTCTATTGAGAAGAATGAATAGGAGCTACACATGGCATTACAGGGCTTATAACCCAGGGGCAAGGGTGCTTGGGCAGGAGCTCAAGGCTAATCTTGACTATATAGCAAGATCCTGTTGAGAAAAGTCAAGAGTAAATCAGTGAGGGAGAGAAGCAGAGAGTCAGGGAGAGGAAGGAAGGAAAAAGGGAGGGAGGGAGGGAGGGAGGGAGAAAAAAAGGAAGGGAAAAAAAGGAGGAAGGGGGCATATGCATAGAGACAGAGACCCAGAGATAGAGGGAAGAAGAAAGAAAAGAAAAAGGGTGGGATGAAGATAAGGGACTGTAAAACCTCTGATGAGATAATTGGTGAATAAAAATTATATAAATAAATGTAAAACTTGAAATCAGAGCAAAGGCTGAAAACATAAAAGGTATAAAAAAATTCTGGGGAGTAGTCGGACTGTGAACGAATAAGTTTATGGCATGAAGCAGGCTTTGCCAAAAGATGAGGCTATGTGAGGCTCTGAGGATGCCATGAACAGAGAGCTGCAGTCTTGGAAAGAGCATAATGCACAAGAGATTGTCGCACACAGTGCAAACCCTTGCTGGATGGAAGCAGGATTCTGGTGAACACCAGGGAACGATGAACAGTCCCTATCTTACCACCCCCATCTGCCCATCTACCCCAGGGTACAACATACCATAGATTCACTCTCGTATGACTAGAAGTCTTTTCAATGAAATTTTTGAACAAAGTGAACGGTCATGCTGCAGTGTGGTGGGTGGTATGTATATTTTCCTCTGGTTTCCATCTGTACCCAAATAAAGTTAAACACTGGCCAGAGGTTGCCTGTGTTTATAGGTAATGCACTCTGCTCTTTCTCCGCTTCAATTTTAAAGACTAATGGGAAACCAGCAGAAAATTTCTACAGCAAGAAATAAAATGAGCACCACACATGAGCGAGTTGAACAAAATAATTTGGAAAAATAAGCAATTTAGAAAACTGTTTTATTTTTCTTTAATGTGTATGAGTGTTTGCATGTATTCATTCGTGAGCACCAGGTGCGTGATGGGTGCCTGTAGAGCCCAGGAAATAACATCAGATTTTTTAGAACTGGAGTTACAGACAGTTGTGAGCTGCTGTATGGGTTTCTGGGAATTGAACCTGGGTCCTCTGGAAGAGCAGCCAGCACTCTCACCCACTGAGCATCTTTGCAGCACCAGATATGCTAGAGGTGTAACTATGTTAGTTTCCATGATCTAGAAAACTCAGTATGCTTCATTCATGAACAGTTAAAGCAAACAGCTGCAAAGTAGGAAACAATAAAGAATTTTTAAAAATGTAATAAGGATAAGAATTTTAAAATGAATGAAAGGATTGAATGCTAAAGTTAAGAAAGATGACACAGGATGTAGTGCTAAAAAAGAATAACAGACGAAATTTTCAGAGAAAAGATGAGTCATAGAAAATCAACCAAGGAAACGCTAAGATCCAATAAATCCAGAAGCAAGGAATGAAAAAAAATAGAATTTCCCTGTGTTGAGCAGAGAGACATAAAACTCAGAAAAAGAAATAAACAAAACAGTAACAGAAAGAAAAATCCAGAGTAAGAACCAAGAAAATTCTATCTAAAAACATGACTGAACTTTTTTCTACGCTAGACTTAAATCTCACTGGGCAAACGTCCCGTGAATACAAAACCTTCAGCATCTGGATTAGGCAGAGCACCCACAGACTACAGGGAATGGAGAAACACAGAAAGTCTGACAAATAAACCCTGCTCATGTGGAGGAGGGGACGCCAGAAGAGAACCAACAATTCCCACATGGGAGGAACTCTGGTTTTATTTTAACCTTAAATACTATTGCTTTTTTCATTTATGGATTCTACGTGTAGTTTCTACTTGGAAGATTATCGCGCTATTAATCAGTTAACTTAAAAAGGATGGACAAGGGTCCCTGCACAGTACAGAGGCACATGAACTGCAGTTGAGATGGTCTCCCCACTCACTGACTTCACATGGTGCGGGCCTTCTTTGAGAAGAACTTATGTTCCCAGGACTTTGACATTGAGCTGATGACCTGCTTTTCTTAAGAGAATGTGCAGTGACAGAATGGTTGGCTGACAAACACCTAGGACCTGGGTTATTTAAAGATGGGAACAAGCATTCCAGTCTCTTCACTGTGACAATACAATGAACCAATTCTGAATCATAGGATTCCCATTTCTTGGCATCCCTGCCTTTGTGTATGTCTTTCCTCCACATACTTAGTGCCACCCTTGGGACTCCCTCCTAAGGCACAGAATACGACACAGGGGATGGGATGTGGTGGCCTCGCATGTTAATCTCTATATTAACCACCATTTGGCTGCACAGACAGCAAGTATCATTGGTCTGCACTGAAGAGAAGGTGCTGAAGCCAGCCAAGACTGCCATGTTACCAGGGAAGAGTTTTCACTTCCAGCAAGCAAGATGCTGGCAACTCCAGATATACCATCAAAAAAACCTGTTTCTCCCAAATCCTTGACATGGACCTTTTTCTATTCCTGAAGGCCAATGCTTTCATTGGCACTGCCTAAAGGACCCACTAACTCTTGCCATGTGCCTAGGTCAACAAGATGTCCATTGCTTTAACATTTCAAAGTTCATATTAGGAGCCATATAGAATAAGTAAACATAGCAATCCAATCTGAGGCAGGTAGGAGTTTACATATTTTTATGAGCTCAAGTATGAGATATAATATGAAGGACACAATGTTTCACTCCATTAACTGTGTGAACATCTCTGTGTATCATGAGATTGGAATGATACTTGTAACTTGTCCATATCAAGGATTTCCTATTCAGGGGCTTAGGGATTCTACATAGTTCACTTGAGCTAGAAATACATGGTGGGGTGGGCACAGGTGTGCCCAGTTTCCTAACACACAAAGCTGTAGCCCCTTTAACAATCTTCTGAGAATTACGCACACAGTAGAAAATATTATCATGTAACATTATCAATAGAAGGAAGTTTATAATTACCATCAGACTGTTTGTTTCTTTGAGAGAAAATCTCATTATATAGACCAGGCTGGTCCCTTGCCTCAGTCTCATCAGTGATGGGGTCACAGGACTGTGTTGTCACCACAGTAAGCTTCCCCAGTTATAACTCATTACATTATATAGCTCATAATGTAACCGATTCTGTCTGTCACACAGAAAGCCTAAAGCTTAAAAATTAGGTTAGTTAGAGGATTTTTAACTAAAATTTTTTGACTAATACACAAAAATAAAGTTGTACATTTTTATAGATGTATGTACTTATGTCTTGATAATGTATACATTGCTAATGTTTAAATCATGGTAAATATATATCTTCTCAAATACCATTTTTTTTTTAAGTAGAGGAAACATTTGGTCCCTTCTTGCTTTTCAAAGCATACATTTTTGCCACCTGAAGTCACCTGTTCTGTGACTTCATATCACGATTTCTTAATTGTGTGTAAATGTCAGTCCCGATCTCTCCCTTACCCCACCTCTTGTAACCACCGTTCTATTCTCAACTCCTATGAGATTAATTATTCAACAAATAAGTTGTGAAGATTTTATTTTTTTAAAAAAAGATTTAATTATATAGGCAAGGTTCAGAGTGATGTTAAAGTTTTCTTATACATTAAAATGAACGCGAATAGTACTTAGCGACTGCAGAATGAGATTTTCTCACTTTGACAGAACATACTCTTTTCAGTATCACCAGGAACGCCTCCCCCAAGACATACTGAGAGGAAGCCACACTGAACGCACTTGATTTTTCCATGAGTTGGTATCTCTGTATGTGAAACCATGGTCAACAATCGCCTTTGATGATTTTAATCACAAAAGCTCGGAGATATTTGAAGGTCCATTGCTAAAGAAGAAAGGCCAGATTTGTTTGAGCCCTTAGTGCTGCCCTTAAAATAGATCAAAGTGGCATCCAGAACAAACTGTCATGCGCTGCTCTCAGCAGTCTCGGGGCTCGGCTGACCACAGCCTAAACCTTTCCCCAGCTGTGTGGCATGTGCATTGTGGTGTCACAGTCCCTGAGTCAGTCAAGAGACAGGCCACACGGATTGACCGGGATCTTAGCGCTGCCTTCCCCCAAAGAGTTCTGAACTCAGCTGCAATTTCAGAAGTCAGTGACTCTTAAAAACCAATTCTGTTGATGGTTGGTGGGTGGTGGCACGGTCCTTTAATTCCAGCAGAGTCAGACAGATCACTGAGTTTGAGGGCAGCCTGGTCTACAAAGTGAGTCTAGGACAGCCAGTGCTACACAGAGAAAACGTGCCTTGTTAAAAAAAAGGGGGGGGGAGAAAAAAATGGAAGGGGAGAAGGAGGGAGGGGGAGAGAGAGAAAGAGAGAGAGAGAGAGAGAGAGAGAGAGAGAGAGAGAGAGAGGAAGTAAAACTAATTTTGTACAGTTGTCACCAAGTTTCTTTTTTTTTTAAATCTTTTTACAAATTCCAAGAAATAATAATAACATGAAGACATCACCTTGCAATCAGAGAAAGATTTGTTGTCCCCCACTCCATGGTGTTTTGCCTTGAGAAATAACATCGAGAAAGCAAAAGAGAAGTAAGGTTTCTACCTTATGTTTTCTACCTCTCTAAATACACCTGGATTTTAGGTGGATCAAAGCTCTTATGGACTCATTATTCCAGTTTGCCTCTGGGCCTCTGGAATTCTCTGTGTCTAGCTGGTATCTGATCCCCAAAACATTTTCTCTTTTGTTTTCCCTTCAAGTATCATTTTCTCCTTTGACTAATAACCTGGGATCTATGGTACAGAGGTTAATTTATAGTTTACCTGCTTTTTAATAAAAACTCCTGCATATTCTTCTGTTCACTGAAGCCAGAGCTATTGGCAGTCAGTAAATAAACTGTAATCAGATTTTCTGGGTGTGGCAGTGCTTGCTTCTTGGGATGTAGGGATGGATGCTCTCCTGGGACTGTAGATGGGTGCACACAGAGGGATGCATCATGACAGACTGACTCTGGCAGACATCGGCATCTCTCATCCAATGCCTATTTTGAGACAGGGCATCTCAAAGAATCCATAGCTCATCAGTTTGGTTAACCCGACTGGAAATGGCTTTAAGGATCTTTAAGTCCTATCAGCCCTGGTAACAAGAACCTGCTGCTTATCACTCCCCCTCCTTTTTTTTTCTACCATTGCTTATGATTTATTTTTCACAGCATCTCTTCAAGACCATGGAGTCACAAAAGGCAAGGTATTGATTTTATTTCCAATATTTTTCCTTGGTTAGTAAAGTAGCAATTATTTGCTGAGTTCTCAACAAATCATGTCTGGATGAAAGAATGGCAATTAGTAAGCACGATAGTCATAGTATTTTAACGGAAATTTCAGTTTTAACTTTCTTTTTATTCTTTCTTTGTGTCTTTCATAGCATGGATCTCGATTCCATTCATTTGCCCATCCCTTTGTATCCACCCTCTGCCCTTGCAACATCCCCCAAAATAAAATAAAATAAAATTTAAGAGAAAAAAATGAGAAATCAATGTTATCGTGGAAACTGTAGTATGACACAGTGAGTCACACAATAAACCCTTTTATCCACATCTCTTTATTTGCAAGTATTCATTGCAAAGTGTCATCTGTCTGGTTCGAGGCCTCCAGTTTCTGCTACATGATCGATGCTGAGCCCTTCCTGGAACTCCTATGACTCCCCTGTGTCATGGAGATCCTGCAGCTTTGGGTCTGAGAGACTGACCCCTTCACGTGTTCTAGCGGATCACAGATGGAGGTCTGTTGGGGTGGATCAACTCACAACCTTGGTTCTGGCCCTGAGTAGGACTGACCAGCCTTCCAGCTCTCCCTTGTACTCACTACCAGGGTGAGCTCTCCTGTGCTGCCCTGGCTAGTGCATTCCTTGAAGAGATGAGCAAGGAACAGGGCCAGGTCTGCTTTTCTTCAGGGTCAGCTCATCCACACCCACCCCTCCATGGCCAGCTCTTTTGTGCTGCCCAGGCAAGGTGGGGGGACCGCTCTCCCGAGTGCAAAAGCTGGTGAGGGGCAGGGATAGCTCTCCCACAGGTGGTGAGGGAAGGGAGCATCTCTCACCTGCCCACACCACCATATGGCAGATGAGGGGCAGGGTCAAATCTCCTCCTCCCCTCGTTCTTGGGGAGGTTCACCCACAGGCCAGTCCGTAGGGTTAGCTCTACTGTGCTGCCCGGAAGATTGCTCACATCTTTAAAGGCCTTCTTTCTTCTAATTTTATTGAATGGTCTTTTTATTATCATGTTTTGTGAACTATTTGATTTCTACATTTAGTAAAAATACCAGACTTCCTAGTATGTGTCTACCTGGACACAGTTTAGAATTTATTTTAAGCTATCTTTTAAGTCTCTTTAAATCACAATAGTAATGGAAACTTCTTTATATTCTCAAACAAATTGTATTAGGCATTATCTATTCTTTAAAAAATTAAGAAAAAAAATTTTAAATTTGTACATTCCCCTTATGAATTTTTTGTCATTTTTATAAGTAAAAATGAAAGGTATTTTGTAATAGTTTTAATTCCTTAAAAATGGAGCTGAATATTCAGTTTGCTAGGTTTTTTTTAATTGAGCTACACATTTTCCTCTGTTTCCCTTTCTCCCCCTCCCCTTCTACTCTTTCCTGTGACCCCCCCACTCCCATTTTACTCAAGATATCTTGTTTTTTTTCTCCTTCCTATGTAGATTCATGTATGTCTCTCTTAGTATCCCCCTCGTTGTCTAAATGGTGGGGTTGTGGTCTGTAGTTTGGTTTTTCTTTGCTTTATGTCTATAAGCCACCTATGAGTGAGTACACATTATATTCATCTTTCTGGGTGTGGGTTACCTCACTCAATATGTTTTTTTCTAGATCCATCGTATTGCCTGCATATTTCAAGATGTCATTATTTTTATAACTGTGTAGTATAAATTTTCTTTATCCATTCTTTGGTTGAGGGGCATCTAGGTTGTTTCCAAGTTCTTATTATTGCAAATAATGTTGCTATAACCTTAGCCAAACACATGTCCTTGTGGTATGATTGAGCATCTTTTAGGTATATAACCAACAGCCATATTGCTGGGTCTTGAGGTAGATTGTTTCCTAATTTTCAGAGAAATCACCATACTGATTTCTAAAATGGCAGAACGAGTTTGCACTCCCACAGTAATGGAGGCACATTCCCCTTTCCCCACAACCTCTTCAGCATGAGCTCTCATCAGTGTGTTTGATCTTGGCCATTCTCACAGGTGTAAGATGGAATCTCAGAGTTGTTTTGATTTGCATTTCTCTGATGGCTAAGAATGTTGAATACTTCTTTAAGTGTCTTTCAGTCATCTGAAATTTGTCTGTTGAGAGTTCTTTGTTTAAAAGGTCTGTACCCCATTTTTTAAACTGGGTTATTTGGGTTTTTTTCATGTCAAGTTTGGAAAACGGAAAACTTACCCATGCTCTTGCATAGGTAGAATTATCATAGTGAAAATGATGATTTTACCAAAATCAATGTATGAATTCAATGCAATGCCCATCAAAATCCCAGTAAAATTCTTCATAAACCTTGAAAGAACAATACTCAACTTCAAAAAGAAAAATAAAAAAACCCAGGATAGCCAAAACAATCTTGTACAATAAAGGAACTTTTGGGGGCATCACAATCCCTGACTTCAAACTCTATTACAGAGCAACAGTACTGAAAACAGCCTGGTATTGACATAAGAACAGACAGGAGGACCAATGGAACTGAATAGAAGACCTAGATATCAATCCACAGATATGAACACCTGATTTTTTACAAAGAAGCAAAAATATAAAATGGAAAACAAAAATATATTCAATAAATGGTGCTGGTATAACTGGATATCAACATGTAGAAGAATGAAAACAGATCCATATCTATTGCCATGCACAAAACTCAAGTCCAAATGGTTCAAAGACCTCAGCATAAAACCAACCACACTGAACCTTATAGAAGAGAAAGTGGGAAGTACACTTGAATGCATTGGCACAAGAGACCACTTCCTAAATATAACCCCAGTAGCACAGACACTGAAAGAAACAATAAAGTATCCTGAAACTGAGACCCTTCTGTAAAGCAAAGACATGGTCAACAAGATAAAATGGTAGCTTACAGAATGGGAAAAGATCTTCTTCACAAACCTCACATTGGACAGGGCCTTGATCTCCAAAATATTCAAAGAACTCAAGAAACTTGATGTATGTAGATGAAATAAACTAATTTGTTTAATCATTTATAGAAATTTTAGTTTTCTAGAAAATTGTCAATATCAAATACATTGAATATAGCATTCTACAATTTTGTGTATATTTTACTCTGTTA
This sequence comes from Microtus ochrogaster, assembly GCF_000317375.1. Taxonomy (NCBI): domain Eukaryota; kingdom Metazoa; phylum Chordata; class Mammalia; order Rodentia; family Cricetidae; genus Microtus; species Microtus ochrogaster. The sequence goes on along the minus strand of NC_022018.1, from coordinate 43,584,237 downwards.
TTCTGTTATTGTGATAATTTGCTAATTCTACTCTTTGTAAAATACTTGTGATTTTAGTCTCTAGTCTCTCTCTCTCTCACTCTCTTTCTCCCCTTCTCCCCTCCTCTTTCTCAAGACAGGGTTTCTCTGTAGCTTTGGAGCCTGTCCTGGAACTCACTCTATAGACCAGGCTGGCCTCGAACTCACAGAGATCTGCCTGCCCCTGCCTCCCTAGTGCTGGGATTAAAGGCATGCGCCACCACTGCTTAGTGATTTTACTCTCTTAACTAATATTTTCAAGTTTTCTATTTCAGTTTCTTCCAGAGAGAAAACATTGGCTCTAGTATTCTTGATTTTTTTTTACATATTTTGTCTCTTATTTAAATAGCATTACTTCCAATTTTGTGTCAATTAAGTTACTAATGTGTACACTTTTTATAATTTCCTGATGTGAATACTAGTGTAGTAATTTTCAGGCTGTCTTTCCTTTAACTGAATGAACTAAAGCTACAAATTCCCATGTAAATACTTTGTACTCTTTGCATACACATTTTAATATGCACGCTTTTGTTGTCACTAAACCCTGGCATACGCTATAATGTTTGCACAGTTTCTTTTTTTTTTTTTTTTTTTTTTTTTGGTTTTTCGAGACAGGGTTTCTCTGTGGTTTTGGAGCCTGTCCTGGAACTAGCTCTTGTAGACCAGGCTGGTCTCGAACTCACAAAGATCTGCCTGCCTCTGCCTCCCGAGTGCTGGGATTAAAGGCGTGCGCCACCACCGCCCGGCTGCACAGTTTCTTATTTGCCCTATAAACTATTTAAAAGAGTGTTCTCGATTTTCAAATATAATATCTCAACTAAGGTAGAAGGTTTAATTTTATGGTGGCTAAATATGTAATCTGCAAAGTATAAATCTGGTTGGGACTTCCTTTGTGGCCCATTAATTGACAATATTTGTAAATAGTTCCATATGTCACTGAAAATAATGTGACTCTTTGATTTGGTTTTATTTGTTTGGTTTTCTTTGTGAGCATAACATTTCACCTCCTTCTTAAAATAGGTTTGTTTTTTTTTTACTATAGAAATTCAAATCTGAAGTTATTACTCCTTCAACTTAACTTTTTGAATAAAAAGTATTAGATTTCTCATTTTATGATTTTATAATTTTCTTTCTGTATTCTTGTTAATTTTCACTTGCATATTTTAAGGCTTTATTGTTTATCCATATTAATTGCAGTATAGGTATAATTTGAGGAAGAGCTTTTATTGCAGAATGTAAATCGCTTTTCTTGGGTTCTGTCTCATTTTCCTTTCACGACTGTGCTAATTTTCCAGATTCCCACAGTCTACTCTCAAAAAGTAGCTTTCCACAATCTATCTGCTCTCAAAGGGTTGTTCTTCCATAGTTCTAAAGGAGACAGTCCAGCCCAACAGATCTGAGCTTGGCAGTACAGATCTGCAATTCCAGTTCTGAGGCTAAGGCAATTGGGGCTTGAGTCTAAGCCAAGATACAGGGTACAGCAAATCTGAGGAAACACATCCCCAAGTAGTTCAACTCCATTTAAAACACAAAACCAAGGACACAACCGAGTCCAAACTCAGTGTCACGGCATCAAAAGCAGGGTGCCAGAAGGAACTCCCTTCCTTCCACATGGTGGAAGAGAATCTTCCTACAGCCCATCCATCCACCCGTGGTTGTTTTTAATCCTTGGCTGGTGCCTATATCACACCAGTCTCTACATGAGAGGAGCCGGTCCCTTCAGATCTTTTCATGAATCTTGTGTACTCTTCCTGTAAATATATTCCGATTTTCCTCCATTGAACTGAGGCCACGTTTCAGTCATGTGGTGACCTTGAGTTATTTCTGTTGTAGTTCTTTGTGTCACTGAAGATCATTTGTTACCTGTTCTACTTGAAATTTAAGTAGCACAGCACGGCTAATCACCGTAATCTGTGCTCAGTGGGCAGAATGAACAGTAATCAATAGGAGGGTGTGATGGTTAATCCCAGCTCCACTGGGTGAGATCTACAATCGCCTGGGAGACAGGACTCAGAGAGTACTTGTGGGCAATTATCTCAATTAGGTTAACTGAAGAGGGAAGACCTCCCCACTACGGGTACAACCATTCCCTAGGCTCTTTTAAGAGGGGAAATGAGATGGGCTGAGCACTACTTGCTCTCTCTTTCTTCACTATGGATGCAATGCCTCCAGCTCCTGCTACTATGTGACTCTCCAAGGCAACCGTATCCTCCAACTGTGAGCCTTTCTTCCTTTAATTGCCTTTACCTGGCATTTTCTCACAGTAATAATAAAAAAAACAGTGATGAAGACAAGCGGGTTTTCAAGTGCTTTTGTAAACTTCAGCTGCAGCCATCGGCAATGACTTTTTCAGCCACCTGACTTGTAGATTGAGGTTAGGTCTGAAGACTCAGAACTTACTAATCAGTCAGAAGTAACGGAGTGCTAGTGAGTGAAGGCCGTGGTGGCTACATTGGCAAAACAGTAAGCTGGTGTAGCTTCTGTGGCGTCTGCACTGAGAAACCTGCTGTCTTTCCCCCCAGACTCCACCCACACTCATGCATAGTGGAAACAAACCAAGAGGGATGCAGTGTGAAACTCAGCAAAAGTGTGCTGGGTCCTAACAGCCTGGATGATGCATTTTCCTAGGCCAGAGCACTGTTTAAGGAAATGAGTTTATGGCTTGGAGCTACAGGTAAACAGGCTAGACTTCATGAATTACAGGTGTACGTACTGTTCCTCAGGGCCAAGAATTTAAATTCATACCGCGGAACAGTTTTTAAAAGCTTGAACACATTATTTTATTTGTATGCAAATGTGTGCTGCTAATTTCAAATGAGTCTTAACTATTTGTTTAAGTCGTCCCCGGGGAATCTCTACTTGAACACAATTTGCTAGCAGTTACTTTGAGTACTACATGCACTAGGAAAAGAATGAACTGTGCGTTTAAATTAACTCTGTTGGCACAGGTTGCCAACGGACTTCCTTACGTAGCAGAGTCAAGAACTCAGCTGCTCTCACGCACTCAATACCCTTTTCAGCAAATCTGAGATTTTGAGGGAACCGTAGAAGTCTTTTAGAACAACTGGAGGGGCAGAGTGGGTCTCAGTTATCCACCATGCACTCAGAGGTTTTCATACGTACACCCTAAGTGGCAACAAAAGGAAAAGACAGGGTGAAGGCACATGTCTCCAGGAACCGCATGCAAATGCATAGTTGGTTGTGATTACCAGGACGACAACCGGAATGTACACACGTTGGTTCGCCAGTCACCATTGTCCATAAATGGTAGGAATGCAACAGGAGACACACTCATTAAACTTCCTTTTAACATTGACTTCTCTTAAAAACATGTCTCTAGGACGATGAACCAGTCACGTAAATTCATTTTTCAGGATTGGTTGTAACTAGGGAAGCCGGCGACTGGGTGGAAGCGTGTTGATAAAGCTGTCAGCTGTGGTGTTAGGGTCTGTCACGTTTTGGAAACGTTCGTTCCAACTGAAAATATTTTTAAAAGAAAGGTCAAAAGGAGCCTTTGCACTCTGTGTAAGTGTCGGAGGGAACGGAGCCTACCTCCTGCCCTACATTCCCCTCAAGTGCCTTTCCTGTCAGTGAGACTCACGTGTGACATGAAACAGCACACGTCCCTTTGCTGAGGAGGGTTTTGCGGGTGGGTGAGGTGTATTTTTCTAAGCGTAACTTGAGCTGTTTCGCTGGGGTTTTCACAGCCCCCGTTTATAACTTTCCCTATATTTATTTACTTGGAAATATATTATTCTTCATGTCAGAGTGCCAAGAAATCTGGTTAGTAAAAATGCCAGATTCTTTTATTTGATTTTATTTGATTTCATTAGGGACCATCAGCCTAGCTGCTTAAGTGCCCGACTACCGTTTGCAGTTAAACGTTCATTAAGGAATCCCCAGTGGTTCATTTGTTTCACTGAGGTCCAATTACAGTGCCACAAAAGCAGCTTTTGTAGCAATTAGTTGATTTTTCCTGTTTATGTTCTGTCTCTTTAGGAAGAGGACTAGCTTGTGGAGGTCAGGTTTTTAATTAGGCACGATTTAGGGCCAATAAGAAAACTGATAATTTACTAAATGGCTGTGGTGGACTTTACAGCTCAGAGCAGAGGCAAATAACACAACAGGGACCCCAGGACTCTGTGTGCCTGGTGTGCTCAGCGCAGAGCCCTAAGAGATAGGAAATGGATTAAGTGTTAAATGGCTGTCACCAGTGCTAACACGTGGGGGCACGGGCACCGCCTTGGAGCCTTGACCTTGGCTACCAGCAGAATTTGTCACCTGCAATGGTTCGGTCTCGGTAACATTCTGTGAGAGAGAGGTGTTCATTGGCATTTCATTTTCCCACAGGTTGACTGAGAAGGGAATGGTGGGTAAAATACTGTGAAATGCACAGTTATTGAAGAGGTGGTATCTAGTCTACCACACAGGCCTGAATTAAGACCAGTGGTAAAGGAAACATGTCCTGTTAGGGGTTGAACTGTGTTTCTTCCAAGTTCTTATGCTGAAATTCTAAGTTTAGCACCTCAGAGTGTGATTACATCTAGAGGGGGGAACTTGGAGAAGATAGTTAAAGGCTTGGATGCACTTAGTAGGTGGATTACAACATGGCTGGTATTTGTTTAAGAAGGGACAAGGATGCAGGCACACAGAATTAAAACTACACGAGGATATAGAAAGAAGACAACCATTCACAAGGCAAAGAGAGAGACAAGACCTTGGAGAGACAGGTGATGCCTGCATCTTGCCCTTGAACTTCCAGCCTCCACAACTCCAAGGAAATTTGTCTGTTATTTAAGCCACGTGGCATGTGGTACATCATCACTGCCATCTTAGAAGCCAAACATGTACATCTAACAAATTAATTGGAAGTGACCATGGTTAAACCACCACCATCTATGGTTGCGTACAATCTCATCAGCCTCTCAAGTTCACAGTATTACATGGAGATAGGTGGAAAGAGCTGTATTTCAGCTCTGAAATCCAGTCACTATGAAAGAACAGGAGGATATTCTAATGTCATGAACTTGGGAAGTTTCTGTGGCCTAAAGCACCCCAGTTAAGCTGCCCAGCCAATTTAATAAAACATGTGTGAGAACAGTTTGTTTGTTTGTTTTTCAGATTAAAGGATTAAACCTAGAGGGACAATTTCAACCCACATCTATTAATTAAATTCTGTCCGAATTAAATTTGCTAAATTACTAAAACACATTTTTATTTACCAAATTTTCCTCTTTTCCTATAATTTCACAATGAGAACTTTCAAATTTGCATCACTTCTAGAAAAGACAATGCAATGATTTCCAGAATATGAAATATGAAAGGTTTCTTGCCCTTTCAGAGGGGGTTTTGAAGGAACATATCCAAGTCCGCTGGCCCTGATGCAAAGAGCATCCTCAGGCTTCAGTTTGCTCCAGCACCCTGTGTTTAGTTCTCAGCCTCTACCTAAGTGCGTGTCTATCAAGCCATTGCTGAGAACCATGGTCCCTTCCATACAAGATTCAGCCTACCTGCTTTACCAAAACTGTTTTCCCTCCATAGACAGACTTGGTTTTCTCCCCCAGATGACATCCCGATCAAAATGGAACAAAATATTAAAATAACTCCACATCTGCTGTGCCCTTCTCATGCCCCACCCTTCTCTTTTCAGCCTCTGATTTTTTTCTAGTACCAGAGAAAATGATGTAGTTTCTGGATAAAAAAAAAAAAAGATACTGAAAATCTGTACAAGGAGAAGTGTGGCAGAATGCTAGTGTTCATATGTTACAATTCTATGGTAACAATTGGGATGAGAGTGGCGGTCAATTATCATCATTAAGTTGATTAATTGGGAAGCACCTGTGAGTTTGTCTGTGAGGGTATTTTCAGAAGGATTTCACTGAGCTGGGACGACTCACCCTGAATGTCAGTTTCAGCATCCCGTGGACTGGGGACCCAACACTGAATAAAAATGAGTATGGAATCTGAGAACTACACCCATCCGTCTCTATGCTCCCTGAATGCATCGCAATGTGACCAGTTATTTTACATACCTGCCATTATCACTTCTGTGCCCTGACGGCCTGGACTCTTGAACTGTGAACCAAAAAGAAACCCTCCTTTATTTAAATTGTTTTCCTCAAGAATTTCATCACAGTAACATGAAGAGCTACTAATACAATGAAGCATGTTTGAGCCCAGCCTGCTCTATGAGAGCTAGTTCCAGGACAGGCTCCAAAGCTACAGAGAAACCCTGTCTCAAAAAACAAAAACAAAAACAAAAACAAAAACAAAGGAGCATGTTCTATATTTCTCTGTATACCCTAGTCTTAATGACAAAAACATTCAAATATGGCAGAACCTTCTGGCAACTTCTTATGCAGAGGTTTGGGCTGAACAATCTTTTTAAGAACTGGTTGACATTCTACATCCTCAGAAGAGTCATTGTTGGGATTCACTCATTTTCATGATGAAAACGCATTACGAACTAAGGCATCATCTCTCAGCAGAAGTTAGGGAATCAAAAATAATTATCCAGTTGATACAGGGGAACTGAGAACAACCTAGAACCCATTTATCTTATTTGTGGATGCCCCACTCGTTCGTCTACTCTACTGGAGAATTTTGACAAATGTTAAGACGACCTGTAACATCTTTGGAAAGAGATACAAGAAATGGAGAAAAGGGTTGAGAAAAGGGGGGGGGGGTGGAACTCTCTCACATGAACTAGAAGGTTTTCCTGGCTATGGAACATGGAAGGTTTAAGTGGATGGTTCTTAGATTCTTTCCCAAGAAAATTATTTTGGTAACTAAGAATAAAACTGAGGCCATGTGGAAGACTACTCCCCAGAATGGTGTTAGGAGCCTTATACACACATATAAATTGCTTTAAGTCAGCCTAGCAGAAAATAAAAGTCAGTGGAGGTCAAAACTCTTGCATGTGAGGCTTGCAAATGAAATCACAGGTTTGGAGAAGACTCACCTAAACTCTGAAGGGTCCAATGAATGCTGTTTTTGTGGATGACTAAACATTTGTTTATGAAATAGATGACATGCCCCAACCTTCAGTGTTCTCTACATCCTGCTCATGCCTCTTTCTATGCGCTCATGCTTCCCTGGTGGCCATCAGCTGCTACTTACCCAAGAACCTGTGCTGGTGTGGAAACTCGCAACTTCACAAACAACAGGTCCTGGTTGTAGATAATGCTGCAGCAACCTTTCTTCAACTGCATCTGAAATAAGAGAGACCACATTCTAGATCAAACTTGAAAAGCATTATCATGGTGATGGACTAGACTTTGGTGTCTTGTCTCTGCTTTCTGCTGTTTGGAGGTAGGTGCTTGAGAGGGCTTTACAAAAGGCTCATTGTCTCAGGCATGTTTTCTTACTTCCCAGAACTACCCTTGTCTGTCTGGGTAGACTCATCCTGCTTAGGAACACCTCCATTCTCAGGAACACTATGAGCTCACCGTGCTGACCGAGAGGCCTCTGGGTAAAAGTCCTTTAGGGGAGTGAGTTGCTTCCACAGAAGTCTAGCCCCAGTGCCACTCTTTTGGCCTTGTCTATGTGTACAAATAGGAGCAGACATCAGACCATCTCATGCAAATGAGAAGAATTAATACAGAAGCTAATTTTGAAACTTGAGTCCTGCCTGATTTGAAACGCTCTCAGGAAAGTAATTAATAATAGTCAGTCAATGGAGTAACTTTGTGCAGACAGTGAGTGGCACCAGATTCCCTATTGGCCCCAAATAAATATGTGGTGATTAGAGCATGCGGCTCATAGAGGGAAGGACCTGGTGCCTTCCCCTCCTTCCAATGTTATGTGTAAGACAAGAGATCATAATTTGCCTCAGTTGCGTTTGCCCAGATCCCTCCTTCTTGTTAGTTCTAGCACAAGAACAGAGAAATTTCTGGTAAATGTCATTTTGGAACACCATTTCCAACATTTACAAATCAGTGATGGATTAGTAAAATTGTGGCTGGCTTCACAAAACCCTCAGAAAACTCACACAGCCTGAAGTTTCACAAAAAAAAAAAAAAAAAAAAAAAAAAAAAAAAACGGTTTTTAAAAGGAAGCATTAGGAGTGTAAATGTGAATCTTATATAAATATTTGAATGCTTTATTCAGGATGCAGAGAATTCTCTCTTGATTCCAGAATCAATATGGCTTTCTTTATCCTGGAAAAAGTTCAATAAATAACCTCTGTTTCCCATTGGCAATCCCAGTGGATGTCATCAAGTTTTCTCTCAACAAGTGTTTAAGTATTCTTGACATGAAACCTGGAAGGCTGTTTGGTCAGAGCACAGACAATGAACATTTCCTATTAAGTAGCAAGTAAAACCCACACATTAGCATCTCTTAATTTATAACTGTGTTGGACGTTCTGAATACATAAGGTTTCGACAAGCCAGTATTTTGGCTATTAAAAATGTCAGACATATAATTCAGGGTCTTTGTATCAATACTGTTAAATAAGCAAATTAATTACAAGCAGGAACTGTGGGGAGTCCAAATGAGTTTATAGCTCACTGGAGTTTCTTCCACTACTTGATGATGCAATATGGATTTATACAGAGAATTATCTTAATCCTTGTAAAAATACTGGAGTCATATGTCAGGCCACACCAAAGGAAAACAAACAGCCTAATGATTTTGTGTTGGTTTAACCATTCTATAATTGTTTCAAGCCAGACTGTTTTTTGAAAATAGAACCACAGAAAGGAAAGCCAAGAAAACAGATTATCAATCTGTAGTGTCATTGTGGGTTATGACAAATTCAATACGTGCATTTCTTCCTATATTGCTCTCTTGTAAACTCTAAGAGGCCTAAATTATATTCAGGAACTACAGCCTTGAATTTCATTTAAAACTAAAGGAATTTTACTTTTAAAAACTGGCAAGGAAATATAATCTATAAAGTATCTAGTTCAAGAGGGCTGCGCTGTACACCTGAACAGTCAGACATCTTGGCTTCTGTGTGTGCAACAGAGGGATAACTTTTGGACCACCGCTGTACAAATTGGCCATCACCCATCCCTTAATCAAAGCCCCCTCTTCTGTCTCTGGCATACTGAATCTGTTTTCAGCTGCTGCAGTATCCACTTAGCCTCCCCTACGCTGATTCTCTAATTGCTTCCAGGAGAAAACTTTCAAAAAGATACCAATTGGTTAAATGCTTTTTAATGTTCTAAAACCAAAGAACAAAACATGGTCCTGGCCTACCTTTGGCTTCTCCCTCATGAGAGCTGATCCCTTCGTTTTCACTCACAGGTATTGCTCTTCTATTTCTCTAACCAACCTGGCTTCCCTAGGTGGCAGGATCTTTGGTTGTTCCTCTGCCCCGTTGATACAATCAGGGTCAGAATAACTTGCAGGCTTTCCACAGGTAAAAAAAAAAACAAAAAAAAAACAAAAAAACTGAAGGTCCCTTCTCAGTGGGTAGGTGAGTAGCTGAGAGAAGTTAGGACAGAAAAAAAAAAGACTTTTGTTCTGGAATCTACTTGATTCTTTTGGCTCTACATAAAAAAAAAAATATCAAGGGCTGTTGAAATGGCTCAATGAATAAAGACTGACAATCTGAGTTCAATCCAGGATCCGCGTGATGCAAGGATAAAATGGACTTCTGTACTGTGGTGTGCAAGCATGCACAAACACACACACGCACACACCCACAAATAAGAGCAATAAAAAAGTACTAATCAGTTAAAAACATGTACTCCAAAAGAGAATATGGTTTTAGGAGAGTTATTGGATATGTAAAGCCCTGGCAGCCTGTTTACTGTAACACTCAATGCCCTCTATTATTATTAATTATCATCAATATTCTATTTACTCAACTTTGAACCAAGTCATACACCTTTAAAACACCTGTAGGCCTAATGGATGACACCTATAGCGTATAATGTATCAATTAATCCCAATTTTAATATATGCTAACTCTTAGAAAATTAAATGCAGGGAAAGGATGGGAATTAGAATTCAAGAATGAATTTAGATCTGAAGGAGAAATTGGTGATCTTTTCCATTACACCTATCAGTGCAATGGAAAATTAATTAAATTCTGCCTTCAACTACACACCCCTCTGACATCATCTTAAGCTTCGTTTCGTTAGAACTTATTTTTCTAGAGTTATGCTGAGGAAATTCTCTTCCTGGAGCTGGGTCTGGACCACCCCTTGCTCTGTTTGGGTCACACTCATCATTGATGTTTCAACAGCCAAGAGCTGCTTGGATTTCTGGGAAAAGAAACCAATAAAGTTGATTTTCTCCTAAGAACTTGAGTTCTCCAAACTACAGCTCTAGCCCAAGTGTTAGCAGTGCAGTCCTGTGAACACAGCTGGACAGCCATGCCAGGTCAGCATCCCTCCCCTGCTCCACAGGAGAGAGCAGGCTGCTTCCATGTGAAAACACTGTCTTCCCATCACCCTGGTGAATTGAAAAAGTCAGTTTTTAGCAATGTATTTATTTCACTTATTTTTCAAAATGTCCAAGAATTGTATTCTGTTCCTAATGTCTTTCTATGACGTTTAGATTCTGCTCTTGGACTACAGCTGGGACATGTGACATACTACGAACAGTGGATGAACCAGAAAGGGAAGATGCAGCAACCACCACGTGCCACAGGAAGGAGGGTGCTGTGGACTAGTGAGCACCAGCCGAGGACCTCTCCATTTAGTTTCTTAGGGATTGGACATTTCCAGTTTTGTACCATGGTATGACTGTCAATCTTTGGAATACATCTTGCTCTTTAATGTGTATAGGAGCTTTGTTTTGTTCTATTTATTTAGTTTTTCTTTAATATGTGTGTGTGTGTGTGTGTGTGTGTGTGCGTGTGTGTGGCAGAGGTTTGTGCAAACAAATGCAGGTGCCCACAGAGTCCAGGGGTACCAGATACCCTTGGATATGGGGTTCCAGACAGTTGTGAGTCACCTGATGTGGGTGCTGGGAACTGAACTCTGATCCTTTGCAAGAGCACTACACACTCCCAACTGCTGGATCACCTCTTAGTCTCAAACAGTAAAGTTTAAAAGGTATAACTAGTCAGTCCTCACATCTAAACAAGTACAGAGCACATTAAAAACGTAAAATAAAACAACGCATCTATACATTGTAACAACTATTGGCACAGCATTTCCATTGTCCGAGGAACCATATGTCTTCTTGAGTAAGTAAGGTGTGTGGGCAAATGTGTGTATGTTCTCTGTAAACTCTATGGGTCCTTCCACCTTAGCATCCTCAGGGATCTTGAGCCCCATTGTCATTGGATACTGAGAGACATACACTTCTAACAAACTTACTGGTCCTCATGAAGACTACTCTTTAAAAGGGGTTACTTAGAGACTCCATTTCTCAATAGTAATGTAGTTTCTTGAATTCTGCTGACATAACTCACCATGTATCACAACGGAAACTGTGGAAGTAATTTTTAAAAGCAGACGTATAAGAGATAGCTGTGGTAAATAACTTTAGTTGTCGAGTGAAAGTCTGAATATCTCTAAAGGTACAAATATCTACATCTGGACCGACACACATTACATCATATATACATATATAATTTGAGAAGTATTTCTGATTTTTTTTTTAAAAAAAGCCAATTAACTCTCGTGATTCATGATCTCAGTGAAAATTATCCTAACTCCAAACTTAGAACAGAAGAAAGTGGTTTGAACAGAAACCAAGCAGGTTTACAGGTGTTCTGTTTAATGCATTCAAACACATCCTGACCTCTGACCCAGCTGCCAGGTATGTCAGGATAAAATCAATACACAAATGCACATTGCTCATTGAAACACCCAGATTCTCAACATCTGATTTGAGTCAGCTCTGTGCATCTTAAGTATTCTGGATCTCAAAGGCATCAGAACATCAGATAAGAACGAGGGGTCCAGACCAAGGAAAGGCTGGAACAATGGAGGAATTACTCAACCTCAGGACTCATCACATTTTCACACTTAAAACATGTCAGGCTGGGGACATGGCTTTCACTCGCACACTTACTCTTTATAAGTAAGATCACAATGAGATTATCAAAGTCGGTGACACAATAAATTTCTACTAAATATGACATGGCTGGTCATTTAAAATATTTTCCTCATTTCATATTTATTTTAAGCCATTTATAATCAAATCATTTCAACACACCAAATAGATTGGGATAGAAAAATCAGAACATATTAATCTAGTTTCATACTGTAAAACGAGCAATTAATTGGCTGTAGACTGACTTGTTCACTTATTCAGCTTTTATACATAAATGTTGTTAATAAGTGGTCAACACAGAACATTGAAATACACACCTACGCATAATTCAAATTCTAAAACTCATCATTTTAATCCATTTTGAACATACTTTTTAGGTTGGCAGTGTGTTGATGCTTTTGGTTGACTGGGAAGAGAAGAAACAAGAGCTTTGGAAGAAATTCCAGAAGAGCCACTAACAGAATGACAGCAGGTACCATGTGCCATGGTATTTATTTTTCTTTCTCCCTAGTTTCAAATGGGCTAGCATATCAGTAAAACAAGAAGTAAACAAAGACAGATCTCAGATTACATTGGCTCCTGGGGCCATCAGCAAAGGAAATATCAGTCACCCCATGAAAAATACAGTGATTGCCTGTTATTGGACACTAGCAGTTCTTAGCCAAGCCACCAAGTGGCACAGTTAATGAATCTACTTATTTCTAATACAAATAAACTGGAGAAAGGAAGTGGCTAGCCAAAGGATTCTGAAGGTAGATGGGGAGATGGCTAATAAAAATGCTCAGGGCTGACATTTCCTTTTTATTTGAAACACGCTTTTCTTGGGAAAGACACGATCTTGATACGGTTAAGCAAGACTCAGCCAATGGCAAGTTTCAAGGTCCTTCAATGTGTGCTCTTTTATTTTTTATAAATGGGAAAAAAATTCACAATGAAAAACTTTAGTCCACCGTGGTTCCAAAGACTTTGCAGGCTGAAAACACAGAAGCCACTGTTTCCATCTTCAGTCATTAGTTACCTGAAGACACCGAGGTTGGTAAGATTCATTTTGATTTGTCAGGATTTGTGAAAAGCCTTAACACTGTCCAGCCCTTCTACTCAAGAAATTCTGCCTGCAGAAGCATAATTAAAAGAAACTACTAGGATTGTATTCCAAACCATAGGGCAAAAGAAATCCAGAAACACTTACTTTAACGATTACAAAACAGAGGTCCAAGAATAAATTGTCTAAATTATGGCATGCCCATATAATGGAAGACCGTGGCTCTTTTTTGAAAGCATTAGGTAATGAGGGAAAAATTCCTATAATGTGTTTGATGAAAAGGGTAAGCTATAGTGGAAGTTATCTGTATTTGTTTTTTATTTCTAAGTTTCAATGTTTATTGAATTTTGTTAACATAAATAAATAACTTCATAAGATCTTTGAAAGAATAATGGATGTTAATAAGCATCCCCCTAGTATCTGCGATAATGTGAACAATGTGGTTTTTTTGCATTGCATTTTTCTTCATTTTCACTTTGAATAATGAATATTTGTCTTATAAAGTTTCTTTGGAAAACAAAACATGTGGTATCATAATGCATCTTAGTCACAATATTATGTACTAAAATAGGAAGATATTCTTCAGTTTCTCAAACAAATAGCATTCCTTGTTCTTCATTTTTATAGTGAGATATTTTCTTGATGACATAGAATTCTTCCCAGAGCAGTTTTCCATGCTCTCAGCCCTTCTTGGCTGACATGAATTAATATCAGTTAATCACCATCTGATGCTTGAGTCCCATACATTTGGCGACTTTCAGCCCCCTCTCTTCCTTAGGCTGGAAAGTGACAGTCCCTTTAATCTTTTCTTATTGATCTTCTTTCTCCTATCTTAATCATTTTTGTATGAGTATAAAACAATTCTGTAGTGGAAAAGATTTTGACAAAATCATAGAGACAGGATTTGCAATATTATCATGCTCAACTAAGCCATCAGAAGGGTCACATTTTCACTACACAGTTTTCCTTCTTCCATTTGAAACAATTAAATACGAAGCCATTTATAATCCCATATTTCTAGTTTAATTTTTGAGGCAGGTTTCACACTATAACCCAGGTCCACGTAAAACTAACTCACTGCAAAACTCAGGCAGGTGTCAAACTCATGGCAAACCTCCTGCCTCAGCCTCTCAAGTGCTAGGTTTGTACTTATGAGACACTATGCCTGGATCATATAATTTTCATAAACTGGTAGTTTGACACAGCCTGTTGGTTAAAAATGTATGCATCAGGATAAATATAACCACATAGATTATTATCCAAGAGCTACAGATCTTACGTGCTACACACTTAATGAATGCTCATTCACAGGGGTATTAATTAACAACTTCTCTAAAAGAACAGGACACACTGTCAAAGAACAGGGGATGGCGGACAGTCTTCCACAGTGCCACCATGCTTTTCCCAAGTGCAGGCATGAGGAGTTAGTTACAAGTGCCAAGGGGGAAGCCACGCCCTCCAACACACAGACTTGACCTGTCCTGAGACAGACTGGTCTCTGCTAAAAGGAGGAATAATCAGAGTTCTGGGTGGAAGCCAAGAGAACAAAAGGACCACCTCTTCCAGGAAGACTATATTTTGTTTTGATTCAGAAGAAGGATAGATGGAAAAATATTGCTAAGAACTTTACAGGCCTGTGTTTATAGGCCAGCTTTGTTGTCTTTAAGTGCAGAGACAATTTATTTCTTTCAAAGATTGTTTTCCTGTGGAGCAAGGTACAGGGCTTTATTTGTGGTGACCTGCATGTGCTCAAGGTGAGCTCTCATAGAAGGAGCAGATTTATATCTACAGAGAATGACCAGGTTTGGCTCTTTAATTCTCAAATTCTTCAATTCATTTGGCAAATTATTGCATTCATCTGTCTATATTTTCCCTTTAGGATAATTATTATTCTTTCTTGACACAGTGAAGACGTGGCAGGACATTTGTCCAGACATAGCATTCAAACCATAAGACATAAGGCATTCCTGTTTCTTAATACAGCAAGTCAGTCAATGCTTTTCCTAGCCTAGCAATTTAGGCATTCCTCTCCATTTCTTATATGCAATGTTATTTTCCTTTTTTTTCCCAAAAAAGCAGCATAAAGCGTGCATAAGATAATATAAATGTCACAGCTCAATTAGTTGCACCATTTTACAAGAATGCAATCAGTTTCATTACGACGGGGAGGAAAAGTGCTCTCACTTTGGCCTGAAATTGTGAAGCAGCACGCGTTTATAATCTTTGGCCTGTAACTGAAAGAATATAGTTTTAATTTGCATTTAAATAAAGCAAATCTCCCATTGCAGAGAATTTTCTTTTATTAGTCCCCATAAACAAGATGGCATTAAAGTGCATAGCCTGCTTAAGTGGCACATGAGGATAAATCAAGAGGATAAACAAGGCAATATCGTGAGGGGAAGGAAAGCCACTCAAGACAAACTTAAATAGTTAACGTTCTGAATTCTTGCCATCCATTAAAGAAATGCTAAATCCTCAGAGCTTTCCATTTGCTGAACCTATGCTTTTAGAAGAGATGTATTTCAGACCTGATAAACACCCCCCCCCCCCATTTATTAGCCACTGGTAAGCACAGAATCATTCATTGTGTTTTGATTTTATTTGTGTACTAATTATAAGTAATCACTTATAACTGGTCTTATAGATTTTATTCTTCTATATTAGAAAACACAAGATGGTAAGCATGGCAGATGCCATTGAGCTGATTCTATCCAGAAGCAAGTACTGAGTTCCAGGGATAACCCGAGTTCTCCGAGCTTGCTATAGTAAGCGGTGAGGACTGTGTTCTCTTTTGTTCTGGTATTTTCAACACAAGGGTGATTGCTGGGAAGCCGGTGTTACAGTTTTCAAGGGAGAGTATTTTTTCAAGGTGAATAAATGTCAAATTCTTACACAGGTTTTCTTAACTATTGACTACTATTAACTACCCTTAGGGCTCTTTCTTGAGCCAGGCTCTATTTGGTCCAGCTACATCAGCTCACTATAGCCTAATGTGCTTGACCACATCCTTGGTAACTAATACCGGCCAAACTCACACTAGGCTACAAAGAGAAATGCAGACAGAGAGTCATTCCATCAGGTAAATGAATATTGCAGTGTGAAAGGGAAAGTTACTTTAATTCAGTTCACCAAAAAAAGAAAAAAATGTCTTCTGTGAGGTTATTATAAACCTTATAGGATCTGATCATGCACAAGTAGTTGCTTGTAGACAACTGGGGAGAAAATGTTAACTGTAAAAGTCACAACATGTTTCAGTTGGTCTGACTAGTATGTATCCATTCCTCTGTTCTCATCTCCTGCGTCTCTTCAGCTGTCTTCTTCGTTTTTCTGACATCAGTTGTCTGTAACACTGCAGAACTGCAGAGACCACTAGCAAAATTTAAGAGCAACTTTCTTTTGTCAAAAATATGTAGTCACTGATTCTTTGGACTGTTTTCTGTGTTTCTATTGGAGGTGGGGGTTCCTTGGACTTCCCACAGGACAGGGAACCCTGATTGCTTTTCGGGCTGAGGGGGGGGGGACTTAGTGGGGGGGGGGGGAGGGAAAGGGAGGCGGTGGCGGGGAAGAGACAGAAACCTTTAATAAATAAATAAATTAAAAAAAGAAAGTAAGTCAACTAAATATATATAAATAAAGAAAATAAAGATAACCCTAAAAAATATGTAGTCACATAAATATATTTTGTTTCTTTCCTCTGCATTTTACTTGACTGTCAGGTAGTGAGTTGGCACATAGCCAGTAAGTTTGAACTTTCCCCTAAAGAAAGATCTGCATGGACATCTCTTATTCAAGAAAACTTCTGATAATAAATCTGTAGACAGAAAGATAAATAAAACCAGCCACTGTGTAAATATACCAATATTTAACATCAGAAAATGAGATCTCGTTATACAAATAATTGCATGGTGTTTATAATTGCCCTATTTCATCATTTTGGGTTGGCACATTTACTCTCTTTTCATCTCCCCTTTTGGTCCTGCGCCATTCTACATGCAGACTAAATGTTAATCAATTCTGCTGATCAATCACTTTCTGGTAATTTGATGGTGCCCCATCATGCCTGGCTTTTATTAAAGAGTGTGGCAATGTAATACTGACTCAACTTTCACTCCCTGTTTACAAAATATCTTTCAGGATAATTTCAGGTCATTAAGGTATGATAATATCAGGTCAAGCACTGTAGGCTGGCAGATTCCCAGCTTCTATCCTCCTCATTGACTGTGGACAATTGCCACATATCACCACAGTGACTTCTAAAATTAGATGCACAAAGCTAAGGATATCTTATATAATACTAGCATGTGTTTTCTTTCAAAGATATATGTAAAAATTATCCAGAGATGTAAAATAACTATTTATATATAGTTCCTAGTTGGTTTGCCAAACCATTTTGCTGCCATTGCGTGTGTGTGTGTGTGTGTGTGTGTGTGTGTGTGTGTGTATGTTTTTTTGTAAATCACTGACGGGAGTCTAAAGATCAGCATGATCACCTTTAGGATATTAGGTTCAGATAAACAAGATGACCAACAAATCCAGTACTTAGGGTGCTGAGGAATAAATTCTACACACTGTAAAGATTTGACACTTTAGTTTTTTTCAATAAAAAGCAAGGTAGGAAATATAAGTGGGACAATCAAACTAAGAAGTCTAGGATGAAGGGCAGAGTCTAGGGAGTTGCCAGTCAGATGTAGAATGAGTCAGACACACAAAATGGAACAGAGGTAAAAGCCATGAGTCTTGGGGCAGGACATAGATGAATAGAAATTATTTAAGTTGTAAGAGCTAGTTAGTTATAAGCCTGAGCTATCAGTTAAGCATTTATAATTAATATAAGCCTTGGTGCATTTATTTGGGACTGTTGGAGGGTCAGAATCATCAACCTGATGATTTCTGAGTGTTGAACTCTTCTGCTCCCTCCACTTTTCTCTTTAAGGGTGTTGTCAAGACAAAGAGGTGTCCTCTTATAAAGATGAAACAGAGCAATGACCAAGACGGTGACGTGTGTCTAGGGTGTGTGTGTGTGTGTGTGTTTATAAACAGAAGAAGGCATGCGAGGGAGTGAAGAGAAGCCTGATGTCAAGGAGGCATCAAGGAGCCTTTCCCACCAGACACTGACTGGCTTTTCCCTTGTTAATGTCACAGGATGAAGTGGTTTCTCGGTAAAGACAGAAAGGATCAATGGTCTTAGAACGTGAACAGTCTTTAACTCCTACCTTTACTAACTGAAATAAGAGGTTGTTTCTTTGGATCTCAGGCTCCAAATGTCTTTTAGTAGTTTGGCTTGGTTATGATCAACCAGATTTCACTTGTGAGCAATTTACAAATAACTCAGGAGATGCTGCTCAGTCAGTCCGAAGAGAAAGCTGGGGACAGATGCTTAGTCCTACTACTTTCTGACAAGCATTGTTTTAGGCTGCCCCTACTGTCACTGAACACAGATTCTTCCGAAAGAACTGATGAGCTGTGTTTCTAGGTGATGCCTGGTGAGATAAATGATGTACTGGTTGATATTTCCATTTTTGTATTGAATACATGACTTTTCCCACAGGGAGATAAAACCAGCACACAATACCAAGAGCATGGCTGAGCCCTAAACTTCCACTGCCTTTGAGAGAGCTCTGATGAACTAATGAACATATAAACAGGCAGGTATGTATACAGGGACTCCATATTCTCAGGCAAAGTTAGGCCACTGTTACTGAAAGGGAACAAAGCATTCCAGATAAGATGACTGAGAATTCTATAACATAGAGTCAACACACATTAGTCTAGGGTAAGTAGCATGTGGGAGAAAGAAGCCACAGACCAAAGAGAGGTCCATGGATAAGAGCATTGCTCCCGAAGATGGCCAGTCAGAGTTACAGCACAAGCTGGAAGCCAGCTGCCTGGAATGGCCGTGATGACTCTTAGTCTTATGTGTTCTCTAACCAGGCCTGAAAACAGAGCAAGGTATGGCTCAGTCCTTACAACTCAACAAAGGGATTTTACATCAAAAACCCTGAGCACACTAAAAGGGACAAGATATAAGCTAAGCGTCTTGCTTATATAATGGACTTTTTAAAGAAAAAGATGTTTTCTTAAAATCATCTGTTATGATAAAATATATTTTATACAAAAACAAAGCCTTATTTTTTAAAAAGTAGAAACATGATTTTTCTACCAGTGATATGGAAAATGATGTCTTGTAACCTGCTTCTGTTCATCAATATATAATCAATACATAATTATGAAATAATTTACGATAGTGCAGTTATCGGTTTAACTTCAACTTTGGGCCTGCAGAGGATATTTATACTTTAGGAAGGAAATTTAACTAAATTATTGGATAAAATTGCCACTAAGCAATCCTAATTAGAAACAGATGCTGGTGTGAAGATTGTGTTTTCTCTTGGGACTTGCTTGATCCCAATATAGTTGCCTTTTTAATGGATTTGTGTTGCTGTGTCCTCACAACTGGGAATAGCTCACACCAGTGCTACTGAAGCAAGCCTTGTGCATCAGCATACAGCAAGTGGAAAAATAGCCCACATTTCCTCCAAATAAACACACACACAGGTAATATGCATATGTATCCATACAGACATGCGCATGAAATACACATGCACACATACATATGTACATGCGTGCATCTATGCATGCAAACATATACACACAGGCACACAAACACATGCAAAGAAACACAGCAGAGTTAGCAGTTCTACTTCTAGGTCCAATATGGTATATATGTGAGCTTTCCCAAGGGTGACGTTACTCATATCTAGTTGGTTTGAAAGAAACAACCAAAGGAAGGAAGGAAAGGAGCTAAGGAAAGAAGAAAGGAGGAGGGAGGGAGGTGTGGAGTAAGGAACAAAGGGAAACAAACAGAAGTAAAGGGAACAAAGAGAAAACGAACTATTTCCTTTGGAAGTTCATTTGTGTCTATTATTGGTATTGTTGTTCATTATTTGAATAGTTTTTTTGCAGGGGTTATATGCTGGCTTACATTCAGCTTAGTAATCAATTTCTACTTTTGAATTCATAAGTTCTAACTTCTGTATTCTATAAAATTAAAGAAGTCAGTTTAGGTCCCCTCCCTCCCCCGCCTAGCTCTACTCTATCCTATCACAGGCCAAGGCAGATTCTTTATTCATTAACCAGTCGTATTCACAGCATACAGAGGGCAATCTGACGTCAACCAACTAATAGGCAGATTCTTTCTACGTCAATGCCTCCTCTTCCCAGAATTTGTTTCATCTTTATGGCTCACTTCAATTGCTAGGGAAGTGAATGTTGAGGAGAAAGACGAAGTAAAGGGGACTGCAACCATCAATCTTCTCTGTCAACATAACTCTAAATGGAATAACTTTGGAGATACATCTTTGGATGTATCTGTGAGACCATCTCCAGAGAGATTTAACTAAGGGGAAAGACCAGTCCTGATTAATCAGTTAGTACAAATACACCACACCAGCATATGTGGGCAGTGTCTTTCCATGCTCTGGGGTTCCAGACTGGCTAAAAGGGAGAAAATGATCTGATACTAGCATTGATCATTGTTTCCTGACTTAAGATGTCATGGGGCCATGTTCCTCAAACCCCTGCCACCATGACTTCCTCACCATGGTGAACTATGCGTACCAAAAGTTCCAAACTAACATAAAACTTCCTCCTGTGAGTTGTTTTGACAGGATATTCCAGTTTCATTTATGTAGTCATGATATAACCTGACCAAAGGCATCACAGAAAACGGAGGAGTTTATTTGACTTATCCCATGTTTAAGTTCATCACTGAGAAGTTGGAACAGGAACTCAAAGCATCTTATCACACCATCATCTCAGTCAGGAGCATAAAGAAAGAATTTCACCCAAGCTATTTGTTTTCTAAGTGGCTTGAACTTACCTAGCTTTCTTTACTCTGAACTGTTAAGGGCCCAGCCCAGGGAAAAGTGGCATCCAGAAAGGGCTGGGTCCTCCCACGTCAATAAACAATCCACACAACTCCTTCATTTGTGCTCGTAGGTCAACCTGATCTAGATAATTACTCAACTGATGCCCTCTTCCAGGGTGATTCTAGATTGTATCAAGTTTTATGTTTAAATCAATTATCTGGAGAGATCTGGTAATAAGACACGTACTGTATAGATCACTTGACAATAGGAAGACACCTATCAGCTTCCTTTCATGGGGATTCCAGGTTGCTGCTCCTGGCTTAGGTAAGTGCAGGGAACTAGGAGGAGGCCATTCATTACAGATGCACCAGGTACTCTGCTGCTATATATTACTTAAAAATTTTTAATGTAAATAAGCATATTTTCTTCTTATTTTAAAAATAAACTACAGTAATAACCCCTTTCTTCTCCTCTCTCCAAACTTTCCAGTATGTACTTTGCTTACTCTCAAATTTAAAGCCTCTTTTTCTTTTATTGTTGCACACACACACACACACGCACACACAAACACACACATACAGTTCTAAATCTATAAGTACAAGCTGATGAAACCATATAGCATTACTTTTAAGTATATAATTTCTTGGTAAATTGGTATTTACCAACTGACAACTTGGTATTGTGTAACCAATTGCTTTTATGTGATTATATCAATCTTGATACCTAGAAAGAAGGATTATTTTATAGAAAGATGCAATATCAAAGGCTTCTCTTTTTGCCATATTATACCAAAGATTAAGTCATTCAACAAACCATCATTACCTGGGCAGAAAACGGTTCTGGGAAATGATCATCCCTCTCCTTTTTGAACCAGTACCCTGTACTGTGAACAAAGGATGGAGCTCACACTAGCATTCATTCAAGCTTACAGGCAGACCTATTACCAGTTATTTATGCTGAGAACAATAGATGTAGGAGACCAGAGGGCTTTGTGATACCAAAGATTCCTTCTGTCCTGTACACCTAACTCTTTGCCCTTGTCCAGGTCTCTGCTGAGAAACAACATCCTGGAACAGCCAGCAGAGAACCCGTGTGTCTTCACCCCATCACAGAAAACAAAGAGGTTTTTCCTCCATTCTCCTGATTTCTCCCGTTTGCCCTTTGCTAAGCTGGGTATCAAGACATTTACCTGGGTGCTTTCCTCTTCCCTGTTAGTTTCTTGAATTTCTAATGTTCCCAAGATTAAAAAAAAATCAGCTTTATACCACTAAAACATTTCCTACCTTTCACAGTACCAGACAGACACACCAAATCTCTGCTGATTGCTTCATTGAAGAAATAAGGTGATTTTGCCAAATGTTCTCCTTGTTATGGACAAAATGCCACTCTCAGTGTGGGTCTCAACTTACATCACATGTCTCCCTTCACTTTAAGAAGCTGACATAGTCATTTCTTCCACGCCCAGTTCCTGGTGAATTTTTTTCAGGTCACAAATTAGTGTTTACTAGAATATAGTAGGCACTTCCCACACATACACACTCAGAAAAACAAAACTTGGGTGTGAATACAAACTCAAAAGGTAGTGTTGCCCTTCCATATTTTAAGAATCAATTCTATGGCAAAAGGAAACAGAGATTATTTAAGTCAGGGTGAGGCCACCCAGCAGGTGATATGGCAGAAATAAGTTAAAGCAATAAAAAGTCATCCAGCTTGATGTAAAGGTTAGAACAGTTGATATATGAACAAAACAAGACAGCATTATTGGAGATTGAGTTTCTTAAAATTAAAACAAAAAGGTTTGGGATATTAGTAATATTTGTAGTCAATAGTAAGCAGATAAAAGTTTCATAATGACATATTAGCTGAGACTTTTCTTTTTCTAAGTGACCAATGCATCATGTAGTTAAAATTATTTTTATGATTAACTACTGTGGGACTATTTTATCTGAAATCATTTGCTATTATTTAATATAAAAACTCCTCTGATACTATCACAGAAAGCAGACAATGGCAGGGGGCTATTGAAAGATTATTTTTAATATTTGGCATAATGGTCTACCATAGTTCTTATTGCTCTCATCACTAAAAAAATTGAACTCCAAAGAGGTGAAGTTGAATCTTCTCAGAACGGCTTAATAACAGTTGAGAGCTGAGAGGAGCTTTTTTGTAGCTGAGTTCTTATTTGATTCTCGGTTTATCTTTGAGGAGTTTTCTCAGCTGCTTTCCTGCTCCCTAAAAAGCATTATAATGCTTTGGAGGAAGTTGTTCTAACTTCTATTTTTAAATGCTCTCTTAAAACAAATAGGAACTTCTGTCTAAACCTTGGTAAGAACCAGATTATAGGTTTATGGGAAGGGTGAAGGGTGGACAAAAGGGTTGTGTGATTAGTGTGAACTCAGGACCAAGTTTAAAGGTAGAAATTAGGGTCTTCCCTTGGGAATATAAGATAATGTAAGAGAGAGAGAATGAAGGCTAATAAATAAAAACACATATATTTCCCTTTATACCCCCAACACCTTATACCAAGGATCATTAAAGACACAGTTTGCATGAGAAAAGGTGACTATTCAACAGCGCTGTAAATAAATTGCTGGAATTAACTTGTGATGTGTGAAGCAATCATTACACAAGCCTACCACCAGTAACACTTCTTCTGGAAACAACAGAAAATCTCAGAAAAAAAACACAGAGTTAGAAAACTTCAACCATGTAGAAATTGCGGAAATGAAATGAGAATCTTTCTGTGTGGACCTGAAAAAGGTGACTGAGAAGAGAAAAAGTAAATGTGAGGTCAAATCTAAGGTTTATCCAGTCCATCCAACAGTAAGAATTTTGAGAAAGAATTAAACACTAGCAAAGTAAGAAACAGAAGCTGAAGGAATTATGAGTGCTGGCAAGAAGGCTACCTTCTGTATAGATGACCTCCAAAAGGACTGAAGGGCCTGATAACCCACTAGAAGGAAGTTACAGCCAGATATTCTCAAATTTGGTAAGAAACACAATCCCATTGATTCAAGAAGCTGAGTTAAGACTACTTAAAACGGAATAAACAAAACCAGCCATGGTAGGAGGTATAGGATTGTATTCTGGCTACTTAGGCAGGCAGATGACAAACTTAGTGTCTGACTGAGCTACAAAGTGAGAAAGCTCAAGCTGGGTAACAAAGAAAGACCCTGTCTGGGGGATACCTTGAGGGTAGATTGCTGGTTCCCTGGTGCCTCAGAAAAATCTGACCAAGATATGAAATAAATGTTAAACTTGGCTGACTAAAGTATAGAACAAACACAACAGTTTAACACCATCCGAGAGAGTGTGCCTGTTAAAGGGAGACACTAATCTGTACAGGCTATGTATAATTCTGAAATACTAGAAACCCAAGTAAAATGCCAATTCATCTTCAATTGCTAAAAACAAAAAGAGATCATCCCAGAAGCCTATGTCTATGGGGTCATCCTTCGGACATGCAGAGATACTGAAGATATACACAAAGAAAAACTGACTAATGTGAGTTGCCACCAGCAAGTAAGCTCCAAAAAGAAAACACAAAATAGATTTGAAGACATAAATAAAATGATCATAAAAAACAAATTGGGCCTTTGGAATTAAGATAAACAGAACAGGTAGAAATGGGTAAATACAATAGACAGCCCTTCTCTGGAAGACTTTGTAAAGATAGTTTATATTTGATACCTATGTTGAAGGAGGCTGCTTATTCATTTCCTGGCTACCCAGAACCAAAGTAATCGCATAGAAACTGTATTAATTAAATCGCTGCTTGGTCCATTAGCTCTAGATTCTTATTGGCTAACTCTTACATCTTAATTTAATCCATCTCCATTAATCTGTGTATTGCCACATGTCAGTAGCTTACTGGGTAAAGTTCTGGCATCTATGTCCGGCAGGGCTACATGGCTTCTCTCTTACTTCATCCTTCTTTCTCCCAGCATTCAGGTTAGTTTTCCCCATCTACCTAAGTTCTCCCCTATCACAGGCTCAAAACAGTTTTCTTTATTCATTAATGGTAATCACAGCATACAGAAGGGAATCTTATATCACATCTAAAAATAAGTATAATGTCATCTGATGGACTGGTCAGTGTACACAGACAAAATATATTCTATTTATATTTAGAAAGTAAGAACAATAAAGTGTTGCAAATGAAATTTTACACATTTTGCTCCATGGTAGAAGCTTGATATTAGTATATTATAGTGTGTATAGAAAAGCAATGAAAGAAAGCACATGTACATACTCAAAATTATAATTAAACATGGATGCCTAAGTAACACAGAAAGATGAGAACATAACAGAAGGGGAGAAAAAAGCAAGGAAAACTGAGAGAAAGATATGATAAAAGGAGAGAATTGAGTTCTTACTCCTTGAGTTACTTTAAATGCATATTGTAATTACTTTAGTTAAAGCACAGGTAACAGAGAATAAGCTTAAAGAAAACATAACCTAACCATCTACTGTCGAAAAGAAAAATTCTCACAGAACCTACCAATACAGGTAAGCTCAAAGAAATAGTTACAAAAATATATTGCACAAGTATCAATTTTAGGAACTTAACAGAAATCATAGGAATGAATACATGAATACTATACACAATCAACTTTAGGGTCAAGATAATTACTAAAGATAATATCGGATAATACATAATCCTAAAAGGATCATCCAGCAGAAACATGTGGCTATAGTATGCATTAAATTTTAGGGCTTACTTAAAATTTTATGAAGCAAAAGTCATAAGAATGAAAGGAAAAATACACATAGAGAGTTACAACTGGGGCCGCTGATATTTTTCTTTCAACAACGAATAGACCTGTTCCTAGAAGAATTAGAAGAGGCAACAGCATCAGACAACAGCATTGAGTTGATTTATAGCATTTGCAATGTTGTATGTTTGCATTAATCAATTTAAGGAGAAGACTGGACTATGTTGATACTTCCAGCCCATGAACATTGCATTCCACTCTAAGTCATGGTCTTTCTTCATTTACTTTCATCATGAAGAAAGATCTTGTAACATTTTTAATTTAAAAAGTTGTAAATACCTAAGTGTTTACGTGGGTGCTTTCTTTCATAGTTTCATTCCACTTGATCTTTATTCCTACTGTCTTAACAGTTGTTACATATTGATCTTTCAGCCTTACCAAATTTTCTACATACATTTCATACTATTCTTGATAATTCACATATAAACAATCTACCTGATGATATATGAAGATGGATTCATTTCTTCCTCAGCTATTGGTGTTTTAGTCTTGTCTTAAGATTTTTGACACCAAATTGAACAAGAGTGATGAGATTTGACATTTATATTTGCTGCAAGTTTAGAAGGAAATCGTATGAGATGCCTTATGCTAACTTTAGGGATGTTGTTGTTGTTTATTAATTTTTCAGTTTGTGTTGCTCTTTTAAAAAATTTCTCTATCCCTCGCTTGTGGAGCATCATTTTCACAATTGGGTGTTACATTTTGTCGTATTAATCATTCATAATTTTGTCTTTAGCTTTTTGATATGGTATATTACATTGCATGTTTATGAACATGCAATCAACCTTGCATACAGATGATTTCAATGTGCTCAGTGGACTCACCACATTTACTCCCACTGTGGTTGTGCACATCCTTTATTTAGGTTTTGGGACTCATCCCTGCGGAGTAGCTGACAGGCTAGCACAACATAGCACAGTACCTGAGAGGAAACAGCATTTCCTGTCCCAAGGAATGCAAAACATGAGAAGGCAGAAGCCAGAGAGAAGGTCTTTCCATGCTGGTACTCTGTGAAAACTCACCTGAAAGCAGATCAAGGGGGCACATGGCAAAGATCGCATTGCATAGCAAAGAGATCACAGGGTCCCCTACATTTCCTACAGCAATCACTGAAATCCTGCATCCTATCTGGAGTTAGAATGGAGAGAGGATGCGGTCTTGTCAGAGCTACAATCTCATCACAATGCAGGGTCACTCTCTCCCAGGAATCCTGTTTTACTCTTCGATATTAGAAGACTTTAACACATAGGCAGAAGGGGTCAATGAGTAACAACCAGCTGGTCTGTGAAGCTAATGATAATCTTGGCAGTTGCACTTAAAGAGGAGCTGAGATTTATGATCCAGTAGCTACAACTTCAGCATCCAAAATTTGCCAGCATTTGACTCTGACAGTGGAATCACAGAGAACAACAGCAGCACCTGGGCTATTTGGTTCCTCCTGGAGAACTTCTCTGTTAGAAAAAAAAGCATCCCATGGAAGCATGCATGGGAAAACCCTTGCTTTTCCAGAATCAGTTCACTCCAAGACCAGTGAACACAATATATTTGGTAACAAGAACGGTTTTGCTTTTGAACTTTGCTGGCAATGATAGATACATATTTGACTGCATAACTATTTTAAAATCAAAGGAAGCCTCCAAATATTGGATTTTAACAGCTGACAGTTTTCAGGCTGTGTTGATGGTATGTTTTCAAGTGCCAAAGCTTCTGACATTGACAGTTAGCTCATTGGAAAGTTTTCATACTTATTATTGTATTATGCGGCCAAGGCATTTGGCAGGAAGAAATCCAAGGGCAACTGCTGGATAAAAATGAAAGCAAAACTCATAAGACTTTGGTATTTGCACAGTGAACAGTGGAATGATCTCTGATCAGTAACCTTTGGAAAGAACGCTATTCTGCCGTGAGAGAGCTTTCCACTATGAAATGCAATTTCTGCAGCGTCTTCAAGCCTTGACCCTGTGAAATCCTCTGTTATGCTTGTCTTCTGTCAAAATAGGTTTTGTTTTAAATTTTCGATAAAGGAGTGGTCTGTCAGCAATAGAGCAGAATGTCATTTAGTGTTAAGTTAGCAGCATAAACAAAATTTGAGCAAATAACAGAAAATAGTAGCTTTTTATGGTTTGTTTAACTTTATTTTATGTGCATTGGTGTGAAGGTGTCAGATCCCCTGCAACTGGATCTTCAGACAGTTGTGAGCTGCCATGTAGGTGATGGGAATTGAACCCAGGTCATCTGAAAGAGCAGTCAGTGCTCTTAACCACTGAGCCATCTCTCCAGCCCCAAACTAGTAGCTTAAACAAAATAAAAATGCATTCTTTCAAGAACAAAGAGTTCGCTGGAGTATAGGGGTGATAATGAGGTTCTGGCTTCTTCTGGCCACGAAGCATCCGCTTCATGGGCGAAGATGTTTATATACCTCTGCTCTGAGTACTGCACCATTATAAAAGTCTTCCAAAAAAGAATTAACACGGTATGGTCATCTGTGTTAAAGAAGCTTTGAAGAGTTGCTTACATTATCTTAAAAGCCATTGGTTGAAAATAGTAATATGGACATGTATGGCTGTGTGAGATTTTGTTATACTTTAGTTTTGGGCAACTTGACACAAACCTAAACAATTGAGTGAATCTCAACTGAAGAATTGCCTTCATCAGATTAGCCTATGGGTAGATAGATCTCTGGGGGCATTTTCTTGACAGCTGATTGATGTGGAAGGGCACTGCCTACTGTATGCATTGTCAAACCTGGGCAAGTAGGCTTGGGCTGTATAAGAAAACAGACTGGGCAATCTAGTGAAAGCAAGATGGTGGACAGCATTCCTGTGTCCCCTACTTCAGCTCCTGCCCCTTGGGTTCTGCCTTGGGTTCTCTTGCTAAAGGACAAAGACAAAGGACAATTTGTAAGCCAATTCAACACCTTCCTCCTCCGTGTTGTTTTGGTTGTGAGGTTTATCATGTCAACAGAGAAGTAACAAATCCTAAACAATGACATACTTTTACAGGGCAATCCATTGACCCAGAAGTTGTGGGTTCTCCTACTAGGAAAATAAAGAAAAGAAAAGAAAAGAAAAGAAAAGAAAAGAAAAGAAAAGAAAAGAAAAGAAAACAGTTGTTGCTCCAGTGGTTACACTCTTAGTCAAAGGTGAATAAAGTATAGATTCTATTATAAAAATGATTTCAAAAGTTCTAAAACTTTTTCATCTCCCTTTCCTCCCCACCCTTCAAAAATGAGTTTTTAAAAAAATCAATACTAGACTCCCCTTTAAAATGAAATTGAAGTGAGTACTTTTCAACATGCTCCGGCTTAGTGAAGTCGGCTTTCTCGGGAATGCTTCTTGTTCGTGATCATCATCAGGAATGTCACAAAGTTCACAAGTAAATTCCTAGGTTAGAAAGCACTACTGAGCAGTTAGTGGCTGGTTTTCAGTGGCTGTAGGTGAGGTACCATCTCATCTAACACAGTCTGAGGAAGTCAGTGTAGGTGGGGTACCATCTCATCTAACACAGTCGGAGGAAGTCAGTGTTACTTTTCAATTCTTGGCTAGGTAGCTTGTAACTAGGAGACCAACGTTTGAATGGGTAGCTTATAACCAGGGGACCATGATTACCATGTCTGTTTTCTTTCCGATTGCCAGCAGAAGCCCCTAGTCATTCCAGAAAAGATCCATTCAGTAGCATTTAATGTAAAATGCAATTGACGATTCTTAGTCATTTATTTTGTAATTGGAAACTGCAATGAACTCATCACATTTATTTTTGCCTTACTGAATATGATTTAGAGAATCAATAAATTAAAGTATGAAAAACATTTTAGTTGTTGTCTGAGTTTATTTGCTCACTTGTTGTGGCTAATAAATTCCAGAATATGGCAGAAATGCAAATTGATATTTAAATTGTGAGCTTTGCATTTCAGATGAGGAAAGTTAAGCTACCAAAAGTGTTTTCTTCATAAATTATCATGCTTATCAGTAACTCTGTCATATAATGATAATAAAGTATTTTATAAACATAGATAAAATATCAAGATAAACTCTAAGTCCTATGACACCACAAAGTCAAAGTATTATCTTATTAAAGATGCAGATCTGTGTTATATATTGCAATATATTTAAATAATATTTGTATAGTATATAGTTGAGAACAATATAATTATTTACATAGGAATATTATATTACAAAAATGTATTACAAAAAATAATTAAATAAAAATTTCCCCTATAAACTCATATATTTGAATGCTAGAGATCTCCAGTTGGTGGAATTACTTAGAATGGATTAGGAGGCATGGCCTTTCTAGAGAAGGTGTGTTACTGGGAATGGGCTTTGAGCTTTCAAAAGCCCACATGATTCCCAGCTAGTTCTCTCTCAGCCCCCGACTGTAAAAAAGGATGCAAGCTCTCAGTTGCTGCCCCAGCACCATGCATGCCTGTCTGCTGCCAGTTTCCTGCCATGAGGGTCATGATCTCTAACCCTCTGGAACAGTGAGCTTCCAATAAGTTGTTTCTTCTATTGGTTGCCTTGGTCATGGTTGTCTTAACATAACAATAAAGTAAATATGACAATATAAATCTCATTTTGGATACACATTACATTATATAGTCTCATACTTGAATATAGGCATTCTAAATATGTTTGAGATTTTTTTATAGCACGAATCATTAAAATACTATAACAGCAGTGAGGAATTTTTTGCTTCCAATTGATATGTATATTTTTCTGTATTTCATTCTTCTGGCTTGCTTGGATTTTTGTTTTGAAGCATGGTTTCCTGTAACTCAGGCTGGCCTCAATCTCATTACCAGCTGAGGGTAGTCTTGAACTCCAGATACTCCTACCTTCACTTTCCAGGTAATAGAATTATAGACATGTGACCATGCCTAGAGGGCTGTATGGGTTATATGCATTTTCTTCCTGTAGGGAAAACAGTTTCTGTCCCTTCTTGCCACTATATGAGATCCAGAACACAACCAGCAAATGTCATGACAGATACACTTGTGATTGTTATGTTGTCATCAAAGCAAATGTCACAAAACAAAGAAACGACTTAAGAGGACATAATCTTTCAGCACTTCTAGAAACAGTCTACGCTTTCAACAAGCTTACTTTCGGTCCTTTGTTGAAACAGTGCCTTTGAGTTTTACTATTTTATCTGGTTTCTATAAAGCAAAAACTTAAATAATACTTCCAATTCTCTCATGACATAGGTTGAACCATTATTATGGATATTCCTAAAGAAAATAAAATTATAATATATAAAGAATAGTAATCTTGCCGGGCGGTGTTGGCGCACGCCTTTAATCCCAGCACTCGGGAGGCAGAGGCAGGCGGATCTCTGTGAGTTCGAGACCAGCCTGGTCTACAAGAGCTAGTTCCAGGACAGGCTCCAAAGCCACAGAGAAACCCTGTCTCGAAAAGCCAAAAAAAAAATAGTAATCTTGATGAAGAAGAATAATACATAGAGAGATTTAATAAAGGGAGCATAAAATGTATAAGCAATATTAAAGCACCCACACAGGCATACATATTGCTTTTTGGAGACAGGTTTTCTCTATGTAGACCTGGCCACCCTAAAACTTACTGTGTACACCATGCTGGCCTCAAACTCTCAGAGATCCACCTGCCTCTGCTTCCCAAGTGCTGGGACTAATAACATGTGCCACCACACCCAGCTAACATCCCCATATTTACAACGCCATTTATGATAAAATATATTTGCAGTATTTAAGTTAAAAAATATATAGAGTAACACCTTTTCTTATATACATTGCATAGCACATAATGTGAGCACAAAGTTATTGTCATTGATGTCGGATTTTATGCTAGAAGTTCTTCTTTCTTTTCTGTATTTTCGTATTTATTTTGACTTTTCAACATTTGTCTTAAATGCTACTCATTCTATCTGACAGCTTCCAGACTATCTGTGTTATTGATGAGCCCATGCCTGTGCTATTCTGCTTATGCACAGATGAGTCGTCTACCCTGAACTCAACTGTAATGTAGCCATCAACTGATTGACAGAGGCAGTGAGCAGGAAATGCGTGAGTCCCCTCAGGTGGGAGGGCCCTTCAAGGTCTTGCTTTGACTCCCAGGGTTTCTCCTCAGAATAGCCCCTGACTTCTAACAGCAGCTGGTATTCATTGGTTCCTTTCTTCTATTCTTCCCAGCTCCTAGTGAGGGTTACTCTTCTAGCAAGGAAGTGTGTTAGGGTCCATTTTAGGGAGACTGCAAACTAAAGCAAATAACCCTAAAACCCAAAGCAATGCATTTTCACTGGGAAAGTCAAATGGGTCTTGGATTTAGCGGTGCCACAGGAGTCTATGTGCTAAGTTTCCATGGGTTTGACTTCTGTGCTACTTTAGTTTATATGGAGCTTCAATCACAGTGCCACTGTCTACAGGGCAGGTATGAGGGCTGCTCCCCACCCGGAAATATAAAGGGTACACGACAGCCCCGGCAGGACCGTCCCCTTATTGGACACAGAAGAATGAAAATGTATGTGTGATGGAGGGTAGCTAAGAAGAAAACGGAGAGAAGGCATCCAGACTCTGGGATGCATCAAACTGCTAGAGGAAAACCTTACAAATCTGCCAAGTTTATAAGTTCTGTCCCCAAAATACATTCTAAACATTCACGAAAAAGGCTATGGCAGATGGACTGAAAGTCTGTTCACCTCTTTCTTTCTAATAGGTATGTTCTTCTAGTATTCATCATTGGGCACTATTTTAGGCAATTAGTAAGTCTGGAACAGTTGTCCGAGGGTGTTTTATCCCCCAAACAAACACTTTTTCTACCCAGTTTCAAACAAGACACCAACATATCATTTCATCTGCAGAAAAAAAATCTTTTTCTTTCAATTTTAGAGATTTATTCCTAAATACATCAAGCAGCAACAATTTTTTTTCACTAATTAAAAAAATAGGGGTGATTTTTCAAACCTGTTTTACACCAAGACTCACATCCACCTTCTAGATATTTCTGTCACTTAGATTAGCCACTGCAAAGAAACTCCCTCCTCCTTGCTCTTTTATTCCGCATAAACACAGTTTAACTCAATCATGAGCACTGCCCTTCAGTCTTGCAGTGTTCTGTGTTGCTGATGATTGTGGCTAAGGACCTCAAAGAGGATGGGGGGGGGTGGCTGGCTATTTTTCACAAAGCCACCCGTGAATGCTAACATCTGGATTAGAAGCTGTATTTTCCGGGTTCCTTTCCCCTGCCTCCATTCTCCAGATCAGTTTTGTATTAGATCTTTATGTTTTCATTACAACCTGGCAGCGAGAGCTCCCTTAAATAGAAGGAGTGAATGAAGGCAATTTTTTTCCATGAACAATATATTTCCCTTTGGGGTCTCTGCCACGTTGTTGTTCTTATTTCAGGGAGGAGAAACCCCAAGAAAACTGTCTTCAGTTGCAAAGTGTTATTCTGGATCCTATCTGAGAGCTGTGGGTTTTGAATTCCTCTTACGAAAACATTCTAACATTGCCAGGAAATGAATACAGTTTGGAGCAGCCCTTCACACACATGAGAGCAAATGCCATGCTAAAAAACAAACAAACAAACAAAAGTGAAATTCACACACCTCTTTTCAAGTGCCTGTCTCCCCAAGGAGTCAAGATGGAAAATCTGGAAGACTTGAAGCTTCAACAGGAAGCCAATTATTACTGAAACATGTTTTGTGTCTAATTGGATTTTTAATTGGGAACTACAAAGGACACACACTATCCCAGGCGTGTCTGTTTTATTGAGTCTGTACAATTGTGATGTATATTGCTATGATAAGCATGTAGATGATGTATCCACACAGAGAGACATATGTTTATCTCAGATAGATTAATGTCCCGAGTCAATCTATATAATGTCAAATTAAAACTTCAACATCAAAACCTTTGGGATACTATTTAATGGATGTTAGGTTTTCACCCCGTCTATGACAAATTCTACTCCAAGGAAGATCAGGATGACTGTGACCGCTTTTATAATTTGTCCATGATCAAGATCCTAAAGAGAAGAGACTCAAATAGTATTCAAAGCTTCTTCCTATAAATCTAGAATTCTTCACACTGTATCATGTGAAAACATGTAAGCACACATGCTATGCTACATGTATCCACATATTTACATATGCATATATGCTATGTATATATGTTAGGTGTGATGTTATATGTGTGCTACATGTATATGAGTAACACACATACACGCACATATATATACATACACACATACATAAACATATCTATAAAGTTGGAGTGTTGATGCACAATAAATACTAGAATCTGAAAAAGTGATGGCGTTTTTAATATACACTACTGCTACTTACAACTTTAACTTCTATTAAAAATGCAGAGGGAAAAGAAACTCTTGGTACATCAAACCCAAAGTAGGCCTCTGTTAGAACAGGCAAGCACTAGAGTCTCAAGTTTTACGAACAGTGCCATTTAAAATTAACAGAAGGAAAGAACATTGGAAGTGTCTGTGTCCAATCGGCAGGCTTGGTAGGAAACAAGCACAGATAATAGCAAAGCGGATGGACAGCGTCCTGTGGAGACCCCACCACTGTAAAGGAAAGACACGTCTCTTCCTACTGTTTTTTTCACCTCTCAATCCTGCCTGAGGGTTAGCGACTCACTGTTGTGATAAAAGAGCAGAGAAAGGGAAAGAAATGGAACAAAAGGGTGACTCAAAATGTCCATTTGGGCTTAAAAGTCAAACCAGCCAGTAGAAGTCATCTAGAGAGTAATATGTCAATTCTACATATTTTGGTAATTCTGAACAAGACAATTCTTTGTTGAAAACTATAAATATATATATGAAAGGTTATCTTAATTCATCTTAATTAATCTTCAAGGGGCCCTAAAAATGAACAAATGAGAGGTCATCTTGTGTTGGGAAGGATCATAAGGGGACATAATTTTGGCTTAGTTTTTCCTGACATTGCTGCTTCCTGCTAGGCTGGGTTCTGTCAGCTCATTTTGGGACAACCTACAGTCACAGAGGTAAATGTTCAGAGATAAACACATTCCGGGAAAAGGTTATTTAATGGCTTTCCATGGATTTCAAAATCACTTTCCAACTATGTCGAGCCAAAAAAAAAAAAAAAAGATCTGATAATTTATGTTACCCAGATGTTAAGAAATCCAACAGCTTTCACTACTCATAAATTTAACAGCATTAAGCACCTGCTGGCTCCAAGCAACGACCCCTGCCAAGAAGGAAGGAGGGAGCTTTGAGATACACTAATGGGCTCCTTCGTTTACCATCCAAGCAGAGCTTGAGTCTCAATCCTGAAGCCTCCCATGGAGAGACCCCCGAGTTTCCACACACCAGGAACTGCATCAACCTACTCTGCCTATTCTGCAATGGAGGCAGAGAGCAGAAACCAGAGGTGGGATAAGTTTAAAGCCCCAAAGAGCCTGGCTGTTAGCTAACTTAGTAAGCAGGAGAAGCATTAACTTGAGTGAAGAAGAGCAAACACTAGAACTTTGCCAGCCGTAGGGGACAGCAAAGGTTAACTGTAATCTGTAGCCAGGGTGAGAGCCTCCCCCACAATTCCTGCCACTCTTACAAGTGTATGTAACTCCTTTTTTTTTCCTTCTGGTGTTGGGCTTGAACCCAGAGTCTTGTGCATGCTAGGTAAGCACCCAGACTTTCCAACTAATTTATGACCCTGTCCCCAGATACTTTCTGAACTCTTCAGTTCAGATTTTTTCTTTCCCCTCAGCTAAACCTATGAACACATGTTACAGCAAACTGTTTGGGTTTAGGCTGCACTGCTTTTTATGGAGGGACTCATGAGTAGCTGAATAGTAAGTAATAACAGAGGATCCTGTATCCACAACACACTAAAGGACAGAAAATGAACCGATTCATAGGACTCCAGAATTTGGACTAAAGACAAAGTAAGGAAGTTGAAGATCCTAATACTTAACAGTGATTTGTGTTCTCTCCACATGCATCCAAACCACCCTCTCTGTCTCTGTAGGGAGTTAGTCCAAGGTACCACTGGAACTATTCCCTAGGACTTAAATGCTTTGTAGAAGCTTAGAATCTAAGACACAGCACTGAAAGTAAGTGTCACTGGTGCCATGTACCCATTCAATATCAAAAAGCACCAGCTGGCTGAATCCATTTTTCCAAAGAAGTGCGCATTGCAACCCCAAAGAAGCATCATCCGATTCATTTGTTTCCAAGAGCAACGTTAAGGACCAACTCTTCATTCTGCCATGCAGAGCTAGCTCTGCCTGCTTCCTACTCACCTTCATTTTGCTGTCTTTATGAATGTACATGTTTGAGGAATTGAATTCCACCTAATCTACACAGATACCAGGGAATGCCTGCCATTCTGACGTACACAGTTGCATGGTCTCCATTTACACAATGTCCTCCACTCTGACTTTGTCATTCATGACAACAAGCCTATTCTTCCACTTGTGGGACTTCCTCTTCTGTCTTGTTCAACACATAGGAGTGTGCTCGCTTATATCTCCCCGTGCGGGAATAAGCTTGCAATTTGGAAACTCTTAATACTCTGGTTTTTGTTTTTTTTTTTTTTTTGGTTTTTCCAGACAGGGTTTCTCTGTGGTTTTGGAGCCTGTCCTGGAACTAGCTCTTGTAGACCAGGCTGGTCTCGAACTCACAGAGATCCGCCTGCCTCTGCCTCCCGAGTGCTGGGATTAAAGGCGTGCGCCACCACCGCCCGGCTGGAAACTCTTAATACTCTGAAGCTTAAAGTGTAGCTTCTACTTTCTAGTTCTTCACTACTTCCTCATTGGCTAGCATAGAACATGCAAAGTCCTTTTTGGTTACACTGGATGTTGAGGGTGGTAATCATCAGGTGCCTGGACTAATAACATAATCAAAAAAGTAAAAAAGTAATTCTTTTAAAAATGAATATATATTAATTATCAGTACTAATGGTATTTCAACACATGTGTTCAATATGCACTTATCAACTCTATCTTTCTCTTTTTCCACCCCAACTTCCTTCACATCTATTAATCATTATTCTACATTTACATTAATTTTTTTAGGTATCACATATAGGAGGAAATAACATTTCTGCTTTTCTCTGTTACTTATCATAATGTCCTCCAGTTCTGTACACTCTCTTGAAGGCATGGGAGTATTATAGGAGTTAAAAGCCAAATGCAATGAGATGACAAAGACGAGCATGCAATCCATTTTGGCAGAAAGCAGAGGGACTGACCTCCACTTCCGAGAGATCGCCAATACAATGAGCATTGTAGGTAACCCATCTGGATACTTAAAACCTACTGAGGGCCTCACTCAGTACATCATCTGCCTTGTGCATGTCAGGTCTCTCATCATTCCCACAAAGAAACAGACTCTGAAATCTTATGGTTGCCCAGGATTACGCAGCAGAATTAGCATCGGCCACTGGTCTGCTGCTTCTAGAAGGGCAATTGTTAATGACCACTTGGTAAGACCTCTGGGAATAAAGACAAAATGATCAACAATCATATCTATTAAAATGCATGCATTAACCTATTCCTTTTCCACACAGATCCAACTTTGATGACTGGCCACTGGTAAAATGTCAGCATTAATTCTAAACATTGCTCTCCGGTGTAATGAGATATGAGGAGGCTGTGCTGGCAACGTTGTTATTTAATGTGCTTTTCAGTCGAAGATTCCATATAAATTATCACCATTAATCATTCATGGAGAAATGAGCACCGAGTGGGTGAAGTTTTCTGAGGAAATATTATCTTAGGTTATTAACATATAAGTAGATTTGTATGCACAGGAGTTAGTGGTGAGGGAAAAAATAAAAGCCTAAGCCGCCAATGATGCCCCAGCTAAATGATCGCAACGAGGAAATCTTGGGAAGGAGTTGAAGGCTGGGTTGTAACCAGGTGTTATCAAACTATAAATTTAAAAGATTTCCTGTAAAGACGTTTCCCATAAACTAGAGGACACTATGAAACAATAATGGAAATTATTAATATATCTGGGAAGTAATAATGATGATGATTATGATGATAACTAAAGTATGTATCTGTTTCAATCATATCATACCCATCACCTCATCCAACTCACCACTGTACTTACCTTTATACAATCTGAAAAGAAATGATCTTGTTTTAGGTAGGCTATAATATTGCTATACTATTGCTATGAAGAGACACCATGACCATAGCAACTCTTATAAAGAAAACATGTAATTGGGGTGGCTCGCTTACAGTTTCAGAGGTTCAGTCTATAACGATCATGAAGGGAAGCATGGCAGTGCATGCATGCAGACGTGGTACAGGAGCTGAGAAGACTGTACCTTGTAGGCAACAGGAAGTCGACTGATTGTCACACAGAGGGAAGCTTGAGAAAAAGAGACTTCAAAGCCCGCCCCCACCTTAACATCTTTCCTCCAACAAGACCACTCCTACTCCAATAAGGTCAGTAATAGTTGGCTTCCTAATAGTGGCACTTTCTTTGGGTCCATTTTTCTTTCAAACCACTACACTTCTTAAAAAAAAATGTGACTCGATTCTATGAAATCAGAAATCTTCATGTAATTAAAGAGCCAAAAGAAGTACAGAAAATATGAGGAACTTGAAATTATTAGAAAATAATTTTAATGTGAGAGATGTGTAAGGTATTGAATTAAAAGAACTCTCAGAATTCCTACAGTGAAAATTAAAGAGAGGAAAATGATGCTAAAATAATGAAAATAACAAAAACAAAAAAAGTTTCTTGGTGCTGAGCACAGCTATGAATCAGCCATGGTACTGAGCACATTCACAGAGTGCCCAGCAGGCTTTTGCCTGGATATATTTCAGGGACATTTCCAGGCTACGAGGATGCAAACACTTTTTAGAAGCTCTGAAAAGTAAACATAGCTTATCTATGAAGGACAAAGCCTCAAATTAACATTGGAATTTTAAAAACAAATGGCAGAAGAAACTAGAAAGAAATTTCCTGGAAAATTAAAATGAATTTGAATTTGTATTTATAATTCTGAGGCCAAGCACACTAATAAAATAGAGCTTGAAATCTAAATATCTTTTCTGCAATATATAAAAACTCAACATTTGTCTACTATTATTTGCTTTTAGAAATGAGGAAGCTCTATAGTAATATAAATAATATTTTCATACTATGATTTTGACTTTTTATTCAGTAATTCCTTCTCTAATAACTAACTTAACCACTACAAAATGTATAAACATTACACCATATTCTTAAATTTGCTAAATTATTTGTCATACTGTATTCTTAAATTTGCTAAATAGTTTGTCAATTAAAAATAAAATAGAATTATAAAACAGGTAGTCAAAGGAAAGAAGTGTTTGGAGAAGAAGGATGTGAGACAGTCATGAGTGTCACCTGGGGCTTTAGGGAGCAGATGTGTGGACAAACTTTAGTGTGAGCGATTGGGGGCGAGTAATACTGGTGACAAAGCGACCCAAAAAAGTATACATGCTAAGGACAGGAGTTCTGTCATGATTTATTAGCAAATATGGAACAGGAGTAGGTCAGGTCACTCCCAGACATGATGTAGCTTGAAAAAGGACTGACATGCCCCAATGGAGGCTTAGCAAGAAGTCAGTCAATGGAGGTGCCCACATACAACCACGACGGCCAGGTGCCATTCTGTAATCAGCTCAGCCACTAGTTTGGGAATGAATGACATCATCAGGAAAATGCTGCAGGTTATGGATGCCTTCAGTTAGAGGCTGTCAGCAAACAGCACCCTCCCAGCAGGCGTTCCCGTAGGAGCCACCGTAGTACACTTCCAAAACCACCATACCATGGTTACCCAGGTCTGGAGTCCGCATGCTCAGCCATCAAACTATTCTGGGTGCTAAACCTATGAGTAATCATTCAAGGTGGGGTGATTAGAGATAAAATGAGCCAAATGACATGAAGAGTCAAAATAATGCTTTATGCTGATGTTGGTGTTTCTAAACGTTCTCAGTGAAAAGTTAAATATTATAATGTCTTAGTCTAGAAGCAATTAGCAGCATATGGTCAATAAATAAAACGAAGACAAAAATCACTCTCTCTCGCTCGCTCGCTCCGCCATTCCCTTTCTCTCCCTTCCTCCCATCCCTCACACCCTTCTTCCTAACCTCCTTCCACGTATGTGTGTGTGTATGTGTGTACTTGTTTGTGTACCTGTGTGTGTACGTACACTAGAAGGCTGCAGGAGGGGGCCAGTGTCCCCCCTACTGATCACTGCCTTATTCCCTTGACACAGGCTCTCTCATTGAATGGGGAGCTGATCGCTGACTAAGCTGGTGGCAGGCAAGCCCCAGGGATCGTCCTGTCTCTCCCTCATGTAGCACTGGGTTATAGCTATATATTGTCACATCTAACTTCGTGTATAGATACTGGGCATCTGAACTTAGATGCTCATACTTGCAAGACAAGGGTTCATAGTCACTGAGCCATCTCCCCAGTCTGGCGTTTTCTTTCTTAACAGCAGGTATGCACAAGTGCCCACAGCACAGTGAAGAGGATTATCTACAAGGGCCAGGTAGTGCAAGAATTAATCTGGTCTCTACTTGAGAGCAGAAACATTACTATTCAAAATATACTTATAGACATGTGTCAAATTTTATTTTTGGTACAATTTTTGCAAGTATAAGGAGGGATTGGGGTTTGCATTGATTATATGATATGAGCAGACCAGGGTTCCAAATTTAAGCTTTGCACCCAGGAAAGAATGTTCACATCAAACACTACAACTTGCCATCCTGGAGTTTAAAACATCGAGTTTTGCAAGTATTAGAAACATGCTTCTGTGGAGGCTGAAGATGTAGCTTGGCACTTAAGAGCACTCGCTGCTCTGGCAAGAAGGCTGAAATTCAGTTTCTAGCACCTGCTTGGGGTGGTAACTCATAAACACCTGTAACTTCATCTCCAAGAGATGCTTTTTTTTATTTTATTTTATTTTATTGGCTTTTCTGGCCTCCATGGCCACCTGCACATACATACAAAAATAAATAAAAATTAAAACACGAACCATGCTTCAGGGCTGATGAGATGCAGAACTTGAAAGATTTAGGGCTGGGAATAGGGTTCAGTATGTAAACAGCCCCTCAAAGGATGCAGAATTTGGTGTAGATCTCCAGCATCCTGTAGATGCCAAACAGGCATGATGTCCTCCACATGCATCAGAATGCGAAGTCAGGAATTTGTCAGAACACCCTGTCTAGCCAGACTAGCTGGACCTGCGAGCTCCAGATTCAACTGAGGAAACATGCCTCAATGAGTAAGGTGGGGAGCAATTGAGGAAGACTCCCAATATTAGCCATGGGCGTATCTCTGGCTTTAAAGGACTCAGAGGCTAGGTGTAGCTAGATGTAGGCACTGACCAAGTAGTCAGACACACCTGCACACACACACGCGCGCACACACACACACACACACACACACACACACACACGTACCCTCACGTGTGCAGACACCGAGCACACTACATTTATAAGAATGTGCTTTCAGCAGATGAACCAAGTTAAAGAGGAAACCATGAGCAGCCCTGGAGTCCTAGGCACTAGAGCCGATGGCAACTGAGCTGTGAGCAGAGCTAGCTGAAGGGATTCTGAAATTCGGGACTGATGGCTCCGATTTCGATCTTCAGGACTTCAACCCTCCAATGCGCTTGTAGACTTAAATAATGATCCCTGGGAAAGCAGCAGTTTTACCTGTGGTTCTTGTACACAAAGAAAGCTAGCCGGAGAGTCGCCAGGAGTATACACCCCTTATCATACGCCCTATCTCGTTTAATTGTTCTCTTCGTAAGACTATTTTTTTCCCTGTGTTCACTTTCCCACTTCATTCCCCCAACAATTAATTCATTCTCCCAAACCATCAATATGAGTATCATAAAATAGAATTTATAAGAGTTCATCCTCATATGGGGAAACAGGGAAAGCAGGCCTTCAAAGAACTTGAGATTTCCCTTGCTGAATTTTTAATTAATAACAACCCGACAGCAGGAGCTTAAGGGCCTTCCGTGCCATTGCTCTGCTCTACTTTGCCTTCAGATCGGAGCAGAGACATCTGGCGAATGCCTGGCTGGAACGGCATTTTGTTTTCTCTTTGTGAGCGTGCCTAGAAGTTTTGGATCATTTCTTCCTGATTTGAATTACTTTGCCCACGCTTGCATCCTCCTGTTATCTCTAGCCTCCAAAGATTCCCAGTAATGCGAAAACAACCAGGTCCAGTGGACAAGCCGGTGAAGCGAAGTGACCCATATTCTCCACAGCTTCACAGCAAGGCCTCAGCTCTGGGGAGGGGAGCGCAAGACAACCATGCAAACTGGTTTGGTGAGTTGGCACTCTACATGATCCATCTTCCCTCCTCTTCAGACAGTTGGTGATCGTTTTAAAAGATTTTTTTTTAAAAATTATTTTTAATCTAGTTTACACGTGAAGTGGATATGCAGGTATGGGGCCAGGGGAGGCCAAAAGAGACCATTGCATCTCCAGGATGCTGTAGTCACAGGTGGTCGTGAGGGACTCAACGTGGGTGCTGGGATCTGAACTCGGGTCCTCTGCAAGAGGAGTAGGCGCTCTTGACCACTAAGCCACCTTTACAGTCCCAGTCCACTGTTAGTCCATCTTAGCCGTTTAGAACACTGTAAGAATCCCCCCAGAAACGTCAGGTGCGACGTACCAGGCAGCAGAGGAAGGACATCTGTGAAGAGCGAAGCTAGTTACTCCCTGAGTCCTTAGCCAGCACACAGAGGGAGCCCAGTCAGCCACTCCCTGAGCCCTTTACCAGAGCCCAGCAGGGAGCCCAGGGTCCTTTAGATGTGGTATGAAAAATATAATCCAACCAACACGGGGCTGTTTCCCTGTAGTCCTAGATCCCCCCCCCCCCAGCTCTCATCAGGTGTGTACAGGTGCTGAAGGACAAGTTGGCAGCTACACACAATACACACACTCGCATGCCACTTGATACTTGATAGCAGGAAAATAGTGCTGCTATGTGACCCTGTTGTGTGAATCAGAGTGCATATGCCAAAATTCCTGCTGTGCCACTATGCAAGCCAGGCCATGTGGTCCACCATTACTGGACCGTCCTCCTGCAGCATATGGCCGTACATACATGCACACATGGACACATAGACATGTACACTTATTTCCATTCCCCCAGTGAAGGCTCACAGGGAAAAAAGAAACTGTCTGTCTTCATTGCAAAATGCAACCTGATTTCCTGAATTCTTCACCTTGAGCAAAATGCCGCCTCGCTCATAACCAGGAGCCAGGGAAGCTCCTACCTTCAGAGCTCACTTTTCTCGTTCAGAGGAAACGGCCTGGCCTCCCCTCCCCCACAGTGCAAAGGCTTACACAGAACAAATTAGTGCCTTTATTGGATCCGTGTTTCTAAAACACATTGCATTTTAGGATTCCTTTTGCCACTGGGTTTTTCTTTTCAACATGGTTTAGCATAGTTTCAATGCAGAAAACACAGCTTCATTTATTTTTACCTGTTAAGCCCACAAAGCAGAAGCCACGGAGCTGTTTTGAAGCCAATTAGTAAACCAACTGAAGGAGAAACAGAAAGAAAGCAGATGACTGTTGGCTTCTCAGACTCTGAACTTGCACCCATTGCTGGCTGGTTATATTATGAATGAGGGAGTCTCAAAATTTTTAGCAACTTAGAAAAAGGTGTGTGTGTGTGTGTGTGTGTGTGTGTGTGTGTGTGTGTGTGTGTGTGTGTGTGTGTGTGTAAAGGAAAGAAGAAACGGAGGGGGAGATGAGGAAAGAGAGAGAAAAGGAGAGAGAATTTTATTTAGTATTCTGTCAGATTTCAGTTTCTCCAAAGATGACTTCCTGTGCTATTGATGCTGAGTTCTTTAAGCCGAGCCCAGCTGAAAGTTCAGATACGCATTCATCATAACACTTGAAATCCAATCTTTGTTCCTTTTCCTTTTTCTTTGTAAAAAGTCATTACCAAACATATTGACTTCGAACCCTGGGGACTGAGAACCAGCAAAATTTGGAACAAGGATAATAGATAACAGGTTTTTGTGAGTTTGCCTCCCCCTTAGTAATAAAGAAAATGAAGAGAATGAGATTAAAGAAGAGAAATAAAAAGTGAACGAAGGCCCAAGACCGATGACCTCATCACTCTACAAATTAGTGTAGCGCACCCAGTTAAATGGAAAATGTTTTAGAATTTCCAGAGACGACTAACTATGTCTCTGCTGTGTCGGGAGTGTTCATCATTCCTGACAAAAGGCAGTTATTTCGTGAGATCCCTTGCACTAGACAAATAGCAAGCTAATTCACAGTGGGACTTGTTAAATGATAGGTAATGATTTTTGTTTGAGAAATGTGTACTAATATCCCTTAACTGATTACCAAGGAGAATGTGGTCAATCTGGCCGCATTCCTCATTCGGACGGGCCGTAGGATTGTTTTAGTATCGGCATCGTCAGGCATCACCAGCCCAACACATTCCACGCCCCATTGATTATTTTCAGCCTATTAAGATGTACAATCCATAGGTCATTTTCAAGAAGGCTTAGTTTCCTGTTTTGTTACAGCGTGGATCTTCATCCTTCCTGAAGGAGAGCGGAAGAGGACAGGCTGGCATGTATTTCAGGATCTACCAGAGGGCATGAGATGAGACTTCAAAGACAGGCACCAGAAACAAGTCAAGGTTAGGGAATGAGAATCGTCATGAACCTCTGGTCATGGTAACATTTCTGGGTTTTGGCATTACTGGGCATTTGGGCATTTTGACTGATAGCAATGAGTCATCAACCCAAGATCATCATGGACCTGGTTTAATTTTGTGTGTAGGGGCATTGCAATTTTGCTATTCATACAGGCTGGGGAAAATGTTTATGCAGCAGCATTTGAAGTGCAATCTCCAAGTTTCATAATCAAATATTTGACTCCTAGGAGATGCTCAAATTTGATAACTGGGAGATAGATGCCGGGAAAAACATGTTTAAACATCACCCTTAGC
Source organism: Microtus ochrogaster (assembly GCF_000317375.1). Classification (NCBI taxonomy): domain Eukaryota; kingdom Metazoa; phylum Chordata; class Mammalia; order Rodentia; family Cricetidae; genus Microtus; species Microtus ochrogaster. The sequence goes on along the minus strand of NC_022018.1, from coordinate 43,539,629 downwards.
TTTATAGTGGAACAAAATCCTTTTTCAAGGCTCCCTGGGACGCGAAGGAGAAATTCCCCATCACCCTTAGCCACAGCGGCTGCATACCAATATTTCTAAATGAATTGCGGAAGATAACACAGGAAGGAAAAGGAAGACTGGAAACAGATGGACACTGTTCCCTGATTTGAGAGTTATTATCCTCTTTGCCTTGTCAAATCAAATGCCTGCTAGATCATTTCATCCCAAGTACAAATAAAGGCTGCAATGAGTCAGAAATGGCATTTATTATGTAAAGATACATACATCTGACTGCTTTATTTTTCCAAACCACATTTTCTCAAGACAATACCTGAGGATATTTTAGACATCAAGCTATGTCTCCTGAACCAATGAGAGGGTGAGAGCATAGTTTTTAGGCTGTTCTTGCAACTCATCCAGCTGCTAGCAGACGTAGGAACAGTCTTTCACTCTCTCCATCTTACCTTTGCTTTATTCAGCTACTTATGAAGATAAAGCAAGGTCTAATTACTTACTGAGCAAGCAGTGAAAGGTCTGTCAAGGTTGCCTTCTAAATCATTACTAAAGAAGAAAGAATATAAGAGGAAGGGAAAGGAGGGAGGGAAGGAAAAAGCGAAGGAAGGAGATTTCCCACCTTACCGAATTTTGTTGATTTTTAGGCTACTGTGTGAAGTATTCTGATTAATCATGGCATCGTCATGCATATGTGTCACTGTGTTTCATTCATGTGTGTTCTTCCTCCACTGCTTTCCCAGTGCTGTCTCTCTCCCAACTTCAGCTACCATATGACTGAGCTAAACCACTCTAGTATATCCCTGAAGGACTTTATGTCCTCAGGTCCTAGACACAATTGTAGACCGTTGTTTGCCGTAGCCAGGAACTGAAAACCAGACTGGACGTGTGGATAAGGAAAGTGGAGCACACACATACAATGGGGTATAGGGAGCTGTGCTAATGCCACGCTGACATCTGTAGGAAAGTGGATACAACCGGAAATCATCAGGTTAGGTGCTATCAGCCAGGGCTCAGAAAGGCAAATGCACATCTTCTCCCATATGTAGAACCTATGTTTAAAGTTATACATTTATATACACATGTGTACTTATGTATGTGCCTCTATGTCCCAGAGCTTTAGGGAGAATCATGAGAGGGGAAGAAAAGGCCTTAAAGGAGCTATGACCCAGGTGGTAATGGGATACATGTCATTAGAAAGCAGGAAACAGGCAGAGCTAGCTGGGAGAAGAAAGGGAAATTATCTGGCTGGCTGGTTTTTTTTAATAACATATGAATATTTCTTTATCTGTTTCTTTTAGATGTCATTTCTTGTTATATTGGGAGTGAAACTTGGGACCTTGGGCATTCTGGGAATCAGTTCTACCATTCAACTACATCCCTGGTACCCAGTGCTGTGGAGACAGAGTCTCATTCTGTGACTTAGTTTCATCTCAAATTGTGACTCCTGCCCAATGCCTGCAGAACACTAGAATTACAGGCACCATCACACAGTGGTCCTCTAATTGGCATTATAAGGCACAGCCAATTTTACTTTATAAAAAATACAAAATACAGAATTTACTGTGCCTTCCTGTGTGATATATATACATCCACTATTTCTATTTCTGGACAACAATAAAAATAAAAAGGTTTATTTTTTCTTAGATGTGTCTATTTTACCTGTACTTTAATTGTAATGTACCTTTAATCTTGACTTGGATAAACCTTTTGAATTCTAAATCAAGTGAGTGTGTGTGTGTGTGTGTGTGTGTGTGTTCTTCTGTCCTTTTTGCTCATTATGGCTTGACTTAAGTACCTCACATATTTTTTTAAATCTTTAAAACTTTTTCTTACATTTGATTTTATTCAGTGTGTACACAATGATTTCCTGAATGGATAGCACAGCAAATGCATGTAGGTCAGAGGGCACTTGTTAGTGACTGGTTCTCTCCTTCTGCTGTGTGGTCCTATGGATTCAAGAGTGAGTCGTCAGACTTGGGAGCAATCACTTTTACAGTTCTGTGAAAGTCTTAATGGCTCACTTTAGAGAAACAGTGTTTGTTGGAAAATGAGTGAAAACCGTGAAGGACTGTCGTGTAACAGGAATTTTACACTTTTTTTGTAACACTGGAACGTCTGTCTTCGCTTCCCCTCTGCAGTAAAAGAGTAAGGTATGCTATAAATTAAGATATTGTGAGAGCAAGGAGTTTAGGTAATAAGTTAAGGCTCTCAAATGTGCGTTTAATTAAGATATTTAATTTGAAATGTCTGTGCTCTTTTTTTAATTCCAATTGATTATGAAAGGATTTGTTCTTTCTTAAAAGTGTCCATTTTACCTGTTTCTTACATGTTTCTTTAGAATGTTTAAGGAGGCAATTGGGTCTAGCAGATCTCAATGTTTACCCAGAATGCTGCAGTTGCCACACTAGGGCAGTGTATGTGTCTACATATCTCTAACAAGTTCTTCTTATGATCTGAGGCTTCTGTGTGAATGCTAGAGTCATGAACATATAGAAAGAGTTGCAGTCTCTCTTCACTGGTAACTGAACGACCTTGATGATTTAATCTTTTTGCCTATACTTAGCAATGCCATGGGTAATGATGTGTGCCATCTAGCTGGAGACTTTTAAATGAACTAATCTTCTGAATGGATTCAGACAACTCTTTATGAATGATAAGCAAATTGTGGGATCAACAAAGCTGAATTTGTAGGTGTTTTTGTGAGTTGTGATGGCTACAGATGCTTTTGTTGGTTGGCTGTTCGATTAATTGGTCTGAGATGCTTTGTAGTGCAGGCTGGTCTGCAACTCCCTATCTAGCCCAGGATAGTCTCAAATCCCAGACAGTCTTTCTACCTCCACTTCCCAAGCACTGTGATTATAGACATAAGCTGTTATGTTGAACAAAGAAAGTATTTGAAATGGATCTTTGCACACTACTGGGTTTTGAAAGCTGCCCAAAAGATGATCAGAGAAATTGTAGTTGACTGACCTCCTGAAAAAAGTGCCTTGTGGCTGTTAGAAATTGTGCTGTCTACACCTCATTCAGTGTGATTTTGTCCCTTGTATCTCCATTACTACAGATGACAAAACTGAGGCACACAGTGAGGAATCAGGTCGTGGTTCAAAAGCCCTCCTCCTAAGACCACAAATGGTTGTCATGCCCCCAATTTCAGAGACACTAGAGTGACACAAAATAGCTGCACTGAAGGTCATATATCTCCGAGTATCTGCGGACGTCAGTACTATGACCCCCTGAGCTTCGGTTATCTACCCCACTCAGGGTTCCACTGGATAGGTAAGGTCTTTTGTATTTCCACACAAATTTTAGTGCCTTTTCTCTTTCTGTAAAAAGTGTTATTGGAATCCTATGGGGATTAGTATATATGGTATACAAATTGGAACTGCGTTTGTATGCCATGTTTGATACTATGGCCACTGTAAATATATTCTGCTGCTTCACGAACACGAGAGGTCTTTCTTTCAATACTCACATGTCTTCTAGCATACCCCCTTTCAGTGCTCGCTAGTCTCCACTGTAAAGACCATATTGCCTTGGTCATTTCTTCAAGCATGCTTGAATGGGGTGATCCTCCTGGTTTCTTTTCTGCATGTGCGGATCATCACACAAAGTGAAATAAGTCGTCCTCACGAAGAGAAGTCTCAGGGGCAGGGAGTATCATAACTGAAATGGGGACTCCTCTCCTGGAGATGTGGATGCAGAAAGGGGAGGAGAGGAGGAGGATTAGAAAGAGTCAGAAAGAAAGTGATGGAAGTGAATTGTGTGGATGTATGAGATGTTATGATGAAACCTGCTTTTATGTACAAGGAATATTTGCTGCGAAAAATGCATGCCAATTGTTGCAAAAATGACCCAGCCTACTGTGACTGAAAAAGCATGGGATAAAACCGGACTCTCTGAACATGGCAAACAATGAGGGCTGATGAGAAGCCAAGGACAATGGCATGGGGTTTTGATCCTACTTGATGTGCTGGCTTTGTGGGAGCCTAGCCAGCTTGGATGTTCACCTTCCAAGATATGGACGGAGGGGGAGGACCTAAGACTTACCACAGGGCAGGGCACCCTGACTGCTCTTTGGTAAGTGGGAGGAGGGGGAGAAAGGTGGGAGGAGGGGGAGGGAAATGGGAGGCTGAGAGGAGGCGGAAACTTGTTTTTTTTCCTTTTCTCAATTAAAAAAAAAATGACCCAGCCTATCATATTCCAAAAATAGTGATCTGAACATAAATTGAGGTGCTAGGGTAGACCAAGGCCAAGGTGAAGTCTTCAGAGGAAGTGGACCACTTTCAATGTGGACAACAGTATCTACCACTTGCAGGACTTTGCATAAAGACTTTGTCCTAAGGTTGTTATTGAAGAGGCCCGATAGGCCTCTGGAAGATGCAAGCAGCCCTTTTCAGAGCTTGTCCTCGAAGGGAGGGTGGGAAAGTTAAATGTTTCACAGAACACTACGCCCAGAAACTATGTATTGCTGCCACTCCCTTTAACACATCGGGGTTATAACTTGATCTATTATTTCTCTGTCTGTAATGATAGCCTTCAATTATGCTTTGATATAGCTTCTTAGAAACAGGTAGAATAACAGATTTTGGAAAGCACAAACCTAGGATTAAATATGGACCTCAATGCTTGCCAGTTTGTGGGTCTTTGTAAATCACCTAACCTTTCTATGGCTCAATTTCTCTTTCAAATCATTTGAAGGGAAAGAATAACTAGTTATCTGATGGATGTGAAGCCACAGCTGAGTGAACAGGGCAGAGCCCTAAGTGATGGCAGTTGGGACTGGTTGCTGCTTGCCTGTTTTGGCTACTGCACCGAGGACCAAGCACACCCTACTCTGGTCTTCTCAAGACTGTACCCTGCGTACCTCCTCCTCTGCAGGGCAAAGAAAGAGAACAGGGGAAACTGCCTTCCTTCTTGTTGAGAATGATAAAGAGGCAGATTAGAGATTCGATATTACTGACTGACAGCAAGGCTCCATCTCCTGTTGCCCTAGCTAGACTCTCAACTGCTTGCTCATTGGTGGTTCTCCCAAACAGCCTTGTCTTTCGAGGTGAACCTCGCTGTCATCTCTACATCTCATCACAGTGAATCACTATATTTTCCTATATGTAGCATCTGCCCACCGGTTATACACTTCATCTGAATTCTCGAACATTTTGCCTGAACGGTTGGGTAGCTTATGCCCTTCCATTGCTCACAATCTTGGAAAAATTTCTTGACTCTCACCACTTAAAGATCAAAAAACTCTCTCAACCTGAAATGCAAGGTTCTCTCGGATTGACCCATGTTTATGATTGAGTCTAGCCGCCATGGACACAGACCTCCTCTCTATCTGGACAACGTTTGGTATCATTGTTCCAAGTGCCTTGAACTCTATGGCAGATAAACTTTGCACTGTGTCATTTCTACCTCCTGCGATTCCTCTTCCTAACCATTTCTGCCCAACATCAACGGGCTCTGTATATCAGATGCATGAAGTTCCTTGGAGATGCTCATTAAGGCATTAGCACTCGGTGATTATCCGTATGAGCAGTGATTCCAGAGTTAATTGGCTCTCAGAATCCAATAGACATGGACTGCTATGGTCTGAATATGGTGAAGTGTTTGGAGTTGAGGGTGCTATCATTGGGAGATGATAGAATCTTTAGGTGAAAGGTTTTTAGTGAGATATTTTTCATATTTTCACAGGTGGCCTTGAGTCATCTATGGAGATTTGAGATCTCAGCCCTGCCTTTCCCTTTTTGGTTTCCTTACCATGAGGTGGAAAGTTTTCTCTGCTAACCACTCCCCCCACACACATACACCATTAGCATGTAGCACACTCACCAGAGGCCTAAAGCAAAACATCTTACTAACCTTGGACTAAGTAAACGATTTGTGTTAAGTTAATAATTTCAGGTATTTTGTTACAGCAACAGAAATTGACTTAACATATTCATAAACACACACAGGTAATGAATGAATGATCACTTTCCTAAAGTTCTGAATTGCCACAGTATCCCAGACATTAGTAGGCCTCCAATCCATGTTAGAGCTGACTTCTCTGGTGGATAGCCCATAACAATGCTAGCTATATTAATTTACTTTAAAATCTATTAGTTTTGATCTCACAAGAATCAAGTGGAGTGTATCAGTTGACAAATAAAGAAGCTGAGCATTGGAGAGGAAGAATAATGGAATTCAGAACTCTGTGGCTCCACGTGAGCCTCCACACAGGACACCACCCTACATCCCTCTCAGTGTGTCTGAGTACGTGCTCTGTTGTACTCCTTCTGTAGCTCAGACGCCTGCTATTTAAGTAACTCTGTAGACTTGTATCCCTTCCTTCCTGCTGCTGTGACAAGACACTGACCAAAACAACTTAGGAAGAAAGAATTTGTTTGGCTTACACTTCCATGTTACAGTTTATCACTGAGGGATGTCAGGACAGAAGCTCAAGCAGAAAACTGGAGGCAGGAACGGACACAGAAACCCTGGAGGAACACTGTTTACTGGCTTATCCCCCTGACTTGACTGCTTTTATTTTTTAAAAAAAAAATGCTATTCAGGACCACCTGCTTTGGGTTAGCACCACCTATAACGAGTGGGTCCTATTACAATCATTAATCAAGAAAGTGCCCACAAGCTAGTCTGATGGAGGCAACACCTCAACTAAGGTTCCCTTTCCAAGGTGACTAGCTTGTGTCAAATTGAAAAAAAAAAAACTAGCCATAACAAGCCTCAAGGTCATCTCAGATGACCTTCCCAGGATACTAGAATCTCCAGTATGCTGGGGTCTCCACTGCAGTTGAAGCTGCACCTTCACTGACGGCCTCTAACCATGTTAAACACTGATAATGCTGTATGTCTTTCTGCAAATGCAGGGGTGATCACTACAGACCAATACTTTTATACAAGAATACAGAACACTGAGCATATACACCTGCATTCCCACGCAACATCCACATTCATATACACACGGGGGAGTGGAGATGCAGAGAGAAACACAAAGAGAGGCAGACGCAGAAAGACAGACAGGAGATGGGGGTGAGAGGGAGAAAGAGATCATTTTTTCTCTTTGCATCCCCACTTAACTAATTTCAGACTAAAAATGGAAAGTGGCATTTCTTTCTGAGCAGGTTCTGTCTGGATGCATCCATGTTCAACGAGAAGTCCGCTATTGCTGTGTCTCTGAAGTGCGCTGCTATCTTCCTGCATTTCTCTTTACCAAGATGATTTTTATTTTAACCTTTGAAGTGTCCCAGAATATTAAAGCAGACAGGGACACCGAAATCTGGGAGTGGCTTGAAATCCGTAGCGATGACAGGAAGAGGGAACATACTCTGCTCTTCCCTTCCAGGTGACAAACTGAAGACTGAGCCAGCCAGGCATTCAGGGCCCTCATCAAACTCCCTTAGGTGGAGAAGGAAGGTCATGTTAGCCCCGATCCAATGTGGATCGCATGCTCTTAGGTGTGGCTTGGGATGCAAGCAGGCTTTAACCTAATTAAGGAAAATATAATTTGATAATCATGGAGACCACACAAACTGTTTCAAGAAGCAGGTCAATAAAACACATCTGGCATGGGAAGCCAAAGTGTGAGGCGCAACAGAGAGCTCGCCATCTAGACACAGAGAGCTGACTCCTAGAAACCAGACTTCAAGTGTCTGATGAAAGATACTGGTATGTTTGTGCAGCGAAAATTCAGTAAGTGCAGGAGAGGGGGATGAGGGAGGGCTGGGGAGGATGAGGGGGGCGGCTCAATGGCAAGGACAAATATAATTATAGCTATTACTTTTTTTCCTAAAGTAGCTATTTGTGGTGCTCAGAAACTCTAATGTGTTTTTATGTTGCAGTCTGTGGTGACTGGGGCAAGCGTCTTGACATTTGCAAGGTTCTACTGCTATTAAAAAGAATGATGTTACCAAGATGAAAGAGAGGCGACAAAGAAAATTAATTAAGTCCCCCCCCCCATCTAACAAAGCAAAATAAATTAAATAATGGTTGGCTCACACTGTGTACTTCTAAACAGTGAAGGAGGGGAAGTAAAGCTTTTAACCCCCTATATTCTGAGTTGAGCACATGACCAAAGGGGTTCCAAGAGGCCTGAAGGGTACTTCGTGTAGAACGCAATGGAGGCTAAAACACAGGTCACTCATTCAGACTCTTCAACAGTGAATCTGTTGCTCTCTACACAAAGGGCAGCAGATGGAGCACCGTAGGGAATGTTTTCCCTAAATCTACTTTGCCTCCAAGCATATTGACAGGGAATATTATTAGCTTTGTCACACATCAGATGGAGATGGGGAACCAGCTGGTCACGTTAAACCAATGGGAGTCCAGGATGTCCTCATCCTACTGGTCCTGTGGAATGATGATCTTTCACTTTGCAGACGACAGTGTCACCATAAAAGCTACAGTGGGCTTGAAGCAACCCTAGAAACACCAGTGGCTTTCTGGAAAAGCTTTGATGGCACGGAAACGAATATCGTCATTAGTGGTTCCACGGTTTGTCATTAGATGGGGACTCATGGAGCATGTGCCCTGTGGCTAGAATTGTGATTCATATTTAGAGGGGCATAAGAGAAATATATAAAAAAAAATCCCTGTGAGAGTTTATAATCCAGCTGGAATAGTAAGATATGGACAAGTGCGGCAAACAGAAGATAATGGTGTGTATGACCAGTGTGTGTGTGTGTGTGTGTGTGTGTGTGTGTGTGAGAGAGAGAGAGAGAGAGAGACAGAGACAGAGACAGAGACAGAGACAGAGACAGAGACAGAGTCATCTATCATTTCAATATCTTCTGGTCACCCCCCCAACCAGAGCACAACAATATCATGAGGTGCAAAGTTTTTTTTTTTTTTATAAAGCACGCATCTTATCATTTATACAGATTCCTCAGAGCCTCTGTATATTTTATATTGCCTCTAGGTGACTTATAATATTCTGTAAGCAAATATTATACCGTATTATCTGAAAACGATGACAAGAAAGTCTCTGCCTACTCCTTACAGACACAGTGTTCTTGTTCTGAATATTTCAATGTGAGGTTGGTTAAATCACAGGGACAGGACCTAAAAACACTGAGGGCTGTGGCTGCTAACTGTGTGGGCATGCATTCACACACACACACACACACACACACACACACACACACACACACACACACACACACACACACACACCAGAGAAAGAGTTTATTGATCTTCTTATAGGCAGATATAAATAGACAGTCATGTTTCCCAATCTAATAAAGTGTTTGTTTGCAGGGAGAATAGAGGAATTCCCATTTCACATTTCCAGCACACGGTTAAGGGATGTTGCCCATATCACAGCATCTGATCATCACAATATGGCTAATTCACTGAATGAAGGAATCATGCATGACACATCCAAGGCTACTTTGAAAATTTCCACTTACCCATAGTCGGTCACAGTGTCCATCATGAGGTCATGAGATGAGCTGCTAGTTCCAGTGCTGAACAAGTGGCCATTTGTTGCATAAAATGCAAGTATCAAGGATGAGAGAGAGATGATTGGGAACTGACAATGTCACAAGATATTTTGGAGAAGAATGGGAAGCTGGGAGGAGGAAAGCAAAGCCCTCTGCCTGTGGGCATCATCCTCAGGGGCGCCGTTTTTCTCAGGGATTACACCTGCTGCTCATCTCAGGATGTTGCCAAGCACTCTAACGACTCATAGACACAGCCAAGTAGCTGTGACTTTCTAATAGTCACACATAAAGCAGAGAGAAGGGGCTGGGGAGGTGGCTCCGCAGATAAATTGCTGGTTGAACAAGCATGAGGACCAGAGATCAGATGCTGAATTTGGACCACCAGCACCCTCATAAAACACCAGGAGGGTGTGGTAGATCCCCTGTAAATCCTACACTTTGGAGACAGACAGTAGCTGCCCAGTCTAGCAAGGGAAGAGTGAGCTCTGGGGTGAATGAGAGACTCTGTCCAGTACACACAGTAGAGAACAACAGAGGAAAAGACTTGTCCCACACGTGGGAACACACTTCTACACACATACACACATGTGCCCACACACATGTCAATGGCACAGACACTGCATAGACACACTCAAAAAAATTAAAATAAGCCAACAAATAAAAATGAATTCATAGAAGTCTTACAGAGAGAAGGTTTTCCTCTACAACTAGACCTTTAATTATTTGCACATCAATACGAATGAGCTTAAATTAGCACCAGCAAAGATCCTCAAGCAGATTTGTTGCCTGGTAAGGTTCATAACAACAGGTCCTGATCAGAGTCCCTACAAATTAACTTACCTTTCAGGAAAATGGAATCTCAGAGGTTAACATAAAAAAAAAAAAAACCTCTCTGGGAGAAATTTATACATCTCTAATAAGAAACAGGCTTCTTATATTTATTTCAATAATGGAAAAATAAAATAGACACATGATAGCACAAAGTATGTGAGGGGCTAACTAACTATCCATAAGTCAGTTGTTCTAAGAGAACAAACAGATGATCAGATAAAAACATGGATGTGCAGGCTGAGGGGACCTCACAACACCCAACACATCAGACACAGTGTATTTTCAAAGGCATGAAGTGCCCCAGGCACTGCCTTTTCCGGAAACGTGATTCCTAAGCAAATAGACTCACTTCCATCTTCCCCTCACATCTTCACACAAGGGCACATCATGAAAGTACAAAGTATACTCTGTGTCCACATGCTGTTGCCTGTTCTCATCTGTGTCTGCCTCTTGCTCCTTCCATTGTCTCCAAGTAGAGTCTGTTTGCACTAAATTGTACTAAGCTTAGCAACAATTCAAAGTGTGCTTCAGAGGAGACCCACTGATTCTAAGTTTGTCCAGCAGCTCAAAGTGGTACGGGAGTTAAAATGTCAAAGTTGACCTCGTTTCTTCACCTCCAACCCCTAATTTAGAAGTTGAAATGCCTGCATTACAGAGACAGTAAGATGGAGACCAGGATTCCTATGCATTCCTTCATGGTTTCTGTAACAAGATGCTTATAAACCATCCCAGACAGTTGTAAGATAATAACTTCTCATTCACCTAATGCCAAGGTGGTCTCCCTTCTTTTACACTCTCAAAGGAAATCCATCCCCATTCTTTTTCAAACATTTCTTTAAAGTTATCTTCTAAAATTTCATATACATGCATTGATTTACATCATTTTTCTCCTTCCCAGGCCACCACTCCCTATTCCCTCTCAAATTTGTAATTTCTTTTTTCTTTAATCATATATATGTATATAAATATATATTAAACCTATAAATGTATAAATGCAATTATGCAACCTGAAATGTCTTTACTTGCATATATGTCTCTGTATGTATGTGCATGTCATGTGTGCATGTGTGTGTGGTGTGTGCATGCAGGCATGCACATATGTACATGTGTAGGTACCCACAGAAGCCAGAAGAGGAAGCAAGGTTCTCTAGAGCTATAGTTACAGGTAGTTTCAAACTTTCTGCCTGGGTGCTAGGAGCGAAACTCAGGTTCTCTTTAAGGGCAGAAAGTGTTCTTACCCACTGAGCTATCTTTCCAATCCCACATTCCAATTCTTCTTTGATTGAGAATATGTAATAATGTATCACTTATTTGTTTTTGCTTAGCTAAATCTATCTCTTTTTTTGCTTTTAAAGATGAGTCTCATACTACAGCTCAGTGTAGCCTTGAACTCACTATACAGCTGAGGATGGTATTGAACTCCAGATCCTCCACTTCCCATGTTCAGACGATAGGTCCATACTACCACACCCAACTCACTTTTCATATTTGAACATGGAAACTTTAACAAGGTCATTCTGGCACTTAAGATTTGTGTGGGACTTTATGACCCCCCTTTCCATGAACTCACCCAGATGTGCAGATTGCTAGTCCAAAGAAAACACCATTCCCTCATGTTCCGGCTGTTAGACAAAAGCCAGTATTTCTCAAGAACTTGTAGGTTGGGCTCCTTCTACCAAAAAAGCCATTTCCCTTATCACTAGCAAAAGTCACAAATGGCTAACTGCGGTGACTATTAACACACTAAAGTGCACACTGCCTCCGAGCTCCATCAGTATCACAAGTTCATGTTGGCACATTTCAAAACCCACGTGGACATCTTGGCACTACCATACCCTAATGTGTCTCCAGTCCCTGGGCTCCCACCCTGCCTCTCATTTCTCCATATAACCCTTGGGTGTGAGCTTTCTTGATCCTTTCCTCTTCTGTCTGCCCTTTGTCTTTATCTCTCACTCTCCCCTGCCCTCCTCTCCTCCCATGGCCATGTCCAGTTTGCTGGCCATATTCAGTATACTGCTTTTTTTTTCTCTTTTCTAGATTCCCTGGCAGCTCTTTTTGTCATATGCACTACAATAAAACTTTCCCCTTAACCATGCCTCAGAGAAAATGTTACCAGTTTAAACTCAGATGTTCATAATTATGCATTATATACAGTGGAAAATACATATATACCTATGGAAAACATCATAACTGGATTCATTTATCTGCCCATTCTTTCACTGACCCATGTATTCATTTACCAAGCATTAACTATCTATTATGCGCCATGGTTTGTATGGTACATTCATTTTATAAGGCTGCTGTAACCATGTACCATAAATGAATGTCCTGAAACACAGCTGTGTAAACATAGCACATGATCATTCATTGTGTGTTTCCAAGTGCCAACAAAAGAGAATTTCCCAAGCTATCCACACAAAGAAATATTCAATGTTCAATGCACTAGAAATGCCAATTGCCCAGATCTCTAATCTGATCACTGCCTACTCCATTCATACACTGAGTAACTCACATGTGCACATGTGTTAACTAACTACAAGTAAAAATACAGGAATACCACACTGTCAAACATCTCAAAGTAACCATGAATGCCATTTGTAAAAAGTGTACTTCCCATTGTATCAACCGAATACTACAAAACTGTAGCGGTTCATCAGCATATTTATACATGCAACCATGGACTAGTTTAGGGTTTAAAACATCCATCCCTTCCCACATGCACACGTGTTCATGCCCAGCTGTACACCCCATTCAAAATACCTATCAGCCTGCCCCTCGATTCCTACCTTTACCTTTCTTGAATAACTGCTAATTGGTTACAATATTTATAACTGCCAGGAATTATCACAGAATAGGAATGGGATAATATAGAGTTGTACCCTGTAAAGCACAAATTACATTTTGCTAGCATTGTTTTGCCTCCTTGTTTTAATATTTGTACACTGTCCTAATGTTGCCGTTTGAATGAGAATCCCCTACACACACCAATTCCAGGCTCATGTGTTGGAACTATTGGTTCCCAGCTCACAGCACTGTTTTGGAAGGGTGCAGAACTTTGTTAGGCACATGGTAGCCAGCCACCTCACATACCTGCTGCTCTCCCCTCCCCTTCACAATGAACAATGGGCCACATCCCCTCAAACTGGGATCTGCCTTGAAGGCTTCCTTTCTCAAGTTGCTTGCTGCCAGGCGCTTGGTAGTGGCAGCAAGAAGAACAAATAATACACCCCAAAAAACTCACCTGAAAATGTTCTTGTTGTAATTTAAAATTCCTCAGGGAAATAACTTGCTAACTTTTCCATGACTCTTTTACAACTCTGTAGGCTTGATGATGCCAGTGATAGACAGGGGAAGACATCACTACCTCATGCTTCAGTATCCAGATAATATTTAGAAGACTTTGCTCATTTTAGGAGCCTAATTGCCATTAATGACCAATTCTTCCTGTATAAACTAGCTTCTGTTTCTCAGAGCATTGTGTGTAGGAAGAGCAATCAGCCATAAGAAATTTCTAGAAGATGAAGCTTTGGAATGTGGTCAGAACAAGTTTCTTCCGGCCCCTTTGTTAATTGGTTGTGATAAGTCTGCTGGAGGTCACGGTTGGCTCTGCGTGTTTTGGAGGAGGACACTGCCTGACTTCAAAAGACATGTGTTCAGCAACCCTGTAGTGAGCTAGTGAAAGGTGTCTGCCACATACAGCAGAACGGGAGTGTAATGAATCAGAAAAGGATGTGTTTTGTGCAGTAAGCACTTTCCACACTCTTTCCTGCACTGGTACATTTATGCTGAAATGGTCCATTTATTTTAATCCTAAATAGGGTCCCTAGACAAGGCTGGAAATGAAAGAGAAGTAAAAGAAAGTATTCCTATTTCAGAACAAACTTAATTCAGATAAGAAATAAAAAAAAAAAAACCACTCACTTAGGCCTCAGTAAAATTGAATTTTTATGGTACCTACACATTCCTACTATAGGAATTTTGCTACCAAAGCTTCCTCCTTACCTTACAATCTTGATGGGTCTGGCAATAAATAAATCATCCTCAGTTCTCATCACAAGTGTGTCTCCACTACCCTCCTGTATCTCAGAAGAGTAATGGAAAGGTCAAGTTGGCGCCATCTGTTGAGTTACAGATCTTCAATTTGTGGGTTCTAAAAATGAATCTGTGTGTATCTTCTATTTGACCCAGGGAAGAGGGGTCCACGTGCAAGGTCGAGGGCCCACCCTTCCACTGCCTCTTAGAGGAGAACCCAAAATACTGTCAGAAGAGGAAAACTGCACAGAAGAAATAAGAGTTTTAGAACTCTACATCTCTCTGTGATGTCCAAAAAAGTTAAACAATCATGCAAACAAACAAACAAACCCATTTGCTCAATTAACATAGTTAGACAGATGGCGGTAACACACTGAGAAAACCCAGGATCTGCCAGCATTGGTGAACGGATGTGTAGTTCAATTACAATGAATTACCTCCACAGCAGTGGTTAGTTCAGTGGTTAACTAGCAAAATGTGATCATTCTGATGGCCAATTTGTAAGTGAGAAAGGGCAGCAGATACTCCTAAAAGTTAAGGTGCATGCATCCTAGAACATATGTGGAAGGTACCCCAATAGGCTCCTGTGTTTGAACACTTGGCCCCCAGGTGGTGGTGAGTTAATCTAGGAGGTGGGATCACTCTGGAGGAAACAGGCGATGGGTGGGGGGATTGAGATTTTATAGTCCCAATGTGATTCCTGTTCACCCTGTGTTTCCAAGATAAGAAATTGAACCTATGACTTAAGCTAAGGCTGGAGTCTAAGAAAACTGGTATGATGTCATGGCGGTCATGGTGCAGGAGGTGACATAGTCTTAGTGTTGGTGCCTAGAATATATAGAACTTGAGGTGGGAAAAATGGCCATCAAGCTATCCTGATTAACTTGTTTCTTTAGGAAAATATAAATATATCTTTTTATACTCCAAGATTTTTTTTGGCTTATGTGAGCTTCAGGAGCTTTTGGGAGATTTTCAGCCCTACCTATGACTTCCTACAGAGTCATTTGCAGATGCACTTTGGTCTTATGCTGCTGTTCATACCCACTGACCCAAGGCTGATAATGAAGAGAAGTGAGAAAACGTGAGGAGAAAGAAGTTGCTTGTCTGATATGTTAAGGCAGAAGGCAGCCAACATCTGACCAATATTCAGCAATATAAAAAGTCTATGGCACTTAGTGGTTAAAAAACAGCAATTTCGAATCAAGTTACCTGTAGACAATTCATTTAAAAATCACACCTTTAATCCCAGCACTCGAGGGGCAGAGGCAGGCAGTCTGTGAGTTTGAGGCCAGTCTGGTCTACCAAGCAAATTTCAGTACTGTCAGGACTGTTACACAGAAAAACCTTGTATCAAAAGAAAAGAAAAGAAAAGAAAAGAAAAGAAAAGAAAAGAAAAGAAAAGAAAGAAGCTATTAAGTTATTCCTATGAGTTATGAGTTCTAGGCAGCATTAAAAATAAAATAAATAATTTCATGTTGAAGTGTATTGAAGTGTAACCTTTGTCAAACAGTCTTATTCCTCATCAATACATGGATAAAACCTAACCCCAAATTCCACCTGATTGGTTCTTGGATCATAAATACCATGAACTTTCCAGCTTTACCATTCTTTTGTGAATGCAAAGGTATCCAGAGAATATAAGCCCATAAAAAATGTTTGCCTCAACAAGGGTCACTTTGTCTTGGATGGCAATCTGTCATCCAAGAGGGAAGCCAACCCCAGTGTCCCAGCTCCTTCAGTTTGTCCATATCTGGAAGACTCATAAAGCCTTGCATGTTCCACTGGGCTCATTAAAATCCACCATAGGAGAAACCTTATTTCCGCCAAAGCGTTTCTGATCTTGGTACTTCTGCTTATAAATATGATTGATGCATACTGTAACATATTGTGGGGACACTAGAACAAGCAAGAATGGATGAAATTCTAAAAGCAACAAGACATTCATCATAGAAAGAAGTCTGGATATGTAAGACTGGCCTCTGTTTAGTCTACCCTAAGTAAAGGATAATTCATCAAAAATATATTGACTTAAAACAAGGAAAAATTTAATGTCTTTGAAGGTAGGGATGTCAGACTAGACATAATTTTTTCTTCTCATCTTTGCTTTTAAACAATGAGACCATACCCTGGGGAATGACAGCACCTTTGACAAGCATTTTAGATGACATCCTTATACACCTTAAAGCTGCAGTTAAGACATGTATTCCTTAATTTGAATAGAGCTGAAACCAATTGAGCCACACAGAACCACAATATACAAGGTGAAGACAGCCACCACGGAAGACAGAAGCCACAGCAAAAGGAGAAATATTCCTATTCACACAGCTTTTCGGGGGTAGTTTATTGACCATAAGGTCCAGACAATAAAAATAGATGAGTAGAAACTATAAAACTCATGATATTAGAATAATGCTAGTTTTATGCTGCAACTAATTATAGACATCCTTTGGTACCCACAGGGTACTGGTTCCAGAAACTCCAGCAGATTCTTCAACCCAACAATGCTCAAAGCTCTCATATAAAATGTTACAGGATTTTTTTCACAACCACCTACCTATATAATTCATATAATCTTTAGATGATTTATAATATATAATACAACACATATATAAGTAAATAATTACTGTTACTGTACTGTTAAGGGAGTGATAAAAATGATGATCTGTACATATTTAAAGCCCATGATTAACTTCTTGGACATAAAACATGCAAATAGGGAGAGCACCTGTGTCCTCTGGTAATTAACTCTTGACCTGGTACAGTCCCTTGAAGGTTAAACAGCCAAGGGTGACCTGCCAAGTGCCCATTAGATCTGTCTTTACATGATCTAGATATTGTATGATCTGCTAGTCCACAAATTTACCTTACGCCAGCTTCAGGTCATTATTAGATCTGATGTGGGAGTCCCTTCTGTGTGGTGTGATTATCATTAATAAATAAAAAAAATGCTTTGGATCTGTAGCAGCACAGAACTTAGGTAGGCAGGGAAGACAGAACTGAATTCTGGGAGGAAGAAGACAGAGTCAGAGAGAAGCGATGGAGCTGCCCAATACAGATACTGGGAACTTTCGCCAGTAAGCCACTGTCACGTGACAATACATGGATTGATCGAAATGGGTTAAATTAACATTAGAGCCAATAAGAAACTGGAGCTTATGGGTGAAGCCGTGATTTGATTAGTACAGTTTCCATGTGATTATTTCAGGTCTAAGCTAGCTGGCCAGCCAGGAAGAACAAGAAACCTCCTTCCAACATAGATCCAAGTGATTTGTGGGGATTTGGAAGTGAGAAGTGGAAAAGGCACCAGAATCTTCATATGTGAGCTATTCTTACCTCTAATTCTTACTACCGTGATTCTCTATGTTAAATAGTCTACGAGACCTGACAAATTTCCTGTAAGAATCTATATACTTTGCTCTGCAATAGGCAATGATGCTGTCGTCAGACAAAGTGCCTGAAGAAGTAGTCCTGAAGGAGAAGACAGGAAAGAACTGTTCTCACAGGAGAGCCCTCATGGCCGCATACCACACACTCTGCCTGGAGAAAGCTTCCACGTTGACTCATTAGTGATTGTCCTAGTTGGTGTTTCTATTGTTGTCAAGAGACTCTTATAAAGGAAAACATTTCATTGGAGTGGCTTGCTTACAGTTTCAGAGGTTCAGTCCATCACCATCATGGTAGGATAAGACAGTGTGCAGGCCGACATGATGCTGGAGAAGTAACTGAGAGTCCTACATCCAGCAGGCAACAGGAAGTACACTGAGACACTGGGAGGTATTTTGAGCATATATGGGACCTTAAAGCCCACCTCCATAGTGGCACACTTCCTCCAATAGGGCCACACCTTCTCCAACAAGGCCATAACTCCCATTAGTTCCACTCCCTTTGGGGGCCATTTCTTTCACACAACCACAGTGACCAATGATGGCTTCAGCAGATCATCTAGAAAATACTGGAGAAGTAGAAGCATGGATATCATGTAAAGGTTCTTCAGGACGAACCCAAAGAATCAACATTTCTATTTCCTTTAAGTACTCACAAAAGGTCACCTAAAATTTTAAATAACAACAACATAAGTAAATAAATAAATAAATAAGCAAGCAAGCATGTGGGAAAAGTAATCTACTTTCCTGACATCTGTCAACATCTTGCACAATCATTTCAGTGTTGAAACTTAGGCGCAGAGGGGACATATTTTCATGGTTTGAGGCTAGGCAAAAGCTTAATACTAAGGCGTTTAGAAAAAAATCAAACTGCTAATGTATGTAGCAGCTTGCAATCTTCATTAGTAAACTACTATGATAGCAAATCTCAAGGGTACCATCCTCATGTCCCATGGCACCTCTAGCACCATTTCCTCTTAAAGGAGGTCATAATTTGTCTTTAAGGCAGCACTATGGCTCAAATGTGAAACACCCTCCATAAGCTCCTGTGCTTCCGTACTTTGTTCCCAGATGGTTGCACTTTTTCAGGAGGTGTGAAACCTTTGGGAAATAGGGACCCAGCTTCATAAGATAGATGCTCCTCTTACACTAATTCAGTTCCCAAGAACTAACTTGGATTCTGTTCTTTTGAGACCTACCCCAGCAAGGAAGTTTGAGACCTGATTATCTTTAAAGGTCCCAGCATCTCTTAACTACTCTACACAAGGAACAAAATACAACATTTGGACTCGATCCAAACCTCCCAAGCATGCTAGGTTGCTTTAAGCAACGGTCAATGTCTTTCTTAAGCTTTTGAAAACACACAGTGGGCGTGTTCCATGCAGAGCAGTAGAGAGATCCCTGAGCTGGCTGTGTCCAATCCCTTTCTTTCCAGGTGCTGAAAGCCTTGCCTCTGCTTAACAATAGACTCAGAACCTTAACTTCACATTAGTCTTTGTTCTGCCAGGATGCCAGGATGCTCTCACAGCTAATTCCAGAGTTCCAGGTGTGGGCCCTGGATCCTCAGCGAGGCTGCAAGCAGACACATTTCTTAAACTTCTCCTTCTTTTTTTTTTTTTTAACCGAATAGCAGATAAAACAATGGGAGAAATAATTCTCATGTCTGTTAAGAGTTTCACCCGGCTACCTCGCAGGGTTAAACATTAATGCATTTCCAGTTCTTTTATAGCACACACTGGTGATTTTCTGGCTATAAGTTATAACAAAGTTTATCATTCAAATGGCCCCCTAAAGTGTAAGTTGTCTTAGAGGAGTAAATAGTGTCTAATATATCTGGGTTTTTTTTCTAGTAAAGGAGAGGAAAAAGAAAACTAAATAATATGAAAAAGAAACAGGAGGGAAAATTAAAAACATAAGTAGCAGCGGTTTTAGCCCCAGTGGAAAACATACATTTATTGGGAGAAGTCTCAGCAGGAATGCTGGAAATCTCACATTTTCTAGTTCAATTACAACATCAGGATCTTAGATTATTGATAAGAGGCTTGTTTCTGAGAGCTTCGATGCTGAATCAATACAGTCCTAAGTGATCTATTACAAGCACTGCAGAAAATGTCCTACCGTTTTTAATAAATTGTTCCATAGCCTTCAATTTATTTTTTCTTCCACATTTAGTCATTGTTTAAATTACTGTTTTACTGAAATGAAGTAATGAATGTGGGTAATTTAGTGGAAATAAGGCTGCGAGTTGCTAGCCAGCCACCCTAGTTGCTCCGGCTCTACATTTCTATAGAGGCGTTAGTTGAGCCATCAACATAGGCTACACAGAAGATTCTTTTCAGAAATCCTCAGACTGGCACTTTGTCATTACAATTCACTGGGTTTAGGTTGGAGAATACCCTCCAGACGGCATGCAGGTGAGTGTCTGGGTTACCTTTGATTGACTTGCATAGCACCAGCCACACTTGAAACACTTGCCTCTGCTGGACATGGTTTGGCTGTTGACCTGAGACAAAATCTGGGCTACTTTATAGCAAGCACACTAGAAAGGGCCCCATAGTCCTTAACAAACTCCCTGTCTTTCCCAGATGACAACAGTCTTTTCACTGTGAAACGAGGCTTTCCCTGCTTAGTTGTAAGTAAAACTTAGAATCATATGCCTCTGGGAGAAAAGACATACGGACTGGAAGCTTTAATGGTAGTGTTGAGGTAATACTGACAAACATCCCCACACATCCTGGCTATAGGATGTGATTTGACATGGCTCTCTGTGCATACAGCAGCAGGTGTTGAACATATTCTCTTGAAGAAGAGAATGCACATAGGTAGACACATGTTGGCTGAGAATTTGTACTTGCAAAATATCCTCAAATGGAAAAGTGTCAATGTAGGAGGGATGGAAGTAAAATTGTCATAGCAAATATACACATAAAAAGGCTTCTGCTTAGGGTTTCTGGACAATATGATTGGTAAGAACCCATAATGGACCATTTGGCCATTAATACCTCTCTTCTACCAGTTGTTAGCTGATGGATACCACAAGATCTACCTGTCCCACAAATAAGAAAAACAAGTACTAGCAGTAGTTTGATTTGTGGGAGTAAAAAAAAAAATAACTGAAAATGTGTTGTCTAGAATCTAGAGAGAAAGGTAAAATGCATTTTATCATCTTACAAAGTTTTAGTGTGCATCTGTCTTGATTTCAAGACAGATGCAAAAATTTAATACTGTCACACTTCTGTCAAGATCATGAGTTCTATATGCTTTATGTGACACAAAGAGGAGCTCTTCTGCCCTCCCCATCCTCCCATTTCCTGAATGAAAAAAAATTCCCAGTTTTACTGACATTCTCATACCAGTTTACGTGGTACAGACACATTTTTAATCTGGTCTTATGTTCATTTTTACCCTACTTCTACCCAATTCATCCACCTATACAAAGGCTCGGTAATTAACTAAAGATAAACAAATTCTTAATTTTGTGTTTTGGAATATACAATTAATTATTTTAAAAATTTATTTTTGTAAAGGATTGCTATGCCTATATATTATATCTGTGTACCAAGTGCATGTCTGATGCACTCAGAAGCCAGAAGAGGACATTGGATCCCTTGGAACTAAAATTATAATGTTTGTGAACTATCATTTGGGTGCTGAGAAGCAAACCTATATCTTCTTCAAAAGCAGCCAGCGCTCTTAACCAAAGAGCCCTCTCTCTAAGCCCCCTGGAAGTGTGCAATTTAAATTTATATCTTATCTATTACTTATACAATATCGTCAAAGAAACAGTGGGAAGAAACAAGTGATCATAAATTTTTTGTGTGTCATTTCTAGAAAAATGAATGAGACCACCTAATATCATTTATAAAGAATGAAAAGCAAGAACAACTTAAAAAAAACAAAAATAAAAACCCCAACCAAACAACAACAAACAGGCCAAAAACTCAATACCGATTATCAACCTGACAAAGCCTAGAGTTGTCTGTGAGATGGGCCTCTGGGCTTTCCTATAGTGGGTAGTCTCTGATAGCATTGGTTTATACGGGACAACCATATCAATGGTGGACTGTTTAAGTGAAAGAAGGAAGCAGAGTATGGACACGCACGTATCATTCCTCTCTGGTCCTGTCATGGATGTGGTAAGACCAGCTCCCTCAAGCTCCTGTAGCTGATGCCCCTGCTATGAGAATGCAACCTAGAATTATGATCCCAGATAAACCCCACCCCCTTAAGTTTTTTATATCTGGATGTTTAAGACAGAAATAGGAAAGGAAATAAAGGCAGATGCCAAGGAGCCCTTGTTAAAAGAAGGCCAACAACATCCTGCCTCCCTGATATATTTATACTTTCATTCCCTTCCACGGTAACCTGAGAGTGTAGGGAAGACATACCCTCTCGACTTCAGAGCATAAACGAAGACATGGGGCAGAAAGAGAATTGACCCCCAACACCCAGGTTACATTTGCTCCTTTATACTGTCAGAGCTTAGGAAAACCAATATCCTTGCAAGAGTATATGGAATCCTAATAGTATATGTGACAGGTTGTCTACCAAAATTCCATCAGAAGTGAGTTTGGGTCTTCAGAAAGAAGCCATGGCATCAGACATGGTAACAGTGGCATGCACCTGTAACCCCAGCATTTCGAAGGCTGCAACAGGAGGATACGAAACTGAAGGTCAGCCCAGGCTACCTGTGAAATATTGCCAAAGAAGAAGAAAGAGTTGAATTCTCACCATGCTTAAGGCAACCCAACCGAAAACAGTTTGGGCATTCAGTCCTTTGAAGAAAAGTTTACGAGTGTAGAAGAAAAGGGTTCCTTGCCTTTGGGTTGTTGGCAATTTAATATTATGAGAATCTAGACCTGCAGCTTTTAATAATGCTAGCAAATGTCAATCTTCTTGGTTATTACAGTAAACTGTTTCCTCTCCCAGCCCAGCTCCTCGAGCATTATTTGACACCTCTCATGCTACTGCCCTGTGCAATCTGCTTAATATTCAAAGATGCAAAGAACTCAAGGAAATTTAAGGCTTTGAGGGAAAAAAATCAGTCTGGATTCTCAAAATACTTAGAAGGGTCTTTTATTTGTTTTTTGGGGGTTTTTTTGAAATTTTTTTTCTTTTTTTTGTTTTTGTTATTTTTTTTGTACTTTATTAAATTTTTTTTAAATTTATTTATTTATTAAGGATTTCTGCCTCCTCCCCACCACCGCCTCCCATTTCCCTCCCCCTCCCCCAATCAAGTCCCCCTCCCTCATCATCTCAAAGAGCAATCAGGGTTCCCTGACCTGTGGGAAGTCCAAGGACCACCCACCTCCATCCAGATCTAGTAAGGTGAGCATCCAAACTGCCTAGGCTCCCCCAAAGCCAGTACGTGCAGTAGGATCAAAAACCCATTGCCATTGTTCTTGAGTTCTCAGTAGTCCTCATTGTCCGCTATGTTCAGCAAGTCCGGTTTTATCCCATGCTTCTTCAGACCCAGGCCAGCTGGCCTTGGTGAGTTCCCAGTAGAACATCCCCATTGTCTCAGTGTGTGGGCGCACCCCTCGCGATCCTGAGTTTCTTGCTCGTGCTCCCTCTCCTTCTGCTCCTGATTTGGACCTTGAGATTTCTGTCTGGTGCTCCAATGGGGGTCTCTGTCTCTGTCTCCTTTCATCACCTGATGAAGGTTAATATTCAGGAGGATGCCTATATGTTTGTCTTTGGATTCACCTTCTTATTTAGCTTCTCTAGGATCATGAATTATAAGCTCAATGTCCTTTATTTATGGCTAGAAACCAAATATGAGTGAGTACATCCCATGTTCCTCTTTTTGGGTCTGGCTTACCTCACTCAGGATAGTGTTTTCTATTTCCATCCATTTGTATGCAAAATTCAAGAAGTCCTGTTCCTTACTGCTGAGTAATACTCTAATATGTATATATTCCATACTTTCTTCATCCATTCTTCCATTGAAAGGCATCTAGGTTGTTTCCAGGTTCTGTGTATTACAAACAATGCTGCTATGAACATAGTTGAGCATATACTTTTGTTGTATGATAGGGCCTCTCTTGGGTATATGCCCAAGAGTGGTATTGCTGAGTTCTCAAAGCAGAATATAAAAGATGGAGGATGAAGAGTGAAATCAGAGCAGGCAAGTAGAAAAAAATCATAAATGACTCAAAGTATAAATGTTTCTGTTTATAAAGTGGGAGAGGTGAGCAAGAGCTTTCATGAGAAAGGATGTAGGGCAGATGAAGGCATGTTGTAGAGAAGAGAGATGGTACCCACAGTTGCTATAGAGAAAGGTGCAGGATTTCTTCCATAGCTCTAGGCCTCATGTTGCTCCTTTGAAATCAGATCGGCAGGTTGACCTCTCCTAAAAAACACGCTGCCAAGCGTTCATAAATTACCTTGCAACAAGAGGTGAATGTGCCTCTTTCAGGATGACAAACAGAGTTTGAAAATCTCTTTTTCTTCTGGCTTAATCCCTGGATTTTACCTATACTCTGAATGCAAGTGATGCACATTAGTCAATTAATAGGCTGTTAAATGACAACAGTTCCGGGCAATTTAATTACTGTTGGTAAAATAAGAAATGAATAATTGCATGTCAGTGGCCAGTTCCACTTCCGTTCCTGGGAACAGATTAACTTTGAATCATGATAGTTTCTCTGAAAAAAATTATTGCTTCCATGAACATATTAGTTGTTACATGTATCAGAAAACAATTTAAGAAAAATTCCTTGTGTTAATTTCCATCTTGACGAGATGGATGAGAGGCATAGCGATGCTACTTGCTTTCAAATGAAATAACATTTTCAATGCCGCTAACAGCACTGATGGACACACCTCGGGCCACTTGAATTTCTGTATGATTGTACTCCCCAACAGCTGTAATGATAAGCCCAGGCCATTCACACTGCCTCACGGAATAAATCCAAGAGAAGCAGCAAGGAGCAATAATTGCAGTTTAGTGACGATTTCTCTCATTTTCCCTGGATTTGACTTAGAATAAAACAAGCCTTTAACATGACTTGCATGGTTTGTCTGGCCCTAAGAGTGTTATATGTTGAATTTGTTAAATGTGTGATCCTTAACACATTGTATATTTGATGGGGGCTAGTGAGGTCTCATCAGCTCACTGTTCGTCTGAGGGAATACAACATTAACTGGGTTAAAATAAGAGCATTCTCTGGCAGTTGTTAGCTCTGTCTGTCTCTCTCTGTCTCTGCCTCTGTCTTTCTCCCACACATACATATACATATACATATACATATACATATACATATACATATACATATACATATACATATACATATACATATACATATACATATACATATACATATACATATACATATACATATACATATGGACACGACTATAGAGAATCTGGGGATATAGCTCAGTTGGTAAAGCATTTGATGCCCAAGGATCAGGGCCTCTCAGATTTCAGATCTGCACCCACAGGCAAATCTTGCCCAGAATCTCAGTGCTGGGGAGACAGGAGTGAGGATCCTTTTGGTCATGGTTCCATGAAAGACCCTCTCAAAAACTAAAAATTTAAAATGTAACATGGAGAGTAATTATTGAAGATCCTGGATGCAGAACTCTGGCTTCCACATACATGTGCACACATGGTCACACACACATACACAAAGAGGGCTGGAGACAAAACATCAACAGTTACTTATGGCTTTTGAAATGAGCTATGCTTACGAAATGCTTATGCTTATAGAAACATTTCTTTAAAACACGGAAAATTCTGCACTATACTAATTAAATAGAGGGTTGGGTTGCTTTGAATATCTGATTTATCCTTTGAATGAAAGGATAAATCAGATATTCAAATAACGTGAGTTATGAAAAGAAGTGAGAAAAAAATAAAGCAGTCATCTGCTCCATGCCCAAAGATCAGAACGCACACCGCCTCAACTCTGCCCTCCGCTGACAAATGCGTCTTAGCGGTAATTAGGTGTGCCAACACCTAAGCCTGCAGATGCCTCCTCCGAGCAATTACGATTTTAGAAACACAGCATTCCTCAGCAGTGCCCCATTATTAAATATTTATTGAAAAGCAAAGATTTGTAGTTACATTTAAGGAGGATTATAGGGTTTATCGTTCACTGGGACAAAAAAAAAATCCGGTAGCATTCATTTTCAAAGATTGGATTGCATCGCCTTCTAGTTAATTATGCTGACAGCGAGAGGGAGAACTCTTGGATAGAGTGCCAACAAACTCACATATATTCCCACCGATTTTAATATCCCTTTAAAGAAAAGCCCCCTTCTGAAAAGTCCCTCCATCCTCAGTCTACTCGCGGAACTCTATCAAGGCAGAGCATGGTCCGTTTCTCCGATTCTACTTTCATGCTCCACTAATTCACCCTCTTCTTGCACCGAGCCACCTCCCTGAAACAGTAAGGTCTCTCCACTCATTGCCTTGAGCCGCCCAGGGTCTTGATCTCTCAGTTCTCAGGTTACAGTCTAAATGCACCCTGATCAGAGGAGATCTTTAGTCATGCCGTTCAAGTCCAGGTACATTGTAATGGTCTTGGATTGGGATTGTGACGCCCTCCCCATTTTCTGGCCCGAAAAACTCTTCGTTTGACTACAACAGCACAGTGTTGGCACACAGAGTCTAAAACAAAAGGCGAGGGCTCAAACTTTACCTCGGGTGCTTAACAAACTCTGAGTCTTGAGCAAGTTACCTCGCACTGGCTTTGAGTCTAGCTTTTAAAAGTACACACTGTACGTACACACAATCACACAACAGACTAAAGATATATTTCTTTTTTACTGTGCCTCTGCCATATTTATCTCCTTGTGCTTTCCACTTGGCATCAGTGCATGCCGTGTGAGTCTGTCTTTCTGTCTACTGCCCCGGTAGGCTAATCATACAAGGTCGGCAGTGGGAGGACTTCAATCCTGAAACCACGCTGTTTCTTGTAGAGGCATGCAGGTAGACCTTTCTTACCTGGAACATTTGTTCTGACCCACAATCCCTCACAGAAAGTAGATCATGCAGAAGGCCTCTAGACTATGTCTGAGAACACTTGTTGATGTGAGTTACAGTCTCGTTTTCAGTTTATTTCCCGCTCCCTATTCTATAAACTCATTTTTGGGTTGTTTTGTTTATTGAATGTTGAAATAGGATCTTGTTATGAAGTTCTGGCTGGCTTGGCACTTTTCAGTGCATCACAGGCTAGCCTTGAACTCATGGTACTCTTCTGTCTCAGCTTCCCCAATCCTAGATTTACAGGTGTGGGTCACCATGTCTGGCTTTGAAATTTTTAATATGGCTCACATAATTTCAATTGGGTCAATTTCATCGGTCATATTAAAGGAAGGAAATACATGTATCTTTGAATGTTGAATTAAAAAATTTCCAAGAAAGATAATTTCTTGTCTATTTCAGAAAAATAGTCCAGATTTGCCTGAATGTGCTCTGCAGCCGGCGTTGGCCTTGAACAAACTCTTGATCTGTCTGCCTCCATCTGCAAGGATTACGACAGGTGTGTGCCACCATTCCCAGCTCAACTGATGCAAACACTGTGAAAGTTTATTCTTTATAAGAGCAGATATAAATGATACTCACTAATTTCTACCAGAAATCTTAAGAATTTTATCAAGAAAATTGCCAAACTATCTTGAAGACCATAAAAACAGCCAAGGTTAATTTTTTGGGGGGTGTAGTAAAAAATTGAAAAAAAAATGCAATAGTGTTACGAGAACAATCCACAAGGGATTAAAATTATTGTGACAAGCCACGTTGTGCTACCTTTATAAGTCGCCTTCTTACCATATATATCTCACCAGCTGGATCAGGATGCGGGTGTTGTTTTCTTCATGGAAAAAAAACCATGAGCAAGAGAGAACTGAGCAAAGTGATCTGCACAAGCCTTTGAAAGCTGTCAATCAGAGCGGAGTTACTGTAGTCAAGTCCCAACAGGAAATCATAAAAAGAAAAGCAGAGGGCCTTGTGGTTGTATGTCTGACAACAAAACTGTGTCACAAAAAATGTTGTCAGAAGCACAAAGGCCACTGTGGCAAACAGTAATTCTTCAAGGACATCTGTCCACCTACTATCTAATTAATCTTTGCTGATACCACTATTGATCCTCTGTTTCCTCTAAGTCTCTTCATTTGAGCAATGAAATCTTCCCCTTGCAACAACCTCATTGGGTTTGGCAATAGTTGACTAAGATGCGTGGATTCCCACTGCCTTCTTTTTTTTAAATATTTATTTTATTTACTTATTAAGCATACAATGTACTGCTGGCAAGGAAGGCACCAGGTCTCATTATAGATGGTTGTGAGCCACCATGTGGTTGCTGGGAATTGAACTCGGAACCTCTAGAAGAGCAGCCAGTGCTCTTACCCTCTGAGCCATCTCTCCAGCCCTCACTGCCTTCTTATACTATTTCAAAATAGACTTAACATTAGGGTGTCTCTGCCTATCACTTGAGTTACTTTGCCACAAACTATGCATAATAAATATATAAAGCAATTCATCAATATGTCCAAAACCATCTGACAGCATTAGGAAAAAAAAATCCCAGGAGAATTCCATCAGTTCACAAAACAAAGGCTCCACATGGCAAGAAAAATTTCATGAAAGCAGAGCATGATGGGAGGACACCATTATCAGGGGCATCTTTGAGAAGAATGAAGAGTACCCAATTGAGGCTCAGTGGGGGCGGAGAGCATGAGTCAAAAGCACTGACCAGTGATTCAGGGGTGGAGGAACAGAAAGAGCAGCCAAGCTCCAGATGGAAAATCTTTTAGGCAACACTGACCTTCAATGTGCAAACCTTTTCTGTTTGGTTCATTCTCGTAGTTTTGAAATGTCAAATCATGAAGAATCCACACAAATGTAAGAATGCATGGAAGCAAAGTCATATATCTTACGTTAAGGCCCCAAAGTTTTTGTACTGAAACACCGCTTATGCTACCTGCTATATTGTTATACAACTAGACATCAAATTTTCTAAACTAGTTGTCAGACACTTAACTTGAAGTCTTTCTAGGGTTTCTAAGGTGTAGTTTACTCTAGAAAGAGGACTTGAGCTGAGAGTGACAGGACCTGGCACAATGTAGGGACTACGGGTGATATATAAAGTACAGCAAATGGCATGGAAAGAGACAAACACCTCTTCCTTTCCACTGTTTAACTCATATTCAGATTCCCACCACTTATGAAGGCAGACAGCAAGACAAGAAGTATCGGCCACTCTGAGTTTTCCCTGTTAGATCTCATAGAAAGTCCAACCTATTAGGGCTGTTAGGTTTATGTTTAAATATTTACTCTCAACATTACTCTGAAACTGTGTTTGGCAATAATCTTCTGAGACAGACATTGTGATCAAATGCACTAATGAAGTACACACATAACGATATAACAATGTGTCTTTCCAGTCTCTCTGTTATACTTGACCTCCTTCCAATCTTATGTATCTGATTTTCTTCTCTGCATTTCCAACAGGGTTCTGAAAATTTTCCCTCACATTGTGGCCAGGCCGCATACAGGATGCACTGAAAGCACCAGGCATGGAGTCTGTTATTCAAAAAAAAAACAAAAAACAAAAAAAACAAAGCATAGCATCGCTCCCTCATAGGACCATTTTGATGATCGCACAAACAAACAAAGTACCAGGATGGAGGCTGAGGCAAAGTTCCTTTTCAAGAGACAAGTTCTGTGTAGCTCAGCCTTGTCTCAAGCCTCATGGCCCTGCTTCAGGCTCTCAACTTTCAGTTTTAGTCCTCTTACAACTGTTACTATCTTTCCTACCAATTTCATGCACAAAGAAAGAGACAAAAATCCTAGTGAATCAATTGTTGCCTTTTCTTTGAAGGAAGTTCTTATTTAAAAAAGTTCTTATTTTGTCTTATTTAGACAAAAAGTCTCCCTTAGAAGAGAACATACAAGGCTAAGTCAGGGGAGGGCAAGGGGTGTGTTTCAGTCAGCAAGTGCATGAAAACACATAAACGATCTCCAGAATATAATTTCCATGCATCTTTTAATAAGAGATCCGTTTCTTAACCATTTTGCTTTGCACAAACCCTTTCTTGCCCCCCCCCCCTTACAGATGACCATGACTGTCAGACGATGCACAGCAATACGAACAACGCACTGTGCAGTCCTGAAAAGTGAGCCTGCAGTTTCTTTTATTTACCCGATGGTTTTTTTTTTTTATCAAATCAAGTTAAGCTGTTTTTTTTTCTCTCTCTCCCACTCATCTCTTGTTGTCATAGTAGAGGAACTTAGCATTTTGCCTAAAATGTTTCACGTGATGAATTATTAAAAATCTTTCACTGCTGGACAACCTTGATGTGGGATAAGGGTATTGTGTTTTCTTCTGTTATGTTATGTTCCTTAAAAAAAATTACCCCTTGTTTTGCTGTGAGGGGAGAGCGCTAATGAAAAATGGCCTGGAATTATTGTGAAACAATTGTCTGTAGTGTAATCAAGTCTGTTTCTGCCCTGCAACTACTCCGGGATATAATGATACATGTATCATTAAGCAGCTGCTACGGATGCCCGAGGAAACTCGGAGAAATTTGTACCTATTGTTTTCCATTCTCCAGCTTCGCTCCCCAGCACCGCCCCTATTCTCTCATCTCCCTCACGATTTTTGGATTATGATTGCAAAAATTTTTGTGAAATAGAACCATGCAGCTCCACACATATAAATTTGTGTATATATCTATATACTACACACACTCACATGCACATACACCACAAACACACACACACACACACACACACACACACTTATATAATCCATTTTTTTTCTTTTCCAAAAGCCACCAGTATATAAGCATGGCATTCTTCTGGGAACTCTATAATTATAAAATGCATAAAGTAACTTTTTAGGATAGCGATTTTTTTAACACCAGGGGTCAAAGGAGAGTGTGTGACTAATGTATACTTAGAACAAGGTTCTAAAATAAAGCAATTATTTGTTTAATGGCTGCTAAATTTTATGTAGCAGAAGGGTTGAGGCTTGGCCCGTGCACGTGTGTGTGTTTGATTGTGTGTGTGTGTGTGTGTGTGTGTGTGTGTGTGTGTATTCTACCACTTATGCCTTTAGTCATAAGGCAAATAAATGAAAGTCTAATCTGCCTGTTAGTACCAATGTCCTCCTGTCCAGAGCCAGAAAACATATGATAGATTTGCCCAATGTTCAACCTCATGATATTGGGGGAATAAAAAGCATCACTCCATTCACAAAACTTTATTTTTTTTGTAATTAGTTTACTTTCTGCAAATTTTTAGTTTCTGTAATTAGTTCTCCTATCTTCAATATGGCAATCAAAAGTGACACAGAAAAGACAGAGGTGAAAAGTAATGCTATTAGTGAACCAAGATTCTACTATTTTGGAACAAAATATAGTTTGTATGTCAAGATACTTCCCGATAATCACTTGGTTTTGTCTCTTTCAAATGCCATGATGATGGCTTCAAATTAATTAATCATGTTCTATAACATATAACTAAAGCATATTTTATCTTTTGTGTCATAAAATTAATATAGGCAGGACTGGAGAGCTGGCTCAGTGGTTAAGAGCACTGATTGCTCTTCAGAGGTCCTGAGTTCAATTCCCAGCAACCACATGGTTACTCACCACCACCTATAATGAGATCTGGCACCCTCTTCTGGTCTTCAGGCACACATGCAGACAGAACACTGTATACATAATAAATATATATATTTTTTAAAAAATAATATAGGCATATGACTACTTGAGAATCAAAATTCTATAATCTTAATTCAGTAGAATAGCAAAAGAACATTTTAATAAATGAATCGACATTGTCTGGTGAATATAGATTTCCAGATGCTGGTTATACTGCAATGGATTTGGGGACAGGTGGAATTTTCCCTTGGCCAATTTTACTTGACCATTTTATGTATTGTTTGATAATACAATTGTAACTATAACAAAAATGTACCTTTGGAATTTGTGCAACTATCTTTTCATTTATAGGAATGTTGGCCCAACTTAACACAATCTCTGTTTCAACCACACAAAGGGTGAACTATGTCAATAATCACTCATAAACAAGAAATTACTCACATGGAGACAATATTGAGAAGGTGAAGCCCCTTCAATGACTTCTACCTTACCCAGTGATTGCCAAACACCTAGATGAATAAATGGAACTCCTTCCCAAATGTAACTTAGTTTTGAAGCAGCATTCAATGTAGAGAATGAGCTGCATGTTCAGTTCATCCCCAAGAATTAAATCTTGAACTGATGTAAGATTCCACCGAAAAGAGCATGATAGAACCTGATTATGTATCAGCATCAAAAACTGAGCAAAAAGTCCTGCTTCATTATCATTTCTAGATTATAAGATTTTCTAATAAGAAGTTAAGAGGCCACTAAATCAATTAGATATTTAGACTTTTCCAATACAAAATGCATCATAGAATTGACTTTGATGCTTTCATAAATCAGAGCATTTAAAATGTAAGGCCCATGATTTAAAATATTAATGTGAAGAGCAAAGCCAATAGTGGGTGGAGGCATGAAAGGGAGGACCCTGGAAGCAACTCTGCTCCATATGGTCAGAGTTCATGGTCAGAGGGTCAGGCTTAATGCTTAGAAAAAGTTCATGTACATACATTAATGTGGTAGGAGACTGCTTGTTTTTTCTTGACTGCTTAGACCTGAAAATATCACACAGAAATTATATCATTTGCAATACTGTTTGGCCAGTATTGATAGCTAGCTCTTACATCTAGAATTAATTCATTTTCATTATTTTATATTTTACCATAAAGCTCATGGCCTAACAGCAATGTTTCAGCTGGCAGCTACGTGGCTTTTCACTGACTCTGCCTTTCTTCTCCCAGCATTCAGTTTAGTTTTCCCACCTAGCTCTATTCTGCTGAGCCACTAGCCAAAACAGATTCTTTATTCATTAACCAATAAAAGCAACACATATACAGAAGGACTTCCCACACCACATTACTATATCCATTTCTCTGCTGTTTCTAAGCGCAGGCTGACCTGCTGCTAAGAGACATGCTTCTGGTCATCTGCAGCTCAGAGTCCCACAGTACCACACTGTTCTAACAACCATACACACACTCACACACACACACCCCCACACATCCCAAGCTGATGTTTCTCTTTAGCACTGACAGAGTTTGACTCACATGGAGGGCTTGGGCAGCCCTCAATTCCTCGCACAAGCAAAGGTGAAAGAAGTTGCTGAATAGCCAGCTAACAGTTCTCCTTGTAGTCAAACTTCTGCATCTTCATTGGCATCTTCCAGGTCCACAGGCTGTTCCAACATGGAATCACTGCTAAGTCTGTTGAGGGAGTAAAGCAAGGATGCACAGACACGCGTACAGAAAAGTCAGGTTCGGGTGAGGTGTGCACATTCTGATGAAATGCCAGTTACCACCCACAACACCCGGGACAGGTAGAACGTTTGTTATGCACAGGCCATCCGGTGGAAAGGAAGGGGGTGTGGAGGATGTAAATCTCAGTGGGAGGACTCTGTAGTCCCGCACCCCCAGGCTGCAAAGATCCAGGAAGAGGAAGAAGAAGCTGCTTTTCCTACACACTGGTCAACTGCACACATTTGCAGTCCCAGATAAACTTTGGCATCCCTCTGACTTTGACACATACGGAGCATAGCTTTTCCAGTATTCAAGGAGTGCAATGCCTTGAAGTCCTTGGCACGGCCGTGCCTGTATCAAAGATACACATTCACTCACGATTTCACTATTCAGAGTTTCCTCTGCTCACTGTGGATTGCAAATAATCAAAAACTCAGTACTGAGTCTGAATAAACCTTATTTTTCTTCTATTTTCCCTAAGTAGTTACCTCATATTAGATATGAAAAATCATCTAGAGATCATTCCAATGTACATGAGCGGTAGTAGCAGATTCCCTACAATTAGTTCTGAAAAATTAAACGCTTTAGTTAGACTCTGAGCTGAAAGGGTGGCTTGAGTTTCACGTTTGACTTTACACCTGACTAGATGATAATTGCCACAACTGCCCCCAAATGAATTTACCTGAGGAATCAAAAAGCTGAACACGTATATTCATGGGTTTGAGCCTTTATTAAGGCATCAAAGCTTTGATAAATGTGGGTCTGGGTCTATAATACATGTTGACCATCGTCAAATGATATTTCAGTATTCCAACTGAAGTCAAGAATTTACTGAAACACTGCATCTCAATAGAAAGATAAACTTCTAAGTCTACTATTTAAAACACGCATGTGCATGTAAGTCTTGTTTGTTTGAGTTATTAAATGTTAAATACAGACGATATGGCCTGAACTAATCTGTCCATTCCCCCCTCCCATTCTGTCAAAATCTAGGCTTCAAATTATAAACGGCGAACAATGAAGAGAAAGTTTTAATAGTTTTTCTCTCTTCCTCAGCCTGACAGATGAGGGACACTGTATCAAATTATCTAGAATGCCATTCAGATGTTTGAACAATTTTAATGCTAAGAGACCAACATTCAATCTTTTGTGGTTTATGGGAATGGAAAAACAAACACCAAATAAGTCCTGGTATTTGGACCACAGCAGGAGGGACATTTAGAAAATTCTCCCAAGGAGGAGGTTTGGCAAGGACTAAAGAGCAAGGAGGTTAGTCTGGGCACCCCAATATATTTGTGGGAAGAGAGTTACATCAGAAAGGCTTTGCTCTCATCACGGAATTCAATGCACGTAGCCCCTCCCCAAATGAAAGGCTATATTTGTAGACAAATGGCACATTTCAGAGGAATTACATCTACTACAGCTATGCAAGAGTTTCAATCTAACTCACCTAAGAAATCATGAATTTTAGTACTTTTTTCACACAATCAATAAAAATTGTGGGAAGTGGAACTTGGGACTGCATATTAATCTTGCATCCAGCTCCTTGCTAGCTTTCAACAGCCACTATTCATCTTGCTGAGCCTAGAGAGGCGATTTGTTTCATCTGTACACTCCATGCACAGCTAAATACAAAATCAACTTCTATTTAACAAAGTGGACTAACAGCATGGAGTCTACCAGGGTCGCCTGGAACCTTGGTGGAACATTGCAAATGCCTGCCACATGTTGACACCCAAGCCAAGGCACGAGAATGCTGCTTAATAAGAAACCTTTCTGATAGGCCAACTAATAGGAATGTTTTGCCCTAAGTTGCTAATAGACCTAGTGGTGGTTACTCTCCCAAGAATGCTAACAAGTATTCTGCAGTATCTTGTACATCTAAAATTACTTAATCCACTTACTGTAAATCAAGTTACAATTATCCGTTAAGCAAATGGCTCATTCCTATTTGGCTAAATGGAGAGCATAGATGAACTTTACCTTTTAGGGAAACTGAATGCCAATCTGAGAATGTTTTTAGAAGTCCCCATATGCCCTGCTGTTACTGCAGTTCATAAATGAAGGCGAGAACTAAGTAGGTAAAAAGCGTAGAAGCGCCTGTCAAGATATCATTTGCCACTTTCAATCTTGAAATAACAATACAGAAGAAGAGGTCACTCTGTCCTTTCCAGGGAAACCCATCTGGACTTTCTAAATTAACCAAGTCTCATATTATCTAAATTGAAGCAGTTTCACTTTCTGCCACATGTACAAACATGTATGAAGCACTGGGTGAGTGTGTATGTGCGTGTATGCGTGCATTTGTGTGTGTGTATGTGTATGTGTGTGTAGAACGTGTTCACACACACTATCAAAGTGGTACTGTAGGAACAATGAAAGCTGTTAAACATTAAGCAAAAATTTGGCATTTTGTAACAGGTTTGTCGACTCTGTAGGGATTACTTTAGGCATTAGCTTTGTTAACAACTTTTTTACATCAAAGGCACCTAAGACCCAATGATGTACAGCTATCTTTTCCTTCTCACTGTCATGGATTCACTAGGAAACTTTTGTGCCTAGATAAAATATCTCAAGGATCCGCCGAGCTGATCACTTGCCTGGCAGCTGGTACCCACTTACATTATGGTATTCAGTTTTCACCCACACAGTTTCTTGTTCTCCAATCGCCTGGAATAGTTTACATTTATAAAGGGTATGCAGAGTAAAAATCTAGAGAGTTAGAGACAAAAAAACTATGAGGATGCTCATGTTATAGGTGTTGGGGGGTCTCACTTTTAGTTCCATAACAAAACACCAAGGATCAGATAATTTATGAAGAATATAAATTTATTCCATAGAACTCTAAAGTAGGAAAAGGTCAAGAGCATGGTATCAACAAGCATTTGGGTTCTGGCAGACTTTGTTGTTGCTTCATAACACAACAGAGGAAATGATATGACAAGACAGGACAGTCTCGGCAGAGGTAGTGCATTTTTATAATGAAATTAGCCCATGATAAAACTGGTTAATCCATGAGTTCATTAATCCATGAGTAGATTAGCCCATTTTTGAGGATAGAGCCCCTATTACTCAAATGTCTCACAATTTCCTGACATTAAAATAGCATGAATATGGCTTTAATGTACATCTTCCACACATTAAATCTGAAGCCCCCCCCATTCAAACCGTAGCACTAAGCATACTGTCTGGCCTTGAAGTTTCATTTTGACACTTGGGACTATATCCTAGCAATCAGAGCAGTCATAAAGCAAGTCCTGATTCAAGAGGCCAGGAAATGAATGCCACCCCATTGCCCATTGAGGGGCAGCAATATCATAGAATAAATGTATCAGAGTCTGGAAAAAAAATCAGTCTTGTCTGTCTGTCTTAGTTGAGAATGAGCTAGCATACATATGGCCATGGAGAAACTATTAGATGATTTTGCAAAAATGAATGAATAAGAAATCTTGGGCTTACCATGGTGATGACCTATTCATCTTTTGTTTTCTTAATAATAGACCCAGATTCAACAAGTCCATAGTGAGTAGCCAGCAAATATCTGGCACCATCCTCTGTAGTTTCAAAATATTTTTATTAATTTTTTGAAAATTTCATGCATTGTATATTGTACATTCACTCACTACCAGCAGATCCACCTTCCTATGTCTTCCCACCCAAATTTGAAATTTCTTTTTTTTCTCTTTCCCTATAGTGTCCAGTTTATGTTGCCCAAATACCCTTGAGAATAGGGTCTGTACTGGGGTGTGGTCAATGCATCAGGAGTCAGCTCCTTAATGAAAACTGACTCTGCCTGGCTCGGCAGCCCTGAAATGCTAATAGCTTTTTGGCTAGTGCGTAGCATTTTATTCCTATCTTGCCCCCTGTGCTTGGAATTTGTCCTGCTTGAACTTGTGCAGCTCCTGTGCTCACTGTCATAGTAACTATGAGTTCACATGTGTTTCTGCTACATTATATCTGAAAACTGTGGTTTCCTTGTCAACTGTCTCCGGCTCTTGCGGTCTTTCTGTCCCCTCTTCTGGAAAGATACTGAGGCTTGGGGCTCTGGTGTGATATGAAAGTATGACTTAGGGCTGAAAATACCCCAGTCTCTTATTCTCTGAGTCTTAACGAGTTGGGAATCTCTGTGGCAATTGACATTCACTGCAAGAAGAAGCTTCTCTGAAGAAGGTTAGAGGGATGATCTGATCACATTTGAAGCAAGAAGTCATTAGGAGGCATTTTTATGCTCTGCTCAGTTGGCAGACTAGTAAGTATTGGCTTCTCCCTAAAGGTCTATGACCTGTCTAAGTCCTCTGCATTTTTATGTTGATGATACTCCTTGTATTGGAGAGACCAATTTGTAATGACACTTAAGAGAGACATCAGAGCAGGAAAGTCTTTGGAGCCATTTTTCTTAAAACCCTTCAGTTTATTTGCCTTGGATTCAGAGTTGCTACCAACACACTAACAGTCTATAATTTGTCTTAATATCTAGAGATAATCTTTTGGTTTGGTTTTTGTTTTTAATTGTGGTGCTTGGGACTGAACTGTACTCAAGGCCTTGAATATAGTTTGAATTCTAATTGGTCTTAATAATGAAAACCCTGAGTCAGATATAGGGATAAATGCTGAAAGATCAGAGAAGCAGAGCAGCCAGCCACCGGTTCTTACCTCTACTAAATCCTCAGAGAAAATGGGTTATCCTGTTCCAGGAATCCTCAGACTGAATGCACTGAGCTCCTGTCTCCTCCCACCTTATATTCCTCTCCCCATCCAGACATATCTTCTGTCTCCACCTCCGTAGTGCTGGAATTAAAGGTGTAAGACACTACCCCTTGGCTCTGTTTCACTTTTAGACTGGATCAATCTCAAATAATCCAAGGTGGCCTCGAACTCACAAAGATCCGTCTGCCTGCCTCCCAAGTGCTAAGATTAAAGTTATGTGCCACCACTGCCTGGCCTCTCTGGCTAACTAGTGGCTTGTTCAGGCAATTTTACTTATTATAGCACAAACAAAACATCACAACATTAAATATGCCAAGAAAGAACTCTACCTTTCAGTTATATCTTAGCCCCTCCAGGGGATATGTTATATTTAGATTGCATTCATTTTATGTTAATATGTGATGATAGTAAATTTATTCCATGGTAGAATGCCATAATTTTATTCATATTGCTTTTTTATCCAAAAATAGGCATCTAATTTCATAAGAATATTATATCATTTAGTTTGTTTAACTTCTGGAAGACAACCCAGTTATTAAATTTATATCATGCATGAAGATAGAGATTGACACTCGAAGATGCTAGGACCATCCCCATGCTCATGTATTGAAACATTTAATATTGTGACAACCACCATATTAAATACAATCTACAGATTCAGCAAATTCCCAGTCAGAATTCCAATGCTATTCTAATAGAAAAAAATCTATAAATTTATATGAAATCACAAAAGATCCCATACCCCACATCAATCCTGACTGAAAAAAATACTGCTGCAAGTATCAGTACATCTAGTTTCAAGTTATGCTACAGAGCCATGGGAAAGAAAAAAAAAACAGCATGGTGCCAGCATAAAAACAATTATAAAAACAATTATATGGGACAAAAGAATAGACTAGATGTTCCACAATCTACAGATGTATCTTCAAGAATATAGAAATAAAATTGTCTAGAGAAGGGACAATGGAGAGAGAAAAAATGGTAGGGTAGTACAGTATGAAGGAAGATAAGGTAAACATATTACATACAAAAAGCTCAAAGTTCAAGTTTGAGAAAACTTTAACAATAGACCAAAGTTTGGGAGAATTACCACTATTAACTTGGATCCAGGTTCAAAAGCAACATT
The DNA here is from genome assembly GCF_000317375.1 of Microtus ochrogaster. NCBI lineage: Eukaryota > Metazoa > Chordata > Mammalia > Rodentia > Cricetidae > Microtus > Microtus ochrogaster. The sequence goes on along the minus strand of NC_022018.1, from coordinate 43,500,766 downwards.
TTGTGTTTACACTGGTGAAGAAGATGAAAGTGAATGTTGTGAGGGGTAAAGAGCAAGCAGGGCACAAAGACACACCTTCTTAATAGATGATCTCCACAGAAAGGCATTCAAGGAGGCTCTCAGTATGCTATCTGCTGAGGAATCTGACCAGAAAGAACTTTCTAGGGATAGAGTGCCTAAAAGACCCGTGACTTGTTCCATGAGCCTACTTCTCAAGGCACCAGAAGAGAGACACAGCAAATATTACCATTCAGAGCAAAGGTGGCTGATTGTTTAGTTACCCATCCAGACATGTTGAACTAAAAATGACAATTTATGTGTGCCCAACCCACTTTTGAAAGACCAGGTTCAGAATGATAATTTCCTAATCTTAGCCATTCATACTTCTTAACATATTTTTCTGGGATTATTTCATCTCGATTGCTCTCATTATCTTCTGTGCTGCTGTGAGAAAGTACTGACTTTAAAATCAACTTGGGGGAAAAGGGGCTTAACTGAGGGATACTGAAGTAGGAACTCAGCAAGTGTTGGAAGCAGAAGTCATAAAAAGAGGAATGCTACCAACTGACTTTCTTTCTTACAGGACCCAGGGCAACCTTGGCCAACCCATCCCAATCATTAATCAAGCCAAAGTCATATAGACATGTCTGTAGGCCAATCTGATGGAGGCAATACCTCATCTGAGGTTCCAACTCCCCAGGTAACTTGAGTTTGTGTCATATTGACGATAAACAACTGGCTCTATATGGTCAAAGTCATAAATGACATTTTTATAGAAAGAGGAGGTGGAGTTTACTTTAAAGTTGTGATATTTTCTAAAATCACATAAAGCTCTTAATTTTAAAGAAAGATGCTGAGAACTCAGTCAAATGGACTGAATACTGCATTCAGGAGTAGCCTTGGCTTAGAAAGTGGTCCTCTGAAGGCTGTTGTGTTCCAATCTCTGCCTCCACCTTAGGTCTAGTGAGAAGTAATGGAACTGCTAAGAAGCAGAGCCAAATGCCAAGCTCCTGGAGTCCTGCTGAAGAAAGGGAGAAGGCATTATATGAGCCAGGGGGTCAAGATCCTAATGGAGGAACTCTCAGAGACACCTGAGCTCATGGGAGTTCATGGACTCTGACCAACAGTTAGGGAGCCTACATGGGACCAACCTAGGCCCTCTGCATAAGTGTGTGACAGTTATGTAGCTTGGTCTGTTTGTAAGGTTCTCAGCAAGGAGATCAGGGACCTGTCATGGAGCTTAGCTGGCTTTTGAGAAACTGTTTCTGATACTGGATTACCTAGCCCAGCCTTGATGCTGGGGAAGGAGCTCAGTCCTACCTCAACTTCATGTGCTATGCTTTGTTCTAGTCCATGGGAGGCCTGCCCCTTTCTGAATGGAGGCTGCGCAGAGGAAGAGTGGATGTGGAGGGGGACAGATGGGAGTGGGGGGAAAGAGGAGCGGGAGCGAGGAGAAACTGTGGTCAGTATGTACAATAAATGAAAAATGTTAATTAAATAAAATAAAAATAAACAAATCAGTAAGGCATATCCATAAGGGGATAGGTGGATTCCCAGATCTACGTTCTCTCTGCCTTTTTCACTACACTGTCTCCTACTACATTTGTCTCCATGCTGCTGCTCTGTCTATAATCTGTTGTCTCACTGGTAGTCCTGATGTCATGACATCATGGGATGGAACTTCCCAAACTGGGAGCCAAGTCAGCCTTTTATCATTGTAAGTTCATTAAATTGTTCAAATACTTGTTATCCTCACAAAACGCTGAGAGCATGGCAGAGATATTCATCCAGGACACAGAAAATCTAAGGCAGCCTATTCTATGCCCTCTATCTATCCTAGGCGTTAGCTATGCTAGAGCCTGGCACTTCCGCATAATATGACCCAAAGAGTACTACAATCAAAATAAATCAATATACATATATGAAATTTTCATAATATATAGTAATTAAGTATGTGTACAACTAATATATAGTAATAAAAATTAGAAGACAAAAATGCACAGGTCAAAAAAATCATAAACTTACTTGACATAGCATTAGATCTTTACATGGATTTTTGCTTTTTGTTTGTTTGCTTGCTTGTTTTGGTAACTGGATTGCATACTTTCCAAGTGTGCAATTTGTAGACAGTAATGTTGTGTCTCAGTGTCAAAAGTTTGCACAGCCCTAAGAGCTCTCTGTAGACTGTTCTTTGCCTTGGGCATTTGAGCTGCACATTTTCGGCTTTCTAATACATTCAGGTTTGTTGTTTTGCTCGCAGAAAGTTCATAACTAGGTGATGAACTTATTGATATTTGTAAGAGAAGTCTGGAATAGCAAGGCTGTCAGAAGTCACTAACAGAACTCCTAAAGAGCAATTTTACATCTTGAAATCATGGAAAGTAGAGCACACAAGATAGGATCTGTTGACAAAAGTTTCTGCCCTGCCTGGTTTCACAGCCTTCCAGTCCCCCAAACACACAGAGGTATACATTAATTATAAGTTGGTTGGTCTATTAGCTCAGGCTTTTAATTAACTCTAATAACTTACATTAACCCATATTTCTTGTGTGCGTGTTAGCCACGTGGCTTGGTACCTTTTATCATTGAGGCATCTTCATCTTGCTTCCCCTGTATCTGGGTGATGACTATAGACCGAGCCTTTCCTCTTCCCAGAATTCTCCTATTCTGGTCACCCCACCTATACTTCCTGCCTGGCTAGTGGCTAATCAGCATTTTATTGAACAAGTACAAGAGACAAATCTTTACAGGTACAAGATCATTGTCCCACAGCAAGGATCTATGTAGATTCCTGGAGCTAACAGAAAGTATAAAGGGAAGCCTTCCTCACATCAGAGATATTCTTCCTTTTAACTAAACGTGTCGCTAACCTTCCTGATGAAGCAAATCATTGTGTGTGCAGGCTGGGCTATAGACTAGTTGAATGGTTGTGGGGAATGGTGAAGATGGGTAGAATCTAGGAAAACACAAAGGAACTGTTACTACTCTGGCATGGGGGAAATAGTCCCTGAGGCCCCAGGGAGCTCTGTAAAAAGAATTAAATGGTGGGAGGGACTTAAAGCCGAAATGGGGGAAATGTGAAGCTAATGTTCTTCACGCTCTGTGCAATGCTCCGAGCAACACTCCAAGGACTCCTTAGATGTCACCTTCTTTTCAGACAGCATGTTATCCATGTGACTTTGTCCTTGACCAGGAAAGACACTAAGGCTAACTGAGGTGATATGATTGGCCTGATATCAAAGAATTATTAACTTCAGTATCAGCACTAAACTCTCATTCTCGCCCACCAATCATCTGTGGAAGTTTTACCCTTGAAATGTCAGTTAGAAGAGAGAGTCCAGGAAGTTCTCTGTACAAAATGGAACACAATAAAAACAACACTTAAGCAAAACATAGGGTGGCATACAGTTATTTGTATTGAGCTGGTTTAGGTGAGGAAAAGAAAAACCAAAACCAGAGTAGAAACAAAGAAACTTTCTACACAGCTAACCAGAAGCAACTTCTTAAGTAGAACAGGCATTCTTCCCTTATCCCACACACGTGACTGAAAGACTGCCCTGTAGGGGCACAGGCCTCTATAATTTGATGCTTTAGTGATAGCTTGTAATTTACTAGGGGGACTAGAAAGTAAATAAGTAAACAGAGAAAGCAAACAAAAACAGATGCTGGGGTCCTACTTGGAAATGAATACCGCAATATGATAGAAGTGTCTGAGAAGGTGACAATTGAACTGAATCCCCAGTCATGGCAACAACTGGGGGTGAGAGCAGGGAGCTTTCTAGGCCAGAGAATGGATGAGCTCGTGAGCTGGGAAATGACTCTTCACTTCCCAGCAGTAGAAGAAACAGAAGGAGCCAGAAAAATGAGTATGGCGAAATAAGCTAAGGCCCAGATAATGCAGAATCCTGCATCCGTGCAAAGCCATTATAGGGGACTGAACAGAGATGTGGTTAGATCTTTTGCGTGTATCTTGTGCATGTTGTTCTCGATATCTTGTGAATGGTGCACAGAGAAGAAACCAGTGTTGTTATTGATGAACCTACATGGTCGTGGCATTAGGATATAAATATCACTCTTAGTGTTGCGTGATCTACAGATCTGGAAAATTTACAATGACATATGTCTTCCATTTCAGATAAATGCTCATTGGTCCACTGCTCTGAAACCTTCCTTTGCTTTATCAGTGTGATGTTATTTTCTTATGCCTCTTTATTTAGCACGATTTCTATTCTCAGCAGTCAATTACAATTATCTTATCTCTCCTGTCTGAAATCTGAAAATGTATATCTTAGATGCAAACTTCCAGTATCCCAGGGACTTCAGGTTTCCAACCTGATATTTCTCACCTCCTCTGCTGTTTCTTCCTTCTCATTATGAAAGGAGTGTGTGCTGGAAATGCAGTGGGATGCTGGGAAACAGAAAAGAGAAAGGAAAAAGAAGTCCTCTGCGAGCCAGGTAGGTGCTTTCCAGATACATGAACATGTATCTCGCTACATGGATCCTGCATATAGCCTTCCTGATGCAGCAGTTGGCAGCATTCCTTGGATCCTGGCCTCTTTCCGGAAGGAAAGACAAAGAAGGAGGAGAGGGGAGGAGAGAGAAAAGGTAGAGAGAAATGGGGGAGGGGAGAGCGGGGGAAAGAAAGGGGGAGAGGGAGGGAAGGAGAGAAAATAGGGGGTTAAGAAACGGGAGAAGACGGGGAAAGGGAAGGAAATGGAAGGGAGTTAGGTTCCGCTGCAGCCATGTTTGCTGTCAAGCTGCTCATTCATTTTGAAGTCCCCAAATAGTGCTTAAACCTTGAACTTGACAAATCAGTTATAGCTCCTAGAAAAATAAAGTTGGAACAAGGAAGGAAAAAAAAAGTAGATAACTCTTCTGGCCCTTTGAGGCAAGAGACTTGTTAAAACTGATATCATGGCAGCTACACTCATGTTATAGGTCAGTGATTCTCAAGTTGTGGGTCATGACCTCTTCAGGGGTCAAATGACCCTTTCATAGGTGTTACCTAAAGCCATCAAAAAAACACAATTATTTACATTACTATTCATAACAGTAGGAAAAATCACAGTTATGAGGTAGCAATGAAAATACCTTTATGGTTAGGGGGGTCATCACAACAGGAGGAACAGTAGTAAAGGGTTGAAACATTAGGAAGATTGAGAGCCACTGTTATAGGCGAACATGTCCCTGAGCTTCAACTACACAACTCCAAAACCCTCTCCATTTTACGTAATGGAATGACTACTGATTCTTTAATGTCAAAGGCGTTCTGCCACAGAGAAACCAAAGGGCTGTTTTCACACATGCTAACACTTACTATGGCTTCTTAAAGCTTGTGTTTTGTCTTGTAAAAAGAATAGTAGTTGATTTATTTAAAATTTTTGTCCTGGGTGTTGTATTTGTTTATTTATTTTTAAAGAGCCAGAGAGACTATGATGTTGGATGGGTAGGGAGTTGGGGAGGATCTGGGAGGAGTTGTATGAGAGGAAAGAATATGATAAAATATATCATATGAAAAAATAGGTAAAGAGGCTTTCCCATCAGTAGTTAGAAAAGGGAAGAGAAGAACACATTCTCGTGACTTTTCTCCATCTTCTGTTCACATGAGTTGAAAGCGGCCTCAGCAAATAATCACATTTGCAAATTTCCATTTCTTCAGCAGAACGTGAGTGCACCTGGAGCTCTCTTTCAAGTTAATAGGGGCCCTAATGGAAGCTGGCTATGCGAAGCGCTAAGCAGGGCTGGCACATGATCACAGCCTTCTCTGTATGTGGCCGCTGGAAGGTATGGTGGGGAGGTACATGTGAAGGCTTCATGTTCAATTTCCTTCTTCTTTAGAAGAGTCAAGCAGCACCCACATGGTCTCACAAAACCCTTCATTCAAAACTCCCCAAGACTGAAAAAGCAGGGTCCATTGAGACCTTATTCATGGAAAACCTATATGAAACCACTCAGCCGTATTTTGAAAGGAAGGATAATGGGTGAAGAATGGCACCGTTAGCGTGTTTTCAATTGAATATATACTCGTGTGCATGTGTGTGTATGTGTGTATGAAAATATTCTTGAGTATTTTATTGTCCCGCAAATTGCAAGAGCTCTTTGATGACTTCTGCTCCAAAAAACCTGACATAGTTGTCATGCATGCAGCAAGCTCCCCTAATGAATATATTGGCTCTGTCAACAATGGCCGTTACTTGCAGTGAACCCTCCAATTTCCTTGTGGATAGAATTTCTAATCTTTCAACTCCCAAGAGAGGTAGACATTGGACACACATCAATTTAGAAACATTCCACTGCTTTCAAATGTAAGCCTGCAATTATTAGCATTGTTTTCCTTTATTTCATGCATTTCATGGTGTATATATTAAGCACTCATCATATGCTAAGCACAGAGCTGGTCAGTACATGATCAGTGAAAGAGATGCAAAAAAATAGAAAAGCTACTGGAAACTTAGAAATGAGACGCATCAGAACAAAGAATGGAAGGACTCAGTCATGGAAATGGAAATATAAAATAATCCATATTATTACTATAGTGCCGCCATTCACCTTTGAGAACCCAGAAGCATGGACATGGATCAGAATTCATGAAATGCACCAGGAACTCATACATTTTGGTCCGTGAATGAATATCTGGTCATCCCTTCATTCTATGGACAAAATATTCACCATTGGTAATTAAAGAAGTTTTTCTCTCTACATGGAGAACAGTATCCTGAGTAGGGAATGAAAGAAACAGTGTAGAAGGGGGAGTCACATAGAATGGGTGGGAACTGTAACCTGAACCAGTAAGCTGATCAGAGATCAGCAGAGGAAAATACCAGGTCAAAGTCAATGCAATTTACACAGAGAAGGAAAAGACAGGGCGAGAACAGCCTTTAGAGCAGGAAAGCAAACATGACATCATTTGGGGAATTGCCTAGTTCACTAAAAGATGAGAATTTATCTGTCAAATGATTTAGCAGACTTAAGGAGAGTTTTTTTACCTGACACAGAGTCTTTGGAGTGATTTGATCAGTGTGTCCTAATGTATTATTTCTTTTGGACACACACAGAGAGAGAGAGAGAGAGAGAGAGAGAGAGAGAGAGAGAGAGAGAGAACAGCAATAAAACAAAACAAAAACCCAAACCCAAATCAAACCAAACAAACAAAAACACAACTAAGCTATAACCATCTGGTTTTTTTTTGTTTTTGTTTTTTGGATTGTTTTGTTTTAAATATTTCTCTCTCTTTTCTAGGAATGATGGTGTAACCAGTGAACTACCTTGGGGAGATTAACTAGATTCCTCACTACAGAAATTAATCAAAGGGGAATGAGGGGCCTGGAGAGATGGCTCAGCAGTTAAAAGCACTTGTTTCCAGCACCCATGTGATCACACGCAGATACCTGTATCTAGAGTTCCAGAGGATCCCGTAGCCTCTGGTCTCCAAGAGCACACCCAGGCATATGGTATACGTCAATCCACAAAGGCATACACATACAAGAGCGAAAATAATAAAAACACTTAAGGGAGGGATGAGCCTAAAGACAGATAAAGCCAATCAAAACACACATACCCAGAAGCAGCAGTCATAAAGCAAAGGATTTGAGTCAGATTCTAATAAGAAAGATAGAAAAAAAAATCAAAGCTTTGGGAGATTCCTTTATTGAAATCTTGCCAAAACTCTGGCCAGATTCCCACTCTTGCTTGTAAAACTATATTTGGCTTGTGTTCCTTGATCTGGATCTAGGAAAGGTGTGTGGGATTTGGTCACTGATGAATTTGAAAGCTTGGGTATGTGTTCCGAGTTTCCTACCTGGGTCTTCTGTACAGACCCTCCTGAATTTACTTGACTTTTGTGCTTTCTTGTTTCAACCATATTAACACGAAGAGTCCCACCAAGGCACAGGAGGCTGCTGGAGTCCTGGAAGGAAGAAAACACTTTTTAAGGCTCCTTATGATCTAGATTCCATGTTTCTGGATCAGTCCAACACTAAGAACTACCTATGGAAGGGGTGAGATTTCTCAACTGTGTGCAACAAGGTTTAACTTCTAGAAAACTGTTTAGATGTGGACCTGAGTGTCTTTCCTGGAAAAAAATGCCATGTTCAATGGACAACTTACAAGAGTAATAAAGGAAGAAAAGTGAAAGAAAGTGAAAAAAATGGGAAGTATGCAGGTCACTAAAGCACAGATAACAGTAAATTCCCACACAATGACTAGGAAAGTAATTTGCCAGGGACTGAAAGCTTACTCTGGCTTTCGTAGGCACTGCATTTTCTTCTTATCAACAGATACGACATTGCTTTGCTCGAGTGCTTCCCACAGAGCAGAAAGAAGCCACACAAACTGCGACCACAGTCAGCTGTTCAAACACGTGACAGCCATTTGGTGATGAATGGTTGATATAATTAGGATCCATTTCTGGTTATTGGCATGCCAAGCCAGGGGCACAGGGTGCTTTTCCAAGTAGGGAAAGGAAAAGCCAAAGGCAACTATTAGAAGAAGCTATTATACAATTTTGAGCTAACATATGGAATCAATAGGCAACGCGAGCAGCTGCGCCAGGCTGTGGAAAGGGCTAAAATAGTGTACTCATGCTGTAACCAATAAAACGAATTATTGACTAAAGGAGAAAGCATGTGTGTGGAGAAAGGTTGTGCACCAGCAGGGTTGAGAGATGCATTTCATCTCAGGGAATAGAGTCCTAGGAAACAGAGTATTTCCTGGCTTTCTTGATTGACAGCAGGAACAAGAAAAACTCAGCATTAGAGGAAAGGGTCTGGAAGCAAAGATGTGTGGTTAATTTCCATCTCCAAGTTCACTAGCAGTACAGACACATTCTCTGCCAGAAGACAGACATATAAGCATGGGAGGCTCTTGCTAGTATACAGTGCAGCCCACATGCATCCAAATGAACATGCTAGTACACCTCAAAACATCCCAAAGTTACAAATATAGAAGAAAGAAGACTCATGATAAAGAAAGGGCCTGTGCTACCTACAAACTGGATGACCTGTTTCTAATGAACTATAATTTGCCTACTGAGTCATTCATCAAAATGAAAATGAATTTATTGATGCTGACAAAAGAAAATATTAGTACCCTGTCTTTTATTTATTTACATGGGCCTTCACTGGGTAAGCGAGTAGCTTGGATTATATTTCCTATGTGTGTCGTGACTTATGAATTATAGCATTATGCAAAAACACTCAAACCCTCCACTTAGCCATCTATAAAGCAGAAATAACACTACCCCCAAATACCCAGGCAAATTTACTGGGGCAGCAACTACAAATATAGAGAGGTATGTAAAGAATTTCAAATTTCTTCATAGGAAACTAAATACATGTCTCAAGCTGTGTATGTATTATTGCTGGGAGTGATGTGTCTACATCAGTCTTCTACAGTAAATAACTATTGTTTTCTTTTCGAAATGGCACTTTTATCTTCTTTATAGTGTTCAGAATAATTTGCAGTTTTAAAGCTTTAAAGTCACCCCTGGCTAAAGCAGTAGACAAAGCATTTGCATGATTAACCTCTTTTGTCTACTGCTGAGTGGGCTGTATTGTGTCCTGACAGTCATTCTCTGTGCCTTTTGCACAAAACACATGACTATATCAAGCTGAAGACTCTCATTCAAATGAGAGCCACATTAAAAAAAAAAAAAAACCAATAGGCTACTTTCTATGCTCAAGCAAGCAGAGAGCCCTGCACCTGTGTTTAGAAAGTATAAAACTTGGAGGTTGTAATCACACTCTGGAACAAGAGAATATTGCCCATGTACCGGGCATCTTTGAGTCTCTTCGTCAACTTTCTGTGTTTTCTTGCCTGAAGCCATCATTGAGGAGCCTCATAATCCCCCCAAATACTAACACCAGAGAGCTGGTAAACAAGTTGTTAAAAAATAATTGAAACTCTCATTTCCACTGCCCATTCGGCAACTTTCTTTGCATCTAATTTCTCCTCATTGTGGAGTTGTACAGTGTGGACAGAATACAGAATCTCAGCATAATGTCATAGCAAATAAATCAAGGCCGCCAAACTCTTAAGTTATTTATAGAAGTGTTGAGTAGTAGTTTCCTCCAAGATTAAAACTTTCCATCTTGAAGGGAAATGCCTTAAGACACGGTGTGGAAAAGAAAGTGAACCAGTAAGATTTGTTAAAACAGGATATTTACAGGGAGAAAAAAACCCCATGTTTTACATGTTTTTCATGTGAGGTGAAGCCTTCTATCATGCACTCTTCAGCTCAGGAGGCAAACAACTCAAAATTGTTTCAGGAAGTTCCTGAAACTGACCAGATTCACTTAAGTTCCTCCTTCCCAAAGCATATGTAAGCTGTAAAGATTGAGGTTACTCACGCACAACTCAACTGTTTGGAAGAAAAGGAGACCAGCCAATCAGCCTGGAAGAAATAGAGACCATCTGAGCAGCCAGGAAGAAACAAGCAACTTAATTGCTTAGAAGAAGCAAAGAGCAGCTAGGCTAATTAGAAGAAGAGATACCAGTTGAACCACCTGGAAAGGACAGTCTTCAACCTGTTGAACTGCCTACAGGCTGGGAGTCTCCTTCAGGTTTCCAGGATATCTGAGATAACACACATCTGAGGGTGGGTTTTGGTGATGTAATTGTCTTTGAGTCACTCCTGCTCCTGTAACTAAACTTTCACCACATTCTTCTGTATAACCACAATAAGACTTACTTGTTCACCAGTGGTACCCTTTTTTTGGCCATTGGCCTCCTATGTGGAATGAGTATTTCTTTACCTCCCCCCAGGAATAGTGTCACACAAGAAGGGGTTATGAGAATTATTGTCACAGCTAGTATCGACAGTTTCAGATTCTAACTTTTGTCCTTTAGATCCATCATCGCATGTTGTTATAGGACATTCATAGAATGTCAAACAAATTTCTCCTTCGCTGTGAGAAATAGGATATTGTTATGGTTTGAATAGGAATGTTCTATAGACTTGAATTCTATATATTTGAATGCTTGGCCGTAGAGAGTGGTGCCAATAGGAGATGTGACCTTGTTAAAGTAGATGTGTACTTTGTTGGAGGAAGTGTTTTCCTGTGGAGGTATGCTTTGAGGTCTCGTATATGCTCAAGCCATGCCCAGTGTGATGGTCTTTACTCTGCTGCCTGTGGATCAATATGTAGAACTCTCAGCTCCTTCTCCAGAATCATGTCTGCCTGCATGATGCTGTGCCCCACCATGATGATAATGGAGTGAACCTCTGAAACTGTAAGCCAGCCCCAAATTAAATGCTTTCCTTTGTAAGAGTTGCTATTGTCAAGGTGTCTCTTCACAGCAATAAAACCATAGCTAAGCAGATTCATTTGCTATCTTAAAAGATATTTGGTTGTTTTATAAAATATATGTATGTTATGCCCACCCATAAGGGTAAAGATATTTAAAGAAATAAAGGTAAAACTCAACTGGAAGTTTTTGACATTCAGAAATGCCGAAGAAATCATCTCAACTATTTGTTCTGGATTCAGTAATATTGCAAAAGGTGCACACCATGTAATTCAGCTCTTTTTGCTGAAAAATTTGCTTATGAAAGAAATACTTTGGTATCTATTTACTCTGAATGAGAAACTGCAGAATTGAATTTGCAAGACTCCTAACATCAGAATAGTTCCCTGTCTATTCCATGCCTCCTCTATCAATCCTCAGCCCATCCTGGATCCTCAAAGGGAGCAATAAATCATATAAAATGTTCTTGCATTCCTCCAGATGCCTCTCAGTATACACAAGGCTTCATTGGTTCATGGAAGACTTTCAAAGAGGTGACCAAATCATAATCATTGTTCTATTCAATATGCTGATGAAACAAGAATAAACAGTGAGAAATACAGACAGCAGTCTTGCCTTCTAGGCATTTATGGTCCAGCTGGGCTTGATCAGTCTGAGATGACAATGTCTAAATCATATATGACTAATTTGTTTTGTTTTGTGTTTCTGCCACACAGTGAAATACTTTTTAGTGTACTTTTTAGTCAGTTAAAGTGCTAGGGTAATGTTTATTTTGTGTGCACGCTTTTCTTTTTCTTTTTTTTACAAAGCGTAAAACTTTGAATGCCTGGTACACATAGACCTCACCTAATTTTGCTTTTCTTTATGTTGACATAAAGAAAGAAAATTTCTTTATGTGGAGGTCCAAGATACTTCAGTTGCTTAAGTGACTATCACCTTTCTGGTCTCTCCTGTGTTTTCCCAACCTGTTCCACATTCCGACATTATCTCAGGATCTGACTTGAATCATATTTTAAAGGACATCCTGTGGGTGTTTCTATTTATATTGCAAGTCTTTAGAAGTCAGTCCCTTATTCACAGATTCAACAGTGGTCAGTATTGAGAACTAACTCTGGTCTGCCCATTGCAGTGGCAGGGACAGAATGACAGGTAAGCCAGCTTCTTAGCCCATCAAGTTCCTATGACATCAATGTCTTTTTTCTTTTTTTTTCTTGTTTTTGCTCCAATGTACCATTTAGAATTCAATAATAATTTAAGAAACTGGGTTGTGGTTAGGACAAGTCCTTCTTAGTACCAAACCCCTGATGAAAGACAAGGAGGAAAAGCGGTCACAATGCTATCAGGTTTCACCCAGGACTGAACTTGGAGAAAGGCTTCAGTAATTGATAGTTAACTGTAGTGATATGAGCGGCGGGGCTGCATCCCTGGCACCCGGCCGCCCACATGACTGGCTTATGCCCCAAAATAATTACACAGACACTGTATTCTTTTAAACACTGTTTGGCCCATTTCTATCTAGCCTCTTCTCGGCTAACTCTCGCACCTGGACTAGCCCATTTCTAATGTAGCCCACGAGGTGGCTTACCAAGGAGATTCTAGCCTACGTCCATCCTAGGTCGGAGCTTTATTGTGTGTGTCTGCCCACGAGTGGGACATGGCATCTCTCAAAGGCATCTGCCCCCGAGAGGAGAGCTGTCGAGTCTGAGCTCACTTCCTCTTCCTCCCAGCATTCTGTTCTGTTTATTCCTCCCACCTATGTTTTAACCTATGAGGGCCAGCCAAGCAGTTTCTTTGTTTTTTTAACCAATGACCTTCCTCCATCAGTTAACTATGCAGAGGGCTTTACCTCACCCTCACAAATCTCAAGAGTTCTAACACAAGAGATACTCTCATTTACACCAAGGAGGTTTATGCCCTTGTATTTCTTAACCATTATAAGAAGACACAAAATATAAGACTCATACAGAGCAGCCAAAAAGATGACGACCCAGGGAATTCTCCATCCCCATATATTTCATAGACTAGATAAGATGGAAGGGGAAAGTAGTGCACAAAAGAATGAAATATCCAGTAGTTAATAGAATGAATTTTCAGATTTAAAAATAAAGGTACTTAGCATCAAGGAACTAGAGTAATAAAAATTGTGTAAATTGCCATGAAATTGGGGTAAAATAAAATACCAGAATTCTCCAGAGAAGAAATACCCGAAGCTGTACGGGGAGAATCAGGAGTCATTGTGGACTTGGATTTCTCTTGGCAGCATTACTGAAAGTAGAAAGCAGTGAGATCAAGCACCTCCAAATTCTAAAGGAAGCTAATTTCTAGCTTGGACTTCTCTTACTGGGAAAACCCTGCACAAACTGTAGAACAAATCAAAATTATCTGCATGCATAGAAGTCTCAATAACCTGCCTCATTCTTAAGAAACTACTAGAACTTACATTCTGCTTCACGGGAAGGATTGCATCAACCCAGAGGAGTCACTGTGTTGAAGGAGCAGAATCGGGTAGGGCCAGTATGCTGAGTGCATATTCTTGGACCAATTGCTTTTCCTCCAGAAACATGGCCTTCTGCTTCTGTGAATCATGACAATGAGGGAAAGCACAACATGGTCTCTGGGAAGATGACATGAGATGGTATATTGTGATCATACTGGTAACTCTATCACTTTCCTCCTCATAAGCCTCCCCTTAATTCTCTCTCAGTGTTAAGTTTTCATTGAAAATTACTTTAAATGATCATCCCTGTACCTGTGACACATGTCAAACCTCTTTTGAAGCTGGAGAGATGGCTCAACTTGGTAAGTGCTTGCTGTGCAATCATGAACGCTTGAGTTTAGATCCTCCAGCATGCCCATACAAATGCAGGCACAGCAAAGAGCTGTAACCTCAGCATGGGAGGTGTGGAGAGAGTGTATACCTGAATTTGCTGGATGAATGCTCTGGCTAAAGTTGTGATTTCCAAGTTTAGTGAATCATTAAAATCTGGGGACTGGCAAAATGGCTTGAGATAAGGGTGCCTGCCAAGAATAATGACCTGAGTTCAATCCTCAGAACCCATATGATGAAAGAAGAAAAACAACTCTCCCAAACTGTCATTTTGACCTCTATACACACATACCCCTTGACAGGAATCACACACACACACACACACACACACACAAATGTAATAAAAAAATTTAAAAGCACAAAATCAGCAGCAAGTGATGAAGATACCTGATGTCAACTTCTGGTTTCAAGTTGCAATTGAGCCTCAACTTGTCATCCAGGTGGCATATAGAAGTGGCAGTACTTAAGAGGTCAACTTGACACCACCAGAGTCATCTGAGAGGAGGGAGCATTAATTAAGAAAATGCCTCTAAGAGAGACATTATTGGGCTGTAAGCAGACAAGCCTCCAGGGTGTTTTCTTAATTCGTGATTGATTTAAGAGGCCTCAGTGCATTGTGAATGGGGCCATTATTAGGTTGGTGGTGCTAGGTTCTATAAGAAAGCAGGATGAGCAAACCATGATGTGCAAGCCAGTAAGGAGCACCCCTCCATGGCCTCTGCATCAGCTCCTGCCTCCCGTTTCCTGTCCTGTTTTATATCCTTCATGACTTCCTTCACTGACGGTCTACAATGTAAAAATATAAGCGAAATAAACCCTTTCCTCCACTGTTTGCTTTGAGTCATGGTATTTCATCACAGCAATAGTAACCCTAACTAGGACAGTTACCTGAAAAGCCTGTATCTTGTATTAGAAGAACCACTTATATTCTTTCAGTGTATATTGAGCCTTATATTTAAGACATTTAAGACATTTCTAGTAGAGCTCTCTCTTGCTCTCCAAGATGAAAAGTCCTGTATATGTCACATCACAAACACTCATACCAGCTTATATTTCTCTTATTTACTGAAAATATGGTAAAATAGCACTATGCTCAGAGCTGATTATCTGTCTGTGTTACCCTTCCTTCCTTTTTAATTTTTTTTTCTGGAGCATACCTCAGGATATTGGAAATGAAAGTGTAATAAAAATATACCAAAGCTAATGTGTTGTTCTAAGAAATTTAATCTATCTGTTCTTATTCATTTCCATTTAGATCATCACTGTTGCCTTATAGAAACCATGTTAAACACAAGAAGATTCCTGTGCCATTTAAGATTGATGTGGGAGTGTCATATATCAATCTGTTGATTTCATTGGTTGAGTAATAAACAAACTGCTTGGGCTCATAGCTTAGAACATAAGTGGGTGGAGTAAACAGAACAGAATGCTGGGAGGAAGAGGAAGTGAGGTAAGACACCTCAGACAGAGACTTAACAGCTCTGCTGTCTGGAGCAGAGACGCCATGCTCCCGGCTCCTGGGCAAACGCGGGTATAGCTCTGCTCCCTAGCAGATGCACGTGATGAAGCTCCGACCCAGGATGGATGTAGACTAGAATCTTCCCGGTAAGACCGGTGCTACATAGATGATTAGAAATGGGCTAAATTAATATGTGAGAATTAGCCTAGAAGAGGCTAGATAGAAATGGGCCAAGCAGTGTTTAAATGAATACAATTTGTGTGTTGTTATTTCGGGGCATAAACTAGCAGGCAGCTGGGGTGCTGGGGACGCAGCTCCGCCGCTCTTATTACTACATAAGATGTATCTTATTCTTCTTAAAAAGCCCACTCTCTGTTGCCTTATTGTAAACATATTTTACAGTTGGGGACAAATATCATCCTTCTGTCCAGCTGGGTTGTTTTCAGGCTGAGCCAAACTTCCTTTAGCTGACAGTTTCTTCTCACTTTACACACAGTTTCTCTTTCAGATGTGAGGCTGAATAGTGGCCTTCCTCTGCCCCTGTTTTGCCAGGAAGCTGATCATAGGCACACCCATCACTCTCAGCTGAACAGGGTCCCCCACTCTCTCACCTGCAGAGGTTGCTAGTGAGGTAGATGATTCTGAAGTTTCTGCAGAGCTGAAGCCACTGTGATTGTCCAAGAGCCTACCTTCGTTCCTGGGGTGTGAACCTCAGAAGGGCCTTTTCTCAGCATCCTCACATTCCCCCACCAGCCCAGGGATTCTCCATAGAGACAGGGTTATCCCAATTTAATTACAGCAAAGCAGAAGTGAGAATGATTGTATTCCAGTGGTCCACAGGATGGTAGAATTATAAACACAAGTTAAATCAGCTACTGGAAGTCAAAGCACTGAAAACAAGCACTGAAACTTTGACTTGACAGTAGTGCAATCATTTCCCTGCAAGTAAAACTCCCCATTCTCCTGCATTATTGTTTTTGTCTCATTTGAATAATTAATTTATAAAAAAATTAAAAAGTTGTATACTATTTTGTCAGAACAAAGCCTGAGACTGGAGATCTTGGACGAGAATTCTGAGGGCTTGCAAGAAAACACAAGAGCCCTATGACCTCAGTTTCTCAATTTCAACAATACAGAGCTGTTCTTAGATTATGCTTTCATACCTCTCCCAGGTAGAGTGGGTAGAAATGAGTTGACATCAGATTATTCATTATAACTGGCTATTGTTATTTGTTTATATGCTTCTATGGAAAAACATGGTTTTGCCTCCTACGGCTTGTCTGCCTTGTGCAGCTTGCCCTTGTTATTGGATGCTGTGACTCCTCTTAACACTCAGAGTATAAATTGTCTGATGTTCTGAATAAAGTTGGCTATTGCAGGAGAGTTTAACCTGCCTCATTTAGCAATTCCACTCCTACAGGTCCCATTGCCTCTAGAATGGTAAATACTACTTCTCTGTTGCTTGATTTAAAAAAGAAACTTTTGATGTTATTGCTAATTTGAAAGAACCTGAAGGACATTTTTCTGTGAACGTGATCCATTTGGGTTTTATCTACTGAGTATCTATGAAGTTATACTTATAAATGTCCAGAAAACAATGGTAATCCAAAACTACTACTATTTTCTGCATCACACAATTATTACAAAATATTTGGCCCAATATACACTGAATAGAGCTTTCCATATTTTTCCTCTGAGTATTGGAATTATTGCAGCACTTACAGTAACTGCCTTTTCAAATATATTAAGAATTAAGCAAGTCTTTCTCTTTCTGCTTCAATGGTGTTGACTTAGTGATACTGATTCTAGGGATGAGTGCTGATTCCTGGGAAGTACTCAGCATATCCCAGGCATTGTACTTAACAGGTCACATGTCTCATGTCATGTGATCTTCCCAGGATGTTGTGAATTAGCTACAGGCTTTTACTTTCACAAATGTTAAGACCAAAGAACCTATGAGCAGTTAAACCACAGTATGACTACCCTCACCACTCCATCTTCAATCAGTAGTGTGTTTTCCAGAATATTGGCTTCTGACTCGGTCAAGGACTTGTTTGGCATTGGGGAAGGTGGGCTTGAAAGATGTTAGATGGTAAAACTTGTTCTTTTTCAGACCCATGCAAGTGTTCCCGTTTCCCATGAGGTTGCCATGCATGCTTGGAGACATCACCTGCTCTGCACGCTGCACACAGGAACTGTTCCATAGATTTGTAGGCAAAGAAGTAGAGGTGTGTGTCCTTACTCACTTGTTCCATAAAGCTGTGGGGCAGAGCCAGCCACATGTGCTTCCAAAGCTCACACATCAATGCACTTTCCTTCGCTCTTCTCAGACGGTATATCCATGGGCTAACAAGCCTTTGAAATCATGAGCCTCTTTAAAATACAAACAGAGGGTAGGAGTCTCCTAATCCAGTTTTATTTTTCCACTCGACTGGGGCCCAAAAGTATCCAATAGAAAATTCCAGAAATAATTTGTAAGTTTCCAAAAACTTTCGTGGTGTCAATTATCACATCTTTTTGCTACGGTTTAGATCTTGAGCGTCCTCCCAAAGTTTATGGTCCCCAGCCCTTTGTGGAAATGGTAAAAAACCATAGAAAGTAAGGCTGCGTTGAAGTAAGACCAAAGGGGCTGCACTTGCGAGAAGCTGGGTGACTTTAGCACCCTGTGTCTCAGTCTTTGCCTCTCAAATATCCTGAGGTGAGCAGGCCTCCTCAGCCTGCACTCCTGCCGTGATGTGCTGTGCTGTTATAAACCTGAAGCAACAAGAACCAAAAAGCGAGTGATACATGCACACACATTTGCATATAGACACACACACAGAGGATTGAACTCCCATCATTAGGCTTGAACAGGCTTGTGCCTGGGTTTAATCCTCAGAACCCACATGAAGGTGGACGGAAAGAACTCACTCCGTAAAATTGCCACAGTGTGTCCATGTGAGCGTACACACGGTGTCTAAAATTAAGTTCATAAATAAGGGTTCTTACAGCGGAATTTAGTCTCACAATATTTTGCATGCAAAGCATTAACTTAAGGTTTTGTTCCGAGCGTTCACCTGTAAAATTACTATTGTGATGTAGTACAGATCCCTAAAATTAGCAGCCAAGGCTTCCCTCCTCTCAATAGAATTTTCTGAGTTTTGTTGCAATGCTGGTAAACTCAGGTTTCCATTTTATTACTAACTCCAGTTGTTACTAAAATAAATGTTAATCTTGGTCATAGATACATAGGTGTAGGAAGGAGCAATGTTCATTCTAGAATAAGTAGTGTCCGAGGTTTCAGGCATCCACTGGAGGTCTTGGCTGAGGGGAGACTCGTGTGTAAAGGAGTTGAGCTGAAATTGACCTTTTTAAAAATCAATGTTATGATCAACCTCGGCTTTTTCTTCAGTAAAGTGTTGCTATGACTAGCACATAGCATAAAGAGCTATATAGAAATGGATTTCAGATCATGCAAAACTAGTTGAAATCCTCATGAATATGGCAATTTCTATTGCACAAACGTAATTTAACTCAGCAAATTTACAGTGGCTCTAAGTGCCGTGTAGCTCCGTCTTGATGCTCCTGACAGGTGCAATGGAATGAATGAAGCCGGCATCATTTTACATCCCAGGGTTAGAATTATAAACGGGCTGCTGTCCGTCAGAAACCAAGGAGAAAGCCTAGCGTGAATTTCTCCTTGTCTTCTGTCTATCTAGGGACTCCGTCGTCTCCCTTGGCAGTCTTATCTGTGCTGGGAGCAGCCCATTAAAGAACAGCTAGTGCATCTGAAAGTTCTATTACTCAATCAATGGGCTTGTTGCCATGGCAGGCTAACACGAGGTGCCATTGACGATGACTCGATTTCCTCTCGCATCTGAACTGGAAAGGGAGAAGAGAGACTAAATGAAATCCCATCCATCTTAATGAAATACAATTATATTCTCCTTATTAATCATTTAAGAATCAATATGTCTCTTCTTGGTGAACCTCACGAGAATTTGTCATTCCATGCCAGGCCTCAATACATCTTGTCTTGTAGTGATTTTTATAAGTTCAGTCACCTGTGTCCCAGGGTAAATAACAGTGTTTTCTCATACTGCAGAGCAAGGAGCAGCAGTGATGGCTTGAACTAGGGAAAGCCTCTTGGAATGTTAAGCAGCAAGCTGGATCTTGCTTCCTCACGCATAATTTAAAAAATGCACCCTGTTTTAGTTTCAAATAGCATGAAGGAAAAATGGATTACCTTAGAAAGAGGATTATTCTAGTGCCATTAAGTGGGAAAAGCTCCTGAGGATTCTTACCTACTGAATGCTATAATCTTGCACAGCTTATCAACATGTATGCGTATATACATATGCATAGGTATACACGCTAACACAGAGAGGGGAGAGACATTCCTTGAAACGTAATTTATAATCTCTCTTGCTACACTTGGTATATAATCCAACCACTGAATATTTTATAATAATTCACTTGTTAAAAATGATGATTGTTCTTGATTTCTTCTTAATATTTGGACTGCAAAACTGCAATTGGTTTTCATGCTTTTGGCAGCTGCCATAGAGATACTGTTTAATTAAAGAGAACAAAGAAAAAGATGAATATGAAGAAAAAGATAAGAATTCAAGCCTGTGTGGGCAGTAATGAGGTGAAGAAAATACACTGCGTTAAATGCTAAATTGGGTTTTGAGAGTGAAAATACGTAATTGCGTAGTTTCCATCTTTCTGGGGGATTTTTACTTATTTCTGTTGATTTTGGCTATTTCCTGAGCCCCTACTAATGAGGAACTGCATCACCTGAACAAATCTAAGAGCGGTGCTAACACGCCCTGATGTGACCCCTCATTTTTACCATACAGACTAAATCAATTTCTTCCTTGCTCCATCTTTGCCTGGCTGTGTCCGTGACAGCCGGCACAGCAGAGAATTAGTTCCTTTCGTAATCACAAAAAAAAATGGTAAGAGTGGAATCTTTCCTCCTGTCTTCCAACCTGGGGTGTCCATGAGGAAAGGGAAGAACTGAAATGAAAGAACATGGACCCCTCAGCCATCCTTTTGTGCGGTGGGTGGATGGGAAGATCGGCTTCCACGGGCGACATAAACACAGTCACTGACACATGACTCCAGTGCACCCTGGAGTCAATAAACTCTAAGGTCAGTGCTTTTAAAGAGTAGCTGGAAAATCCAGAAGGATCGGTGCAGTTAGTTCAGTTGCAGCCATTGCTCTGAGTAGCTGACTTTTATTGGTCCCACACCAGTGACTGTTAGGGTCTGAGGGACGTCCCCTCCCTCTTCTTCCTACTCTGCTGCTGTTCTCTCTGGTGTTGCCCGTACTGCTGTCTGCATGATGTCATAAAATGGAGAACAGGACTTTCGGTAAGGATGAGTTAATTCAATCATGGGACTGGTCAACAGCAGCTTGCAAGAAAAAAAAAATAATAATGCATGGATCAAACAACAAAGGATGCCTTTGACCTTCCAGTCACCCAGAAGGCCTTGCCCCATCCTCTCAAGAGAGCAGGCCAGTTTCGGTGTCCTTTTTCTCTTATTCCACATCACAGTTCTTAGTCCCAATGGTTCTCTGAAATCTCTACCAGGAACAGAATGTATAGAGCCATATCAGCAAAGAAGGAAAAGGGAAAAAATGATGCGCCGGGGGCAGGTCATCGAAATGGCCTTCCAGTGTCTTTGTGCTTTTGCACATTTTTTACTGATACTCAACCTCTCCTTCAGAGTGAGGAAGAAATGTCTTGGAAGTTATTAATCCCAGGAACATAGCAAGTCTGGAATCAAACCTCGAGAGTGCTGTGCTCACAATGCAAGACCTGCAACTCCTTACAGTAAGCAAGACTCCACAGGTAGAGTTAAAATGCGCAGCCATCAATAAATGAAGGAAAGTGACACCAAGTTTATCTTTGGGGAAAGAAGCCATGCTCCTTATTCTGGTCTCTCTCATTCCTTTTTCTGTGTGTACCTCCTTAGAAACATTGCTTGAGCAGAGCAACACTTCCCACCGACTTTCCCTCCTGGGGCACCTCTCTATTGCTTTTCTGCTAGTGATTTTCCTTTCTTTGATTAGCCTCAGAAGTAAAACCCTGAGATTTTTTCCTCCTCTGTCCTCCACGTGCGTACATCATTACCTGTCTAAGAGCAGATGGTTTTGAGTGAGCACAAATGTCTACATAACAGTGTTCTGCATGAAAAGGCTTTAGCATATGCAATTTTTATGTGTGTATGTTATGTGTGGTGTACATGCGTGTGCGTGTGCGTGTGTGTGTATGCGTGTTCAAATGCATGTGTGTCTCTGTGTGGAGGCAATGCATGCTTTATGGAAATTTGGGTGTGGAGGCCTGGGATTGGCATCAGGTGTATTCCATGAGAGCTTTCTTTGCTGAGGTAAAGTCTCTCTCTGACC
>NC_022018.1:43442343-43478739 GCF_000317375.1 Microtus ochrogaster | reverse complement strand
TTGGCATCAGGTGTATTCCATGAGAGCTTTCTTTGCTGAGGTAAAGTCTCTCTCTGACCTCAGGGCTTGTTGATTTGCTACTCTACTGAGCTTGCTTGTCTCTCCTGTTCCCCACACTTGGGATTGGAGGTAGGCCGGCTACTTTGATGTCAACTTGACACCAAGCTGGAGTCATGTAAGAGGAGGGAAACTCAATTGAGGAAATGTCCCCATAAGTTCAGACTGTAGGCAAGCCTGCATGGCATTTTCTTTTCTTTCTCTTTTCCTTATTCTTCTTTCATAAAATACATCCCAATGCCAGTTTTGCTTCCCTGCACTCCTCCCAAAGTCTGCCCTCTCACCCCCCCACTTACTCTTTTTCCCAAATCCCCCAGATCCACTCCTTTTCTGTTTCCCTTCAGAAAAGAGCAGGACTTCCGGGGATCAACCAAACACAGCATAACAAGTTACATTATATAACAAAACGTATTATATTAGGCACAAACCCTCATATCAGAGAGGGGGAGAACTTTTTAAATTAATGATGATGTTGGAGGGCCCAGCCCATCGCCAGTGGTGCCTGCCTCCCTTGCTACTGGTCCTGCTTCCTATAAAAAGTGGGCTGACCAACCCTCAGGAAGGAAAACTTTATCCATTGTCCTCTGCATTAGCTCTTGACCCCAGGTTCCTGACTTGCTTGAGTTCCTGTCCTGACTTCCCTCAGTAATGCATCAATGCATGGAAGTGTCAGCCAAATAAACCCTTTCCTCCCCAATATGCTTTAGACCATGGTGCTTCATCACAGAGATATATAGTAACGCTAACGAAGACAGCAATCGTGTCCATCCAGTCTTTTATTTTTAATGTGGGCTCTGAGGATCTGAACTTAAGATGTACACAACAAGCACTATGTTCTTTGAGCCATCTCCCTGTACCTTTTGTACTGTATACAATGGTCACGTTACACTCAGCAGTGCTCCAGGGTGACCTATCTTATGCATTGCTTCTAGCTTTTGTAGACACAGAACTAATCACACAGTATGAACCCTGTCCTCAGTATTCCCACACTGTAATATCTGCAAACTTATCCTTTGCCATAGTCCCAAACTTTAAATTATTTTGTATATACTTTAATACGGACTTTGGCTCAGTTTTCTACAGGGTACCTGTCTTTATGCTCGTTTGATTTTTCTCAGATCATTCTAGAGAATAGAGGAGGTTTGCAGTCACAAATAGTCTGAAACAGCGCCGATTTTTCTGGATTCCCCTTGTTCTTATGCTACATTTCATTTCTAAGTCTCCTTAATCCATGGTTTCCAGACCAAGCTTGCTGAAAAGAAAAGCCAGCTGCCTAAGGTCAAAAGATGTTTCCTAATGCCAGAGAACGAGAGTAGGAGAATCCTGCTTTGATGTTAATACCGTGTCTTTGGTTGCTTTCCGTTTGTTTTCATCTTCCACAGTCAACAGGGCACTACGTTTTATAGGCAGCTTAACACGGAGCAGATGCTGATTCAAAGAAATGTGGTTTTGAGTGTGACATTAAAAATATCATTCTCTCTTGTCTACATGTTACATCCTCAACGGGTTTAATTTTATTAACATACATATATGAATAATAAGCACATATTTTTTTCTTAGCTGAGTCATAAGCAGCTCAATAGCTGGGCCATGAATAAGGCATAAAAAGCTCACTTTTTAGTACATTTCAAAGAAGATACATTTTCTGCTCTGTGCCAATACCATGTGTTTCCAGGCTGTACCTCTTAACATTTGTATTTATTTTATATTTTAGAATAGATAGAAATGGTTTATAAATAGAAACAGTTTAATCATGGTAAAATACATAACACTGCTGCATCCTTTAAAACCCATCTCTAAATATACTCTTTTTATTTAAGATCGAGTCTCGTTTTGTCTCCCAGGCTGGCTTAAAACTTGCAGTTCTCTTACTTCAGTATCCAGGATGCTGGGGTCCCAGGGATGTGTCATCACGCCTATCTTGAAATAGACTTTTAACCAGGGTATTTCTTTTCATTAATATATACATGTTAGCATCAGCATTAGGACCAATAAGTTTAGTATAGGTAGAACAAAGATAGAAAGAGCTGAGACCTTTGAAGAGGAAAAAAAGGAAATATCTCAAAATAGTTCCAACAACTTTATAGACACCTTCCTGGAAGAATCGGAAGACCATCTAGCAGATGACCACTTGGGTGCTAGAGACATTTTACAACTGACTGAGTCAAGGAAACAATACATGTCTCCTTTTGTTGATACAAGCATTAATGTTGTCATGTGTCACTGAGGCAGGATAGCCCCTCCAACAGTAAATGACAATAAATAAATAAATAAATAAATAAATAAATAAATATGAATATGGGAGGCAAATTTTGGATAACCGGAACTGGAAATACAGCACACACCAACATAATAAGTATATAGAACATACTAATCTATATATAGTTTCTACCATGAAGCCAATGGCTGCTTCCTTAGAAATGCTCTTTTGAAGACATAACGAAGAGGGGCATGCACAGTATCATGTATTGTTGTTGTGTGAGGTCATAGAGATGCCTGAATCACAAGCTTAGAGTTCCCTTCAGTGACCTTGTAGAGGTCACCAAAGACTAATGTTCACCATCTGTGTGTGACCCACATGGGCTTCAGGAGTTTCCTCCCAACAGTTAATGCAGTCCCAGTGTTGCGATGATGAGGGCAAATCTTAGAGTTGATTTCAGAATTCCATTCTACCAGTGGTGCTGGGAATACAGAAAGAGTGACTAGAAAGTTCTCCCTATAAAAGTTCCTTTATGTTTGCTTTGACTATACTACAACTATTTACTTAAAAACAGAGAGTGGGAACTAGGACATGTAATTTTCAAGCGCAAACTATAAAGCTTAACTGATGATATTCTCACAACACAAACTCACATTTTGAGAAGGACTTGGAAGGCTCTAGACCCTTCAAAAGAGACTGCTGGTGACAGACAGGGCAGACACATTTCAAAGGGCTCTGGACATTCCATAAATACATTGATGCACATATGCAAATGAACACACACATACCACATTTTTTGTTTCTTTGTCAAGGAAGAAAAGAAATAGTCTTTTTAAATTACATTGTGAAATACTCTTCATATAATTCTTTTTTCCTCTGAAATACTTTAGAAATAATTAGAAAAAAAAATTTTTTTGGGGTTTTTGAGACAGGGTTTCTCTGTAGCTTTGGTGCCTGTCCCAGAATAGCTCTAGTAGACCAGGCTGGCCTCGAACTCCCAGAGATCAGCCTGCCTCTGCCTCTCGAGTGCTGGGATTAAAGGCGTGCACCACCACCGCCCAGCTAATAATTAAAAATTATATTTTCTATTAATTTATAAAAATAAATGCCTTTTGAAAGGTATTGCCAAAAGACCAAGATAAAGCACAAATGTTTCTATACCATAAATTCTACCAAGAAAAGCAAGAGCAACAGTCCAATGTTCCAAGACCTTAAGACTGGCATCTCTAACCCATTGGAGGGATCAGGAGAGAGAATGGCTTACCCCCACACAGGAAGAACAAATCCATAAGCTATATATCTGAGAAAAATAGACTTTATACACAAAGGATTCTTAAAATTCAGTAAGAAAGCAAACAGCTCAGTTTTTGAAAAAGCTAAACACCTCAACTGAACACTCATCTCATCGTGAAGGTGGACATAAAATCAGATGGCAAGTCAGGCAACGAAAAGCACCTCATCATGACCCAGGTCCTTACAGGAAAACAGAATCCTACAACTCACCATGAGAAACGACAAAGCTGTCATGAGCTTTTCCCGCGCACTGATGGAAAGGCCCAAATCCTAAACCCTGAAAACAACTAATCTGGAGAGGAGAGGGCAAAGAGAAAACTCATCCCCTAACAGGAAAGCAGAATGATGTAGCTACTTTGGAAGACATCAGCAGCTGTACACACACACACACACACACACACACACACACACACACACAGATACATGCATGCACGTGGGCACACACACACACATGAATGCACGCACATATACACTCCTGAATACACACATACACTCACTTGCATGGACGCATGCATGCATGCATGCACATATACACATACACGCACACACACGCACACACAGCCCATATGATGCAATAATACTCCTTGGCATCTCCCCAAATGACCTGAAAACACAGTTTCACAAGTATGTTTACAGATGCTTTAGTCATATTTACTTAAGCTTTGGTGCAGTCCAGGTGCTCAGTATATGGATGGATAAATAAACTATGTTTACACAATGGAAAGAGTTGGCAGAATATTAGCAGTGTTGCAAGAACCAGCTAGCAGAGCATGAAAAGATAAAGGAAGCGTCAAGGTTCATTACTAAATGAAGCAATCTGAAAGGATACATTCATATCTTTGCTCAGGGATGTTGTGGTTTTGTCTTTTCATATAGTGAAACACTGCATACACATTACAGTGATCAGATGGAAGGAGAGGAAGATGAAGAATAAGTTGAACACAGAGGATGAAGGGCAGTGACACTTCTCTGAATGTCCCTGTAATGGTGGGCACATGTCATTACACATTAGTGCAACTCCCTCCCTTAACTTATAGCCTGTGAAATGCCAAGAGTGGACCCTAAATCTGGACCACAGAATTGGGCTATGATTTGCCAGTGTGGGTCTGATTGTGATAGATGTGTGTGTTGTGTAATGGGGGAAGTTTGTGCACCGTGGAAGTAGGGAGCGCATGAGAACTTTCAGTGCTTTCAATTTGCTGTGAATATAAAACTGCTCTCAGAAATGAAGTGCAATTTTATTTGTCCTATTACATATAAAGTTGTGACACATTTGGCAGTGTGCATAGCTGATTTCCTGCACTTTTGACTGCTCGGGAAAATAGTTTTGCCCAGACCAACTGTTGCAAAACATTTTCATTGTTTATGACTTCTGTGGGTCAGCCTCAAATTTTGAACACAAACTACCTAGGAAAAAAATGATGTATTAGCTCACTGGCACCATCGGTGTGGAAACCAGGGCTGTGCCTTGTAATGTAAAAGGCTAACAGAGCCCCTTTGATGTGTGAATATGTTGTCGTAACCAAATCTTCAGAAAGAAAGAGTCAGTGCTGCTCTCCTCAACAGCTTCCAAAAGGAAGAAGTCTGAGCAGGAAGCACACAGTCAGGAGAGCCAGGAGGAAAAAGTCCCTAGGGGAGATGGTGCCACAGGCCTGCCTGCGTGGTCCTTTGTGGCATCTAAGATGCTGTGGACAATCCCAGAAGCTCTTGAAATGAGGAGAGACTTTCCTGTGGAGTATTTGGGTGGAAAGAAATCTCAGGGCTTTATTAGAAAACCACAGGAGGATTCATGATAACCGCAGATAGGAAATATTGCGATAGTAGACCAGACTCATCTCAGATGGGAGGAAATGCTGGTCACCCTGTGTGGGTAGGAGAGCTTGAGAAGCTGGCTGGCTTTTTTTATGCAGCAAGGAACTCGTAACAAAGTTAAAGAAGAAAAAAAAATCCCTTAAGTTTTCCAGATATAAACTTAGATAAGTTTATTTATTTTAACAAATGTAACATTGCCTAGGAAACATTTTCTAAGTCAGTGTCTCCCTTTGGTATAAATATTAAATTCTCTGACACACAGCATTCGTTTCTCACTTTCAGACAACCTTCCGTCTGTAAACACTGAACTCTATGAATATAGTAAAGAGCTGTGTGCGTGGTGACATTAAAAAGGAGTTAGGCATTTGGCAGATGATAATCAGAATATATCCTCAAAGCAATCAGAAAAGAGACACATGATTTGCGGACTTCAGGGCGCGGTAAAATCACCTTGAGCATCTAGGAAGCAAGCGCGCCCCAACACTTCAACTGTTTAGTCTCATTTCGAGTCCATACATATAAAGAAAAAACTGAAATTTTAGTATTCATTGGGGGGACTCAGATGTGGAATGGACTGGATCAACTTTAAAGAACACTGCATCAAAGAGTGAGGGAAAAAAGGGGGAAGAAGGAACGGCCAAGAACCTAGAGCAGCAGCTGCATGCTTCTTGCAAGTTGCAGGAAGTTCTTAGCGAAGATGGTCCTAGTCCTCCTGGCTGCTTGCAGGTTGTCTTACCCAGCTACATTGCACCTCTAAATTCCAGCCTCAGTCACGGTTGATCATGCTCAAGACGTCACAAAGTTGCTCTACAAGCAGGATTGTTGCTCCCAATACGCTCATTTAAGCACTTTGATCAACACCCGATGAGTCAATTAAGACATCCAAATGCTTTCTTGGGGAGACCTACTGGAATGCTTTCCCCTTTGAAAAAGCCCCGCCCCTTCTCTCTCTCTTTCCCTCTCCCTCTCCCAAACTTTCCCAAATTTCTGCATCCTTGTGATTCTGGTCTTAGAGAGGAAATGAAATTTGTCACACTGCCATACATCATTCCCCTCGCAGTGCAGTGTCCCATCTGTGTGTCAAGTACAAAAGAAAAGCATTTTGTGAAAAATTGCTAAAGAAGTAATGATTTTTGTCCTCAACTCTTTGTTTTGCCTTTCAATAAAGAAGGCGACATGTGCCACACATGATGTATTATTGTTTAGGTACAACCGCAGCAACACAGTGCATAACCAAAACCATGTTTCACAGCAGAGGAACCATAGTTTACTGCCCCTATGGCTCTGATGAGAATATAATGTTCTATGGCTTATAAATGCTTTGAGGTCAATACATGATTTGCTTCAGCTTGTTCATCCAATGAGCAGGGGATTCAAAAATATATCAAGCTATTAGACAGCCCCCTGGAAGCTGGGTTGAGGCAGTGGTGATGGAGAGGTTCCATGGAAACCCCTCTGTCAGCTGGAGAGGAGATAATTAGATCCAGGTAATGCATTGGAGCCCCAACAGGGAGCCGCCAAGCAAACATGTCATCTTTATGGGCCTTTCTTGTCCTACACAGCGGACTGGCCTAAGATAGTACAGCATCAAGGTGTTCGCTGCTGCCCATCAATGCCCTGCTGTCACTCACCGAGCCTTATTATCTAGATACCACCTACTGCACAAGGGAGTCTGGGGCAGCCCACAGTCAGCAACGTCTCCTTTTATTTCCTCCATTTCTCACCAAGAGTTTTCTTTCTTCTTATTTATTTTCTTAACACTGTGTCATCAGTCAAGGACTCAGATTCATCTGGGACACTAAAAAGCTGTCTCTCTCTTCCAACGCTTATTTAAAAATCGCTCTAACCTTCAAAATACTTGTTAAACTGCAGGCAGGCAGTCATCTGATTTGCACCTTTGAGTAAGGGCAAGAGAGCCTCCTTTGCCACAATTAGTTCTTTAGGGGCCTTGTCAGGGACAGTGACTGATTCAAAGGTAAGCACCCTGGGCCATCCTCAGGTCAGGCTGGGAGAATAACATCTATCGACAATGCCATGAAGAGAAGAAATACACAGAACATGTCAAAAGGGGGGGCAGTATATCCCAAGCATTTTGTTTACTTTGGAATGTTGAAATTGTTTTCCAGTCAGTGATGTCAAATCCAAAGCTAAACCATTCATGAGTAGTGCTTAGTTATGGTGAACAAGGACCAAGGATGGAGTAGGGGGAGTGTTTTTTTTAGTAGAAATAAATATATCTAAGAGCAAAGCCTCAGGGGTACAAAAGGCAGTCACCACTGTGACGATTCAGACCTGCAGACCTTAATGTCCCCTGAAACCTTATATGCTAAAGGCTTGGCCATCAGCTTGTGGTGCCATTGGGAGGTGGTGAGACCTCTAGGAGGTGTGGTTCCATTGCTTGGAACTTAGTCATTACTACATGTCTATGAAAGAGATGCTAAGACCCCAGACAGACCATACCATGCTCGCTCCTCATCTTCACTCAGGTCCTGACTGACATGACCAGATCAGGTTTCATTTCATATATATATATATATATATATATATATATATATATATATATGTACCCTTCATGATACCCCAGGCTTCACAGGTTCAACGAGGGAGCCACAGGTCTGAAATTGTGCACCAAGATAAATTTTTATTCTCTTGTTTATTTTTATGGCAATTTTGTCATAGTGAATAAATACTGATTGAACCACAGATACTGTTATTAGGAATACAAGTGCTGTTCTAATTACAGTCACCATTCCCATCATCAAAGCCAATAGCCATTATCATCAGTTACCACTGCCACCATCCCGGTCACTATCACCATCACTGCTACCCTGACCATCACTATTATCATCTTCATCATCACCACCACCCCGTCACTCTGTTCATCACCCATTACCATCATGAGTATCATTCTGGTCTCTAGTGTTCGGTATCATTTTGAACAGTAGTATTACAATTCCTAACTCAAGTATAAGAATGATGTATGTTTTTATACCCAAGGTTTTTATTGGGCTTCTTAGAAATGAAAGCCAGTGGACATCTTCTAATCAATCAGATTCCAAAACCTAGGAGCTCATGACAGGTTTCTAACCATGATTCTATACAGGGATCCTTGCTTTAGTGTGTGCTTTTTACCTGAGAGGGGGAGGGACTCATCTGTAATCATCTCAGTTTAATGATTCAAAATGTATTGCTTTTTCTAAAATCTGATTCTGGACACTGAGCTATACAATAAGGATGCAAAGCCTAGGAAAATATAGTCCCCAGCCTTGTAAAGGATGTCATCACCGTGACAAAAATATGAAGTAGAAAATGGACAGAAGAATGCATTGCAAGGTCTTGAACGTCCAAGGCAGGTTAAACAATGCCAAATGACCACAGTGTGGCAGCAGCAGCCGGTGGATTGTTTTTAACCCCAAAATGGGCCCTGTTTCTTTCTTTATTAAACAGAGGAGGGTAGTGTGCAATAGAAGTCATATCTAAAGACATACTGCTCAGTACTATAATATCTAACTAAGAGCTGGGTACAGTTATCAAGCCGTAGACTAATAGTATTAGGAACAGGAGTAGAGATGAGTTGAGACCAAAAACAAACAAAATCCAAAAATGTCAGTAACAGTCAACTGTTTTTATGTGGGATTATGGTGAAAAAAAGCCTTGTTTTGCACAAGGAGTGAGGTTAAGACGAACCATGATGAAAAGCAAGGGCATGGAGGGCTGGATTGTGGACCTTTGCAGTTGTCAATCTGTGGATGTGTGTAAGGTTTCCAAGACATCAAACAGGCAAAGAAGCTTGTGAACATTGGTGAATGATCAATGGAAGAATTAGGTAGAACTTGGAGCTCTGGATTCCAGGAGAGTTGTCATTGCTGCACAGTTGACTACGTTCTAAAGACACAGTGGTTTCCCATTATGCTGTCAGAGCAGAGTCAGATGAGAGGCTCGTTTCTTGCTATGATATGTCTCACATAATAAAATCTGCTTTAAGATTCCATTAACACTGAAGACTGAAAAATAACAACGGAATGTATCTGTGCTGGCCTCACAGTGTCTGCCTTTTGAACCCTGAAGATAACTCACAGAATGGTCTAGAGTCCTAGTTGATCCGATCTTTAAAACTAGTGTATCTATATTTAACCCAATTGTATGCTTCCTGTTGGTCTCAAGCCATCCAGACATTTGGAGGTATGTTTTTGTTCAAAATCAAAATATCCAGGTGTGACATTATAGACCTGTAATCCCAGAATGTGGGAAATGGGTACAAGATGACGGGAAGACCTTGGTCATCCTGAGCTGCATAACCACACTCAAAGCCAGTCTAGCTTACTTAAGACCCTATAGCAATACAAAACAAAAAATAACAATTAAATACAAAACAAGCAAATTAATTACTTTTAGAAAAACTGTTGTTAGCACTGCTACTATCCTGAAGGTTCCTGTCGTTGACTCAGAGAAATGCTGTCTAGTGATTAGACTAGATTTCAATTAATTCATTCGGAACTGTGTATAAGCTCGGTGGACCTGAGTTTCTTAATCCTATAGTTGGTGTGGTTTTACACCCCTAATTAAAACTATAAATTAACAATGTGCCCGGGGAAACATACTATGAAATCCTCCTTGGTATACATGCAGCCAGTGTTCATGGTGATGGTCTCTTGCCACTTCTGTCTTCTGCCTATTGGGGACATCAGGTCCTGGGTCTTAGAGTTCCCTGCTTAAAATAATCCTTGGAGGCCATCTTCTTTCCTATTCATCAGCCCCATTCCAAAGGCTATTGCTGAGCACGCTTCACAGCAGCTGTGGAAGGGGAGATGCAGCCACTGCTATGGAAGGCAAAATGTCGCTGCTGCCACCATGGTTTTACCCCAGGAAACTGTTTTCTTTTTCTTTTTTTTTAAATTTATTTATTTATTAAAGATTTCTGCCTCCTCCCCGCCACCGCCTCCCATTTCCCACCCCCTCTGGTGATCAAGTCCCCCTCCCTCATCAGCTCGAAGAGCAATCAGGGTTCCCTGACCTGTGGGAAGTCCAAGGACCACCCACCTCCATCCAGGTCTAGTAAGGTGAGCATCCAAACTGCCTAGGCTCCCACAAAGCCAGTACGTGCAGTAGGATCAATAACCCATTGCCATTGTTCTTGAGTTCTCAGTAGTCCTCATTGTCCACTATGTTCAGCAAGTCCGGTTTTATCAGACCCAGGCCAGCTGGCTTTGGTGGGTTCCCGATAGAACATCCCCATTGTCTCAGTGTGTGGGTGCACCCCTCGCGGTCCTGAGTTCCTTGCTCGTGCTCTCTCTCCTTCTGCTCCCTATTTGAACCTTGAGATTTCTGTCCGGCTATAATTTGCGATCCTAGAGAAGCTAAATAAGAAGGAAACTGTTTTCTTGACCCAAGGAAAAGTTCTTGTCAGAAGAAAATCCTGAGCATATTGATTTTAGGTAAACAGTTTGTTTCCCTCCATCACTGACAATCTGGTGGCCCTGGCAAGAGTTTATTCTTGCAAGACTAGACGCTTCCTGTCCCATGTGCTTGACAGCCCCTGTCCATTGTGCAGCTCTAGACAGACTCTGAGCACCGCTGCAGCTGTCTCAAAATAAATTGACAGAGAGGGAAATCTGGCAAGTTTATAAAACTGTGTATTTTTGAAAAAAAGTTGCATTATAAAAAGGACAGGAGAGATGTGGAATAATTTATAAGGAAAACCCTGGGAGATAGTAAGCAAATTACAGAGTAAAGCCGGAGCCCAGCAATCTTCTATTCAAGTCTGTTCATTGTTATTCAAGTGAATTTCCCTCTCCCAAGTGGAAACTATTACACAAAACAAAAATATTAGAACTAGAACCCTAGGAATTTGGGCAGTAAAAGAAAATCTTGTTAAAACTGGAGAGTACAGTTGGCTCTGGGCAAAGTTGTCAACATTCTGTTTACCACTTTCCCCCTCTCTCTAGATCTTTCTTCGTTTCAAATTCTCTTCTCTCCTAGATGTTCTCTCCTTATTATTCTGAGATTCATGTGTCACTTACTGAGTCCTCCATTGTCCGAGCATTGGATACTTTGGATCCAGTGAGTACTAACATTCCGTGAATAAGCAAAAGGAGATTCCTATTTCATTTTTCTGGATCTTAATCTCACATCTGTGGTCAACTTCATTCACCAATGCTAAGAACCTGCACAGCGATATGTTCCAATGTACCTGAGTTGAAAGACACGGAATCGGCACAAAGGAGCCAAAACTGGACAGTTCATCAGTACAATTACATACTTGTTTGTATGTTTTAGTTTATATTTTTGCTCTCTGGCTGAGGCTACAACCTGTCTTTTCCCTCACTGGCATTCAAAAACTAAGAAAGCACTGAGCTTCAATTAGAAAATCCATCCAGCCTAAAGAAGGAAGTCACTGTGCCAAGAGTCACTTATCCTTTCAGATTGAAGTATAAGAAAAAGGACCTAAAACTGAGATTTGGGGTGGAAACATGGGTCAACAGTTAAGAGCACACACTGCTCTTATACAGGAAATCAGTTTGCTTCCGGGCACCTACAGCAAGGGTCTCAGGACTGACTGCTGATTACTCCCGTTCCAGGGGGCTGACACCCACCCTCTTTTGGCCTGCACACATGTGCAGATATATACACATGCACATGTGCATGCATGCACACAGACATACACACACACACACAAAGATAAATGATTTTAAATAAATAATGTTTCATTTACCAGAGTGAGTAGTGCATAATGTGCAGCGTAACTGAAATCCCAGAGAATTTCAGGAAAATACATGTCTATTTGCAACCAGATTAACAATGGTTGGCATTCTTGATATAAAAATAATTTGAAGAGGGCTGGCAAGATGGATCAGGGGGTAAGGCATCATACACACAGGCTCATGACCTGGGTTTGATACCCAAGGGGAGAGAAGAGAACTGACTTTTACGGACTTGCCTTCTGACCTCCAGTGGGAGCCATAGCATACTCTTACTTGTACACACATGCTCACACACACAAACACACACGCAAATAATAAAATGTGGAAATTAGTAAGAAAATCTCTACTATTTCCAAAGGAAATCAACAGACCATATAAAAAGGTAATTCATAAATGATAAATGCAATCAGTGACCATGGTTTATTATTTATATTTATTAATAATAAGATAGACTTTTCAACTATGAAAACAATAAAGTGTTTTTGCAGTGTATTTTTACATGAAAATATCTTTTTTCCACTAAAATATGACAAACCAAAAGGATTAGGAAAATATGAAATTATACAACTTGTGGGAAATAATATATGTCAATCCATGAAACACATAAAAATATGAATTATAATGTTTAAATGGATTGAATAAATTATTCCCATTTTTTTCTATATGCTCCCTTATATTCTTTCTATTTTTGCTTCCTATGCCTAGAAGCTTCAATATGTACTTTGTGAGACAAACTTCAGCTTTTAACACCATGATTTGAGCTGTGCCTTTCTGCTCTTAGATTGGTGCAGAAAAATTGAACTGTAAAGAAAAAAACAGGTTGCGCATTATTCCATATTATCATCACACCCCGGGTGGTGATTTTGGGCAGGCCTGTTGGAAGTTTTGGCGACAGTGTGAGCAACAGTTCACAGGTCAGCCACATCATTGGAAGAGTAGAATAGCGAAATGACCCATGTTCTCATAACACCGTTGCCAGCATTTTTATAGGTATTGGAAAAATCGCACAGGATTTAAAAATGTTATTGTAAAGTGAACTTTGTGTTAAAAATTTGTTCAAAAAACCAACTAAATGTGTATTCTGAGCCCTTCAAAGTAAACTGTGCTAATCTGTGACATTCAATAGACAGTTTGTTTTAACTACATCTTCGACTGGTGGTATTTCCAATTTATAATGCATTTATAAGAATGAACACATCATAACTGAAGGAGCCTCTTTATATGTACATATATATGCACATACATCTAAGAACCACAGTACTTTTCCATAATCACAGAATAACTATGAGTGCCTACAAGTTAACATTCTCCAACATAGCCAACTAGTCCATTCATCTCACTCAAATTATATTAATTGCTCTACTAATATTTTCTCAACAACGTCAACAAATATGATGTGTGGTTCAGTTCTGAGTTCCATTGTACTTTTCTATCATGTCTTCAGAATCCGAGAAGAGCTTCTGGATTCACTCTGATGTATACTCCTTAAGATTTTAGAAGACTGAGTTTTTATGGTCCTTATTAAAAAAATATCTTTTCTATCATCTTCTTTTTAAACCAAAATGACTATTTTATGGATTACATACAGATACAGAAGTATGAATATATGTAAATAGATACACATATCCATGACACATAGATATTTAATTTATGGTTCCTTTGTTAATGCTTACTATTTGAATATAGATCCAAAGAGCTCATGGGCATAGGTCTATAACATAGTGTGATAAGCCAAGGAGAGAAAGGGACTCTATCTTAAGAAGTTAAGAAGATGCCATTCAGTTTAGACCCAATTTAATGTTTTACTGATATATACACATACGATGGGATTTTCATATATTTTTGTGTGTTCTCTCTCATAAATTAAGGCTTCATGGGCCGGGCGGTGGTGGCGCACGCCTTTAATCTCAGCACTTGGGAGGCAGAGGCAGGCGGATCTCTGTGAGTTCGAGACCAGCCTGGTCTACAGAGCTAGTTCCAGGACAGACTCCAAAGCCACAGAGAAACCCTGTCTCGAAAAACCAAAAAAATAAATAAATAAATTAATTAAGGCTTCATAAAACTCATAAAATGGTTGGGCAGTGGGGGTGCAAGCCTTAATCCCAGCACTCAGGAGGCAGAGGCCAGCCGATCTCCATGAGTCAAGACTAGTCTGATCTAGAAAGGGAGTTAATTTGTAGAGAAATCCTGTTTCAAATGAAAGTCAAACACACACACACACACAAACACACACACACACACACACACACACACTCCTAAAAACAAAACAATGACACTAAAACAAAAATCCCCAACCAAGCAAACAAAGTCTCATAAAATAGGGCAGTGGTTAGAACTGAGGTGCCCCACCCTCTCCACAAAGCTCTAGAAACTCCACCGTCATGGCTCAGCTGCCCACAGTGTCTTCTCAGAGGACACAAAGGACTTCAGCTGGACTCTGTGCATAGTCAAGTTTCCAAACCTCAAGAATAGAGTTGTCAGTCAAGATTAAGACTGCCCAGTTAAGTTTAATTTTTATGCTACAATCAAATATTTTAAAGAAAAGGTCTATGACCTGACACACAGTGATACTTTAACTAGCAGTCACAAATTTGACATTGAAACTGAAGTGTGCAGACTGTATTCCCAATGGCAAAATCGAATACAAGGCACAAACCAAAGGCCCCATGATCAGGAACTTAAAAATATCAAGGCAATGCGACTTTTAAAAAGTTTTAAATTATGGAGTGACAGACTGAGGATGAATTGTCCATAATAAATTTTAAAGTTCTGATGTTCTGAGATAAAGGCTGTCAAAGGATGATGCAATCATCTTAAATTTTATTATTAGAAGCTGCTACCTCCCTAAGTCACAGAGTCACGGTTAATCTCCACTGATACTTTATCTGGAAAATAATTGAACTGTATATGAAAAGTATTATACATGAAATATGCATATATATATTCTGACTTTAGTATGTTAATCTCAGTACTCTTATTAGGTAGTTATAATCTATTTTGTATATATTTTATAAATGATGGAAACCAATCCATAGAGACAGTAGGATGAGACTTCCCTGTTGAAATAAGAGCGGCGGGGCTGCGTCCCCCTGCGTCCCCAGCACCCTGCCACCCGCATGGCTAGCTTAGCTTATGCCCCGAAATAATTACACGGAAACTGTATTCTTTTAAACACTGCCTGACCCATTAGTTTCAGCCTCTTATTGGCTAGCTCTTACATATTGATCTAACCCATTTCTATTAATCTGTGTAGCCCACAAGCTGGCTTACCAGGAATGATCTTAACCTGCATCTGTCTGCAGTGGGACAATCATGGCGACTCACTGACTCAGCTTCTTTCTCCCAGCATCCTGTTCTGTTTTCTCCGCCTACCTAAGGGTTGGCCTATGAAATGGGCCTAGGCAGTTTCTTTATTAATAAGAAATCATTCCCACATCACTTCCCATATTACCAGTTGAGCTTTTGTCTCATGCTTCTTTATTTGGTCAGTTTTTGGTAGAAATGATTAGGACAGATTTATTTTACTAAAAAGCCGTCAAATTCAGCCATAGTACTACATAAAAATCATAATATTAATATATTCATCAGAAAAAATTAATCAAAGAGCTAAATTTGATTTATTTACTGGGATATCCATCATAGTACTTATGAGGGAGAGAAGTTCTTAAGCCAGTAATAATGAATCAGTTTAAAAATGTGGACATCATGTATTAGTAAAAACACTATGAAATCATTAACATGATAGAAAAGAAGATTAAATTCATCCAATTCAAGAATTAGTTTAATAAAAAAATTTATGATCTTCATAAGATCATTTTCCTTTGCTTTATATTTTCTAAATTTCCTAAAATCTAAAATATACTGCTTTAATTAGAAAAACAAATACTTTTTGTAACAAATGTTTTCATATAGAAATTTACTTTGTTTCCATAGAGAAATTTACTTAACAATATGGTTATGCTTGTGTCTTCTTAGATGAAGGAAGAGGGTGTGGAGCAGATAAGACTGTGTAGAAAGCCAGGTATCTGTCTGTAGTTATGGAACTCTGGAGACTCGGGTACCAAGAAGGCAGTAGGTCAGTCTAGAGTGGGCAGTGAGACCTGTCTCAAACAATAAACAGAATATTTGAACCGACGTCATACCTGAAATTTAGAAGCCAACTAGGCAATGGAGTACAGAATAAATTCTTGGCCTTGGGCTAGAGACAAAAATCTGTGATAAATCTCTTTGTTGGCACATGCAAGAACCAGATTCTATCTCCCTCACTCCCATAAAAAAAAAAAAAAGAAAAGAAGAAGAGAAGTATTAGCCATACATTCAAGTAGCTTTAATGGAGTATTTCTTCAGCTCTTATTACAATAACTGTAATCCTGGATGATGGATCTGTTTGGAGACTGATAGGTAAGGTCACACCTGATTTATAAGAAAAGAATTTGGGTGAAAATCAGGTGGAATAACTCACAGATATTATCAAAATCATGAGAGAAGTTTCTTTCGTTCAATAGCAGGCTTTGCAGCTTTATTATGTCAATGTCACATAGCTGCCAGGATGGTTTCTTGGTTTTTATGCTATGGCTCAAGCAAGTCTACCATTCTCCCGGCTGCAGCTCCACTGATCATGAATGTCTGTCATTCACTTTGTATTAGATTCTCGCCCGTGGTCCAGGTTCCTTGGCGATTTGGAATAATAGCTCATGTTGAATGTAGAGGCGATTTCCTGAAGTTATCTCTGGCATCCTTTAAATTTTTCTATTTGCAGATTTCTCAGGTGTTTATAAAATAGTAACTTTAAAAGTCAAAAATGAAAAGAGTGAAATAGAAGGCCGTTTTAGTAGCCTGCCTTTGAAAATCTGTTACCAAGATATGTATGAAAAATTAGTTCTACAATTGCAATGAAATTTCTCTGAAGATTCCCACACTTTGAAGTAAATTGTCAGGTCAATCAAATGGCTTTTGTCAAAAGAAAAACAATATAAAACAACCAAACAAACTTACTTCCTTCGTGGTAGAATTGAAATTGATTTATAATCCATATAAGAAAGAAATCACTCAAATATTACCTGTTTCTTTATTTAAAATGTCTTCCTAATACAGATAGTATAGCTATTGACAGCATATTTAATTATGAAAAGCCAATAATAGAGTAAAATAGCCATTTATCATCATTTGCCTCCTTCAATACTAACAACCCATGAGCATATGAGGTGAACTGTACCTGTAACTCGGGGTAAGTCTTCTAACCATATACAATTACCATGTAACACACACACACACACACACACACACACACACACACACACACGAAGTGAAACAATTTGAAAAAAAAGTAAATTGTATCAGGTCCAATTTCATCTTTATTTGAGAATAGGCTCTTCTGTTGTTCAATTTAAACTTTCTAAATTATATGTACGATTCTGTTAAGTCAGATTTTGGAGGCTGAGTCATTATGGTTCTATTCCATGCATCATGACACCTGGGTTGGGAGAATTATTCTTTATGTGAGACCTGCTATTCCCATGGCAGCGACAGAGAAATGCAGAAAGAACAACACATAATGGCTCAACAGGATTCTACCACTAATGTCACGTGGTCAACTGCATATTTGTCATTAGGAGAACAAATTTCACGAACAAGCCAATTTCATAAGCCACAGAATGCAGAGTCTCTTAGCATAAAGATCTTCATGGTGGGTCCCTCCATGGGTGCACACCCTTTTACTGGAGGAGTAATGATTGAGAACAGTAGTAGTAGTTATAAGAGAGCCTGATTATACCATCTGCAGAGTATTTCCGGTCTGAGTAAAGTATATTGGGCATAATGAAGTTTAATTAAACCAGACATGTTTATTTTCTTTTTTTAAAAAAAAATATTTTATTTGCATATAATGTGAAATCTACTTAACCAGATAAGGACATGAAGACTTGCAAGCATTTAAAAATATTTTAAGACTTGTTGTCATCTTTGGAAACTTTAGTATGGAATAAAATACTTCTGAAGAGTATATTAACATAAACTACCTGAAAGAGCATGCCTGCAGAGGTCCTTGTGTGACTGGCATGCCCTCACACAATGAGATACAAAATATGATCTACTCTACATGGCACTTCCTGTTCTCAAAGGGCTCATACTCAGAAAATGAGCAAAAGTTATATGGCAGTGATAGAGAGATGAAGAACACACCAATATCCATCCAAGACAAGGGGGCATTCCCTTCACCACACAAAATAATCATGGTCCCTTGACTTCTGTCTTCTAGGAGATGCCACCATTTTTTTAAAAAAATTTTTTATTGATTTTATTGAGCTATACATCTGAGAAAATTGGGAGCATGGAGACCATGAGATGTCACCAATTTTAAGGAAAATGTTTACAGTCTGAAAGTGAAAAGGTATTCAATCACATCATTAAGAACCAGGACCACATGTGTGCAAGCACAAAACTACATCAGTTCAAGGAAACCATTTTTTTTTCACTTGAGAAATAAATAGGCACTTAGGATGGAATATGTAATAATTCCTAAATTAAACTCACAGTCATCCTCATTGCTCTCTTGTAATAAGTGAGTCTAGCGTACAGGTGTCTCTGTGGAGTCTGCATCAAATTGATTGGAGACTAGAGAGATGGGTCAGAGGCTAAGAACACTTGTTGCTCTTGCAAAGGGCTTGGGTTTCATGCCCAAGATCCAGGTTTGGCTCCCAGCACCCACATGCAGCAGTTTACCTATAAATACAGTTTCTGGGTATATGATACCTTCTTCTGGCCTCATTGGGCACCTGCACACATGTCGTACATCATACATGTACCTAGAGGCATAAATATACTTATAAAATAATAAATAAATCTTTAAATTCTTTTGAGAACTATCTCATCTGTATCGAAGATGTTGGTGATTCTTAGCACAGATTCACAACTATTTCCATCATATTTGCATTGTTTTAGGAATAATGAGTAATCTGGAAATTATTGAATACACATGAAAATGAGCAATGATTATCAGCAGAGCCTTCATATAAGGGACTCAGGCATCTTGGATACTCAAGGGATATCCTGGAAACAGTGCTGTGTAGAAACTAAAGACAATTATATTTAGCTTTGTAGCGAAAATGAACTCTCCAGCTGATACATCTTAAACTGAAGCATGCCCTCTAAGAGAACAGATAGGCTAATGGTGAAATAACTCCATCCAAGTATTTCACAACATTAAGGCCAACCCTATCTGCTTCATGCTTATCAAAAAGTCAAAATGTCTCTTAGAACATCTACACAAAAATCCTATTCCTAAACACATCAATTGAAAGTACAGAGGTGTGTGGAAATCTCTTACATACCTATGGCTGACCGAATGTCTTGTCAATTGGTCATTATTGTTAGTTTTGTCAGTCAACCCTTACACGATACTCGTGCAACTATTTTCAGCAATAAAAAAAGCACGTAATTCTAAGCTGTTAAATAGGATTTTCTCTCAGACTCAGATGGCCAAGAGAAGGCATCAAGCATTGGAGAGTTCATGAAGTTTTATTTTCTATTTTGTGAACTGACCCAATAACAATGAAAACAAAACAAAATGAAATGAAAAGAACATATATTTATATAGCTTCAGCCACTAAGAGATTTTCCCAGGGGTGTGTCAACAGGCTCACTACTCCCTCCTTATTAACAGCTCTGTCCCTTTCCTGCCTTGCTGTATTGAACATGGGGGTCACAATCTATGCTCCAAGTCAAGTCTGGTCACTTGTTCTGATTAAGCCAATAGAAAAAGGGAAATTAATAGTGGAAATAGAGAAAAGAGATTTATTTAATGTGGCTACACCACAGAGAGGGACAAAAAGATCCAAAAATACCCTTAAGTCTGTGTCCAGGGTCCTGGAGTGAGATCCAAATGTAAATAAAGGGCTAACGATATGTGTATCTGGAAGGCCCCATTAAGACATGGGTCTTCCCACTAGGAATCCATTATTATCTGGATTTTAGTCTCATCCAAGTGCGGCGCACGAAGCCTGTCTGCGCTCTATGTGCCACCATACAGTTCATGAACCCTGCAAGGGGCTGGAGATTGAAACACACAAAGATTCACAGATACAGACCCAGGTCATCCTTGATGCCAAAATGCCCCAAGAATGCCTCCTTTATTGTGTTCAGGGGCAGCTTATATAGGGATAGCCACGCCCCAGCTAAACGTACCAGAAACCATTCTGCTGCCTTCAGGAACTCCTGAGGGTCTTGTGCTCAGAGCAGCTGTAGGCACTCAGATCAGGGGAAAACAAGTTGCTTGCAAGAAATTCAGGATCTGGGGGTTCACTGCTCCCAACATCCAAGAAGATGATCTGACAAGTTGTAAGAATTGTTTAAAGTCCATTTCCAGAAGAAAAATTGACTCCCTGGTTGGAGCCCCTTCTTCTCCCATCCCAAGATTCCTGGGAAAATCCCTATTTGTTGGGGTGGGAGAGTCCATTGTTTCAATTGTCTGGTTGAAAGATAAGAGTGTCCTTACAATATCTTCATTTCTTCCAGATTCATTACAGTGCTGCTTAGGATGAGGTCACAAAACACACAGAATAAATAAGACAAGAAAGTCATGAAAAAGACTGAGTCCCCGAAGACCACTGTCTTGATGTAGTCAGGTGAAAATCAGGAGAGAGCCCATCACCAGCGGAATTTAATGCAAACAAGACCCAGGTTCACCAAATACTACTTCTGGTTAAAATACTAAGTTTTGACCTACCTAGGGCAGTTGGCTTTAAATGAGTTGCTGCAGATGACTCTGTCACCCGTCATCCTCACTTGGCTTTCATTTCTGACCCTCTGTGACCTGACACCTCCAGTCACATGGCCACTACTGAAAAATGCTCGGGAGTGGGGAACCCTGAGGCAAAGCTTGTTTGCAGATTTCAGGAGTAACTTCCCCTTACAAGTTCACAGCAGACTCAACACTGACTTCTCTGAACAACAAAATAGAACTGTTCATGCTCAACCTACAGCCTGCCTTGAAGTCTGACTACTGCTACCAGTCACAAAACATTATAAATATATACATATATATGATATACATATATATCATATATACAGTCATATATATATGTATATATATATATATTTCCCAAGAGAGTAAACTACCTGTTCTTTTTTACTTCCAGTGTTCCCCTTTCTGTTACCCCTTGATCTATGAAAGGATATGTGGCGTTCTTGTTGCCCTGTGTCGTGCCTGTTATCTTCTAAGTCATGCCCCTATTATATGTCTCAATATGTAAAAAGAGAAAGGAGAAAAAGAAAGAAAAACTAAAAGTGGGATGAAAAAAAATATCGGTTTCAAATAATGAGCATGTGAGCCTTTTTGCCTGAGGCCTTCATACACAATTTAGCCAGGAAGCCAGGGTAGATCATGATTTAGCTTTTGA
Source organism: Microtus ochrogaster (assembly GCF_000317375.1). Classification (NCBI taxonomy): domain Eukaryota; kingdom Metazoa; phylum Chordata; class Mammalia; order Rodentia; family Cricetidae; genus Microtus; species Microtus ochrogaster. The sequence continues at coordinate 43,457,281 of NC_022018.1, read as the reverse complement.
CATCTCCTGCCTTCGGGCCAGCAGAGACTAATACCGATTTCTGACTCTGAGCATGCCACAGGAAAAAAAGTGTGTGAGAGAGAGGCCTTTTATTGACTAAATGATAAAGAGGTTTGTAATGATAAATAACAGTCATTTTATTGTGGAATTCCCCAGAAAAGATGCATTCCACATTGTCTGAAGGAGCCTAAAAGCTGAGGTTCATTCCCTAAGGAGCCGAACCTGTTAAACTCCAATTTTTACAGCTAGGGATAGGGGTCACAAATTGCAAGCACCCCTGCCTATTAAAATGGCTCACCCACTAACCTTAGCTGGATTGGGAGCCCATCTCTTGGCTCTGGAAAAAAAAATTTCAAAGGCTGGGCCCCAGGGTGGCTTGTGGAAGGTGTCTGTCTGTCTAGTATCTGTCTGTCTGTGTCACATCTCCCTCCTCTAAGGATGCAGGTTCTGATGTAATTCAGCAGCTTCTGAGCTCAGGCTATTGGAGGAATCACTGCCAGATTTGATCGATAGTTTAATTGTAAACTTTGGGAACAATAATGGATAATTTGGCTTGAACCGTCCATTATGAGCAGTGTTGTCTAGGAGAGAGCCCTCAAAATTAAACAAGAGTTGGGCTGCATTATTGCATTTGTACAACTCACCGAGCGTTAAATAAATCCCCCTTCACAAATGCTGTCTTGGCATTCTGTGGGGTTCAATAAACGTGGACACGGCAGAGACATGAAGCAAAGAAAATAGCAAGCAGACCAAAGCCAGCACAGTTCACCTGCTGGTTTCATCTGGATATGAAATTATTGTCATGACTTGAACATAGCAATTCTTCAGACTGCTCAAATCATGAAGAAATCCAAATTAAGAGGATGTACTGCTTTTCTGTGGAAGATTTTTTTTTATTATAGTTTGCTTTTTAAAAAAGAAACTGAATCCAGTGACAGACACAAAGAAACTTGGATTGCAAGGTGGTTATAGGAAAAAAGGGTCCAGCCTCAGCCATAACATTGATGAGTACTCTGAAAATGTCTAGCTGTACATGATCATTTAAGCACTGGTAGTTTCTGCATGAAGAAACTAAGAGAAGTAATAAGAACATGACATTTTAATACGTTTACTAAAATACTGTATCAGAGAGAGGAAAAAACAGACCAGCAGAGTTTTCAAGCAGCAATCCCTGGAACATGTGTTCCCAACCTATACTGGTGGCCCACCTCCATCGGGTGAAAGCCGTGCTGTTCCTGGATGAGGTTTTTCCACTTAACCAGAGATTCAAGGACCTGGGTTGGGCTTCATAAGAGGGCGGGGTTCCTCAGCTCAGTGAGTGTTAAAGCCTGCTGTTCCACAGGAACTCCTCATGGGAGTCTGAAACTATTGCCACGCACGGTAATATGAGAGGAGAATAGAGCGGCTCTGACGGTGCCTGGATCCAAGCGCCACCTTTTTGACTGACTGTGAAAGCTGCATGAGCGAGCCATGACTCAGTTTCCCCATGTTTAAAATAAGGATGTAATGATACTCATTTCACAGAGTTCTCTGAGGATTAAGTAAAATTAACAGTAGAAAAAAAAGCAGCTACTGCAGAAGGCTCGAAGAACAGTCATAATTCTTGTTATTCTGAAAAGCAGGTCAAAGTCACTCATTTTCAATAATTTTATATTATTTCTGATTCCAATTTTTGTGTATATGGCTCTGTGTGTGGTGTATCTGTGTGTCCATGTGTCTATGTGTTTGTGTGTCCTTGTGTCTATGTGTTTGTGTGTGTAAATAGAGAACTTCCTATAGCAAAATGCCATCTTCCGGTTTGTATTTGAGGGCAAGCTTCTTTACTGAAGATGGCATTCTGCCTTGCCGACAGATGGGGAGCAAAGGGTAATAGAATGGCTTGTGGTGAAACAAAGGCCTTCATGATTTCCTATCCATCCAACAGGTCACCTCCACTAGAATGACAGTAAATTGCCTTGCCGGTCAACTACACAAATCTATGCTTTCCCAGGTCAGATCCTTACAGCCTATTCTCTCAGCTACTCCGGAGCCACTGAGCTCTTCCTTCTTTCTCAGGGCATTCCTTGGACCTTTGGGTTGATCCCAAAGCAAGGAATCTATAGATTAAAAGCCCTAAGTTCCTTTATGATTAGTCCAGTCTAGGCTCAGTATCACCGCCGATGGTGTGTGACTCTGGTCACACACTTAGCTATTCCCAGCTCTAGTTTTCTCATCCAACAGATAGTAATAATAAACTTACCTGTCCCAAGACTGCAAAGATTAAAAACAGTCAGGTATTAGCAACATTTCTCATGAAGGACAAGAAAAGTGTTTTCTCATGAACAACGTAAATGCTTTCTCTAGTCAGACTGAAGCAGATTCATGCCGGCACAACGTCTTTGCATGGCTCCTGGGTTCAAGTTTTCCAACTGCATGCTTTGTTCCTGCTAGGGGAGTGAGTATCTGTGTTCTGGATATCCTGACAGTCTATCCAGGTGCCCTGCTCTTTGAAACATAAATAAAGATCGGGACAACTGTTTCCTGAGTCTAACCGCTACATCCTGCTGACCTGTGCCATTTATAACCATAATAAGATGTGGGATGCATTAAGACAGTTTTAGTACTTTGATAATAAAAGCAGGAATGTCTTTAACATTAAATACAACATTAAATAGTCAGAATTTACCAAAAGTAAAAATACCCTGGTATAAAAGAGATAACTGCAAAAAATGAACCATCTATGGAGAGCAGGTTGGAATCTACACGGTATAGTGAGCCACTCAGATGCAAAGAGGGGGACAGTTTCTGAAGAAGATGACGGTTCTCTTGAAGAGCTACAAAAAAAAAAACAAAAAAAAAAACAAAAAACAAAAACAAAAAAAAACCTGGTGGTCAGAGCCAACTCTAAGAGAAAGAATACTCCAGCAATATTTAATGCACTCACATTAGTGGGAAGAACTGTCCTGGAAAGAAACGAGCATGGCCTTCCTGGAGACTCTGCTACCCCAGTGCCGGGTTGGCACAGAGAGTTTTATTTTGAGAAAAGGTGTGGGATTAGTTGCCCCTGCATGTCATTCTAACTCTCTGACTTTATGATCCAATCATGCTTCGGGGAATTAGCTCCTTGGAGGACTTCATTGAGTCTCAGAAGCTCAGCCTGCCAAATGGATTTAACATCTAGAAGCAAGGAGCATGCAAATACTCCATCCGTTCCTCACAGCCCCTGCTGAGGCTCAGGTGCACAAGTTTTCCTCCTGGCTGAGGTGAAGAGGCCAAAGCGGCAGCATCATGCATCAAGATACCAAGAGCCTCTGACTCGATGGCAAGCTTCTTTCTCCCTGGCAGACAGCAGCACACAACCATGTTAGCTGTCATTTAAAAATAATCTCTATATTAACTGTCTGAATGCTACAATAAACACTAAACCACTCTGCAAACCATTTCCAGGAAGATCTCTACTGAGGAACATTAAAAACTATCTCCTTCACTCTGCTCAAGAAAATCTTGGGTCAAATTCTTATTTCTCTTCATTCTTTGAAGATCTCCCCTGTTATTTAAGAACATGAATCTTCCCATCGACGAGATATCAAATGCTGCCTAGAACCACTGTTCATCGTGGACTCTCTTCTTCCCTTTCGGTAGACATTTGACTCATCTTCACTCACACAGGGACTCGAGACGGATAAACTATTTTTTGCATTGTTATTGACAAATACTTACTTGTTAGTGCAATAGACTATGACAATAAGTTATTTGCTATTGACCAAATTTTGACAGCACCATAAAATATTTTAACTCGAACTGACACAAAAGGAGAAGATCATACAGTCCTTCCTCCTAAATAGTTCCCAGGGGTTGCCTTGAAATTCTTTTCCCAGAATAAAGAGCCCTCGGGGGACTTGAGAGGAAGTACCGTTGCTAACAAGCTGTAACTACTCGGGAAGATTTTCATTATTAAAAATGCATGTAAAATCAGAATGTTTGCAAACTCGCACCGCCACTCTCGATCCTTTCCAAAACAACAAATTAAGGTGCTCCCCCTAGGAAAGCTTGCTTAAAAATACTTCTCTTTGACCTCTTGAGTTGGATGAATGACACATATGTGAATCTAGCAAATTGAATTTTGTGTTCAGAAGTCCTCAACCTACACGCAACCAAAAAAGAGGCTTGTTGAGCATCCCAAGGCAGCTGAGAACTGTGGCTTGGGACTGGATAAAAGATGACATCATTTATATCTTCTTAAAGTTGGAATTGTAACACTCTTTAATTTCTGCTAAAGTTGACAGTTCATTTAGAATTAATTTGTTTTATAATTAATAGGGTTTAATTAAGATGGGCTTCAAGGTTTTAGTTTGTTTTATATTTCCTGTTTCAGTGTAACTTTAAACCTTATGACCGGTATCTCCCTGGCTATGAAACTTGCCCAGTCATTACAGGTTTCCAAGGATAATAACAGGCAGGTTATAAAAATGGGCTCATGGTTTTGATGGTCAGTTCATTTAAAAGCTGTGGGATTTTGTCCCTGTCCTCAAAATAATTTCCCTAACTAGGAAAGCAGATCTTTATTGTTTTAATTTGGTGTCTTTTTTCAGTGAAAAAGTTTCTCTGGAGATAACATTCCCATGTTTATTTTGATCAAAAGCAAGAATATCACAAATATTCTTACCTCTGTCTAGATCTATGCTATTTAACCTCCTGTCCCTATAGCCAATGTCTAGGGTAATCAACTGAGGAAGAGAGAAATTTAATTGTGGGTCAGATTTTAGAAATGTCCGTTTATAACTGGGCAGAGACATCTTGGGGGCCCTCTGGGTACCTAGGAGCTAGTATAGGTTGCAACATCAGGAGGATCCAACATAAGGGGATCAAGGGGATTCGAATTGGAAAGGAAGAAGTTAAACTTTCGTTATTTGCAGATGATATGATAGTGTACATAAGTGACCCCAAAAACTCTACCAAAGAACTTCTACAGCTGATAAACACCTTTAGTAATGTGGCAGGATACAAGATCAACTCCAAAAAATCAGTTGCCTTCCTATACACTAAGGATAAAGAAGCGGAGAGGGAAATCAGAGAAGCATCACCTTTCACGATAGCCACAAACAGCATAAAATATCTTGGGGTAACTCTGACCAAGGATGTGAAAGATCTATTTGACAAGAACTTTAAGTCTTTGAAGAAAGAAATTGAGGAGGACACCAGAAAATGGAAGGACCTCCCTTGCTCTTGGATTGGTAGGATCAACATAGTAAAAATGGCAATTCTACCAAAAGCAATCTATAGATTCAATGCAATCCCCATCAAGATCCCATCAAAATTTTTCGCAGAGCTGGAGAAGACAATAATCAACTTCATATGGAAAAACAAAAAACCCAGGATAGCCAAAACAATTTTGTACAATAAAGGATTGACTGGAGGCATTACCATCCCTGACTTCAAACTCTATTACAGAGCTACAGTACTGAAAACAGCTTGGTATTGGCATAAAAACAGAGAAGTCGACCAATTGAAAGAATGGATCTAAATGTTAATGAACAAATCAGTGACGGAAGATGGCTACAAGGTACCACTAGTAACATCAAGGGCATGTGCCCACTGACTTTCTCAAAATATCTTCTATATCCTAATAGAGGCACCCTGGGGAAGAAACGTTTAGCACATTGAACATGGGTGTGGGATACTTAGGATCCAAATATATCAATATGCAATTAACATTATGACCGAGAAAATGTGCATGGGTCAGGACATTGTATTTCTGAGTACTGTATCCTTTTATGCACTGTGTTAGCAACAAGGGGCAAGATTGCTGCCCTCAAGTATTATATGTTTCTTAAGAGGAGCACAATACCATCGTGCATCTAATTTGCAGGCAGACAGCTTGATAAGCAAGATATGTCTGAGCCCGTGTTTCCTCCTTTCAATACATTTTACTCTTTCTGAGCATCTGCTTCCACCACAAAAGCTTGCTCTCTACTCTTACTCAGACATTTCACCCTTCTTAGTCTTTTCTTCTTTCCAAACATATAAGAACATCCCCAAAAAGCTATTGGTTCCTTGTCTTGAAAGTACACATATCCAAAAGCTTAATGAACAATTGGGGGAGTTTTTGCAGTCTTTTCAAGTCTTTGGCAGACAGCTGATAACTTAAGAACCTTTATTTTTAGCAGACAGACCAAAGTCAGCTCTGGCAGTAAGCTTCAAACATACTAGTCCCCAGGTTCAGCTGTCACGTAAAAGTCCATTTCAGAGATCTTAGGAGTAATATTCTAAGAGCTATGTGGAGAATCTTAGACTAAAGTATATTTTTTCTTTTTTTAAAATGTATTGGCTTCTTAAGGTTTCCTGGAGTCCAAAGGACTGAAGTTTGACTTGATAAAAAATAAGGGGTGAGGGCCAGTGAGATGACCTTGTGGGTAAAGGCACGTGTCAAGCCTCATTGCCTATGTTGAATGCCCATAACCACATAATGGAAGGAGACCGCTGAGCCCATTCAGCCACTTCAGAAACACAATGTGTCAGGAAAACAGGGAAGGAGGTAACTATGTTCAGGGCCTGAGCAGACCAGGAAATATGTAAGCAACATAGAATCTCTAAAAGCAGCAGGCAATTTCAGAGTTTAAATGGTTTAATTTGAAAGAGATAGGCAAGAAGTCAGGGGAGACTTAGTGGCTTGAGTTTGTATTTCATCCTAGGAGTCTGCACTCCTATGTTAAGTGACTGTGTAATCTGTCGTGGGACTTTAAGGAGAGAAACAGTGTGACTGAGTTGGTGATCTCAGGCCTGCTGTCCCTGGCTGTACAGTAGATTCATGTAAAGGAACCCACCTTGAAAGGAGGGAAAGAATGAAGGGCCCTCTGCAACACAGACAGCTCTTTGTAGGAAATGCGCCTTTCGTGGTAGAAAAGAAAGGACTTGCTCCTGCAGAAGGACATCCCTTTTTCTCTGCTTCCCTCCAGAGCTTCATTTGAAAACTCTGTCCCCAGTCTCATTTTCTTTAATTTTTGAACATTTTGACATCGCTAAACATCCCTGACAGGACGAGCTTTGAAGTGCAATGTTCCGTGACTTAGTTAACGGCTTTCTCCCACGTATCCACCGAACTTCTCTGAGAAGTAGTAATTATAGGATTAGCCCCTACTTCAAACAGGAATTCTTCGAGCACTGCTACAGCCTTGCTTTGTTTAGTTAATAATTATGTTTTAGAGACTTTGCTTGCTTTCTGAGTACTGGGTTCTGAGATTTGGCTGTTGTGTTCTCCATCAAATTTTAATGTTTCTTTCCCACCATCCTAGGAATCGTGGCTCCAAACCATGTGATTTCTGCAGCCCATCAGCCTGTTTGATAAGGTAAATCTGTGAGAATGAAGGTAAAACCTAGTTTTCCTTCAGAGATGAGGAGGAGGAGGAGGAGGAGGAGGAGGAGTAAGGGGAGGGAAGAATGAGAACACACAAATTAGTATCTTCTCAAATCAGTGGAAATGTGGAGGAAGGAACTGTGCCACTGTTCCAGGTGCCGCTCCATCACTGTGCCAGGCGATGGGAGGGCCTGAGCACTGAGTCCCGGGTACAGCGGTGATGGACTGGTACTCCTCCAAAAGACTTGCCAGCATGTTCGACTTTCCTGATCTACACAAGGGAGTAAGCCTGGGAGCCAGCATGTCTATCACCCATCCCTTCCAGTCAATGCTCCTCAGGGAGCCATTCCATGTCACATCTAGTCAAGGTGCCACACTGTCCCCCTCCTCTTCCCTGCCTCCCTCTTTGGAATCAGAAAGCCTAGCTGGAAGCTTGTGCTTTGAAACTTCCCCCATCCTAAGAAAGATAGAACGTGAGACCCTGTTTCTGCCATATGGGCCCTGATTTCCTTTCTTTCAGAGTCTCTCTCAGGTGCTGGGATCCTGGTGCTCCCCAGAGCTCCCATCATGCTCTTGTCTATCTGTCTGTCGATAGTGTTAATAACTTCTCTAATAATCACAATATTCCCCCATGTGATCCATCTCAGTGTTAATTTCAAACCTTTTAGCCCTATCCCAAACCTTAAAAATTACAGACTCATTCCAAATCAATCAGGGGTCAGCTAGATGGCTCTGCACTGAGCCTGAAAAACCAGGGTCAGGTTTCAACTCCCATAATGCACAGGGTGGAAGGAGGAAAGTGATTCTCTCAAGCTCTCCTCTGATGTCCACACACATGCCATGGCAGGCACACACACACACAGAGAGAAAGAGAGAGAGAGAGAGAGAGAGAGAGAGAGAGAGAGAGAGAGAGAGAGAGAGAAACAACAACAACAATAATTGTTATGATTTATGGCGCGAGAGGGACTTTGGTGGGTCCCATGGAGAATGGGGACCAAAGCAGGCAAGGGACAGACAGTTAAGTCATGAAGAGAGAATTGAGGTATGGAGAGTGTATTTAGTAGGTATTTTGGGAGGGTATTGGAGAGTAGGGGAAGTATGGGGGGGAGGGAAAGAGAGAGAAATAAAGGGACAGAAAGAGAGAAAAGAGAGAAGATGGGAGGGGGGAGAGAGACACAATGCTGCCTCTTCAGAAGAAAGACAGGGAGAGAGAGAGAGAGAGAGAGAGAGAGAGAGAGAGAGAGAGAGAGAGAGAAACGGGTCAAGGTAGGCTTGTCTCAGTGGGCAGAGGGAGGATGGGAGTGGGCAGAGCTTGTCTCTTAAAGGACAGGTACCCAGGTGACAAGGCAGGCCAGCATAAAAATCATAACAACAATAATAAATAAAAATTGCTTTAATACATTAATTATCTGAAAAATTAGCAGTCAGGCCAACAAAATGGTTCAGTGGCTAAAGTGCTTGTTAAATAAGCCTAAAAACCTGTTTTAAATTTCCAAGATCTATAATCTAGAGCAGTGGTTCTCAACCTGTGGGTCGCAACCCTCATAGGAAAAGCATATCACATATCCTACATATCAGATATCATCCGGATGGTTCATAACAGTAGCAAGCTTACAGTTATAAAGTAGCGGTGAAAATAATCTTATGGTTGGAGGTCACCACAACATGAGGAACTGTATTAAAGGGTTGCAGCATTAGGAAGGTGGAAAATCACTGGTCTAGAGAGAGACCCTACAAGTTGTCTTTCACACTGTGATACGTACATGCCTGTACTCACAAAAATAACACACACAAACCAACAACAATAATAATTATTATTATTGTTATTAAATTACTCAGCAAAGCCCTACTTATGGCTCTTCTGTTTTTCCAATGACATTATCTTAGATTAGTAGAGTACACTTACAGTACTGAATCCAGATTTACCTTGCTACATTCTATGCTGCTCCGTTACACCCTGATCCAGGTAGCTTCCATCACTACAGAGATCTCCCTCACCCAACCCTCACCCTCCTATGGATCCCCAAACACTGACAAACTGGATATTTGTCTACATAGTTTTATCATCTCAGTGCTTTGCAATATCTGGAATATTACAGAATGTGACCGTTGGAAGTTGCTTTTGTCATTCATTCCGTGCCACTGAGATATACTGAGGCTATCACCCTATCAACAGTTCATGCTTGGTTTTCTTTCCTGTTAAATGGGCTTCATTTCGCAGAGTAGTTTTTGGGTTTACAGTCAAACTGAGCAAAAGGAACAGATTCTTGCCTCCTCGCATACGCAGCCGCCCTCACCATCAGCACCTTGTGACTGAATGGAAGACTTTTTGCAGCCAGTGTTCCTGCATTGACCTATCTTGCCACACAAGTCCATATTTTACATTCGAGTTAAACCTTAGTGCCATACAGCCTATGGGGTGAAAGAAATATCGACGTATACATTCCTGCAACCATCATATCATATATCATGTAGTCTGTTAAAAAAAGCCCCCATTTTCTACCATGGTCAGATTGGTAATGTGCATTTAGTAGACACCTCTGCATTTGCTCATGTGTTGATAGCTAGCATCACTTTAGCAATGAACACTGCTCTCCATTATATGGATAGACCACAGTTTATTACCTCTTCACCTAGTGATCAACATTCTGCTTCCTTTCAAGTTTTTACAATTATAAATCAAGCTTCTATAAACATTCCTGTCTAAGTTTCTGAATGAACATTATCTTCAGTCCACTGGAGCAAATTCCTAGGCGCCTGATTGCTAGATTGTATGTTAAGAGCTTGTTAAAGTTTGTAAGGAAGAGTCAAACTGTTTTCCAAGTTGACAGGATTATTTCACAATTCTACGAGCAACCAATGAATGCTCCTGTTGCTTCATGTCCTCTTTAGCGTTTAACACTGTGGTATTTTAGATTTTCTAATAATGGTATCTCATGGTTGTTTTAATTTGAATTCACATAACAACTATGGTGGTGAACATATCATAATCTTTGTCCTCTGTGTTTTATTATAGGATGAGATGTCTGTCCAGATCTTCTGTCCACTTTATAATCAAGTAATTTTTATTGTGATATTATACAAGAGTTCTTCATAAACATCTTAGTCACTTTTCAGGTCGCATCAACAAAACACCTGACAGAAGTTACTTACACTTTCTTTGGCTCATGATTTTAAAGAGCTGCTACCCTTCATCACAGTGGCAAGGCATAATGACCAGAGACACCATATACCAGAGCTTTTTTTACATGATGTGTACTAGATATGAACTAGAAGCAAAGATATTCTTTATAGCCATAATGACCATTTCCTACAAAATACATCCCATTTCATAATGTTTCCACAACCTCCCCCGAATAGAAATACCAATGTCCAACACACTAGCCTGTGAAGGAAAATTTCACATTTAAACCACAAGAATATATTCCAGAGGATGGACTTAGAACAAATAATTTCTTAGTCTATGGCTTGTATCTTATATTTAAGTTTCTAATCTCTTGTGTTTAAGTTTTCAAAGAGTATAGGTTATGGTCTAGGTTTACAATTTACACAGCATCAAATTACTCTAGTACTTTATCTTGAATTTGTTGACTTTATACTCTCTTTACTTCCGTGTTGAAGACCAGTTGACTGTGTTTTTATGGTTCCATGATATCTCTTTTATGTTCATTGTTATTATATGTTGGCGATAATCTTGGAGTTGTGTAGAATTGGTCTCTCAAGAGAATTTCTTCCTATTTTCAACACTATGTTAGCTATTCTGGGACATGTTAAATTCTGCCACGTTCATTGCTATTCTTTAGAAATATGATTGACTTTTGTATGTTAAGCTTTTGTTCTATGATTATCATTGTTTATTGATATTAAGGAAATTGTGGGGGGGTTTGGTCAAATCTACTATTTTCTATGTAGATAGCTATGTCTTCTTAATGGGAAAACTTTCTTTTCTCAGTGGCTGCATACATTTTTATTTCCTTTTCATGTCTTATTGCATCAGCTAGACCTTCTTGTTCATGTTGAAATGATGGAAAGAAGCAATTGTGATTAGAGAGGAAAACATTGCCTGTTGGTAATTTTAATCTGAAAGCATTGAATGTCTCTCCATAAATACCTTGTTACCCATCCTATTTTATCTTTTCTTTTGTTTTACCTCTAATTTTGAATTTTGCCCAATGTCTTTTTTCAGACTCTGTTAATAACTTCTCTAGTCTGTTGATATAATAAACTGATATAATAAACTGATCTTTTATGTTGGACCTTGCAAACACGGGATAAATCTTAGCTTGCAATGGTATTTTTCAAAAAGTTGAATTGGAACTGAAAGTATTATTATTTAAAAATGTTTTGAATATATATCCTGGAAAGATGGAGAGATATTGTTCCTGGATAGATATTGTTCTGTGGTTGTGTTCTTGTAATATCTTTTTTTTTACTGTATATTAATACTGAGTTTCACAGAGTAAAATAGAAGGGATCCATCTGGTTCTGTCTTTTGAGAAATATTGTAGAGAACCAATATACTTTTTTCTTCAAATATATAGAAGAATTTAGCAGTGAACTCATGTAAACCTGACACTTGCTGCCTTGAAAGCTACATTATATATTTAGTTTCTTTGACAAGTACAAGCTATTATCTTATTTTTTTTCCTGTGTCATTTTTGGTGGATTTTTTTTGCAAGTTGATAGTGTTATTGTGCTTGTGGTCACAGAGTTACACTTTGCAGTGTTTATATCCTTTTAGTGTTCAAGTTGACTGCAGTGATTTTCTCCTCTTATTTATGATGTCAGTGCTGTGTGCCATTTCTCTTTTCTTTTCTGCCCTTTATCATCACTGTTAAGCAAAAACTCATGCTAATCCCATTTTGTGATGAGCCGGTTCCATAAAACAGTAATTCCAGTCATTACTTGTCAGGCAACTCCATAGGGTAATAATTAGATAGACCTGCCACTAGCATTAAACGCGTAAGCTTTGCTCAATAGGAAAAACCTGTCAGATACACCTCTTAAAATATTTTTGCCCTATTTAATAATGTTTCAATAAAAGTAATAAGTAGGGCTTAAGCAGAGCAATTGTGCCATTGTGGCATGTTAGGAGCCATAACTAATAAACAACTGATGCCCCTTTCCCAAGTCAGGCCAAGATGATAGACAAGCAGCTATTAGGATTAGGAAAACACTAAATTTTTAAAAAGCATGGCTAACTATTTAAGAATTATGTGAGGCTGCTTTGAACCAGGTTTTCTTGTAGTTTCACAGCCTAGTAAATAAGATGTACATTAAAGGGCCCATAGAACTTCACCTTCTTTGCCTTTATTTCTATAACAGATACAAAAGATATGAAAAGTTATTGATTTGTCTTTCATTACTAAATCTGTGTGATTATTTTCAGATAGTCTATAGAAAAGACCCTATGATAAATGACTGTACAGCAAACAAACAATGATGACAACAGTAACGACAAAACAGGGTGTCATCTAGTTCAGTCTGGCCATACTCTTGTGATCATCCACTTCGCGCGTGCTAGTATTCTAGATTCGTACCAGCACGATCAGCTGGCTGTACCATTTTATACAACCTTTACTGTGCTGGTTAGTATGTCATTTTGACACAAATCTAGACATACCTGGAGGAGGGGTTCTTACTTCAACTGTCTCCATCAAATTGCCCTGGGCATACCTGGGGAACATTTTCTTGATTGCTAATTGATAAAAGTTAACCCAACCTACTGTGCGTCGTGTCACCCCCTGAGTAAGTGGGTGTGGACTGTATAAGAAAGGTATCTGAGGATGCCAGGGAAAGCAAGCCAATAACTAGAGTTCGACCATGATTTCTCCATCGGGCCCCTGCCTTGAGCTGTTGGCTGGGCTTCTCTGGGTGCTGGACCGTAAGCCACATAAATCATTTCCTCTCCAAGCTGCTTTTTGGTAACAGCAACAGAAAGCAAACAAAGACGGTGTCCTTGCTAATTTACCTGTGTGTTAACACTCCATGCATGTTTGCAGAAAACATTATATCACTACAAATAGCCCCTTAATTTGTTCTGTCTTTGATCCATCATGGAAACTTATAAACCGAAGGGGAGCAAGACATCACATTCCCAGCGATGAGAAAGAATGCACACGCTTACTCACTCACCCTCTTAACTCAGATCTGCACAGCATCTAACCTGATCTAGCTTGAAACTGTGAAGGAAGTAGCTAAAAACAGGCCTTAAAATAAAAGACCTGCCAGAAAGCAGAAGAGGAAAGGAATGGAAAACACAGGTGAAAAAAATCAGGAGAAAGTTAAAGAACAGCAGTGAGGTCCAGTCAGTCTGGAAAATACTTCTTGACTTTGAAAAATAATTAGTCTGTGGTTGAGGGGAAAAAAAGATAAAAAGAATACCTACCTTTAAAGAAACAAATTGAATTAATAATAAAATGTGTTTAAACAAAGGGGAAATATAAAATGGAAAAATTACAGAAGAAAAATGTGAAATTTATGTATCATGTGTGTTTTTTACATTCCCCCCCCATCTAATTATTTAAAGTGAAAAACTTCTTTAAAAGGCTGTTTAAAAATGAGTGGTTCTTTATATGTTTTCACATGAGCCATGATGCTATTCCTGACTGCTCTTTCCTTTTTCTATATATATTTTAGCATATGTTTTTCTAGAGCGAACCCGAGTGAGAGAAAAAGGGAGCCATAAAACTCAGAAGGACATTTCTCAATCTAACACCAACATTTTCCCCCAGATGTGCTATATGATATAAAAAAAATGTTTCTTTAAAACTCTGAAAAACTATTTCTTTTGTTATTTCAGACCCAAAGAAGGTGGAAGGTGACTTCAGTCTGTCCTCACTCATCAGATGTGATCAGCTCTGGATGACTGGCTTCAACGGGTTTGAGAATTCTGAACAACATTTAAAAGTTGTCAGAACCTGTAATGTAAGATAGAAGAAGACTAGACATATTATCTGTAGACTTAGTGTTGAAGCTGCTTTGGTTAGTGAGAAGAGAGATTAGATTTGCTCTGTAATGTGATGGAGCAAAAAGCAAGGACTCACAAACTGTAGAATGATGTGTATTGCCTCATTAGAAGGAAGAGCTGCCTATCTTTTCCATTGCCGTCTATGCAGGGGAAAAATGGGATAACCTCTGATGGCTGGCAAGAGGTTGCTCAGCTATCTGGTAAGGCTAGAGGGAACGGTTATGTTGTTTCTGCTGATGTCTGAAGCCCTGTGTGTGTAAAACAGTTACATAAAACAGATGAATTGAGTATTCAAATGTCTGAAAGGTGCAACGTGGTTTAGAATGTCTTTGGTCTGCTGTGTTGTAAATTGATGAAGCCTTTATATATGTATATGCTTTATTATAGCAAGAAAGGCAGATAGTCAATACATAGATGAAAAATAGACAGAAGGTAGGATGACTAATAAAGGACAGAAAGATAGATGACAGATATTGGATAGATAGATAGATAGATAGATAGATAGATAGATAGATAGATAGATAGATAGATAGATAGATAGTAGATAGATAGATGATAGATAGATGATAGATAGATAGATAGATAGATAGATAGATAGATAGATAGATAGATAGATAGATAGATGATAGATAGAT
>NC_022018.1:43439388-43442243 GCF_000317375.1 Microtus ochrogaster | reverse complement strand
TAGATAGATAGATAGATAGATAGATGATAGATAGATGATAGATAGATAGATAGATAGATAGATAGATAGATAGATAGATAGATAGATAGATATTGAAAGATATTTAGACATATATAATCTTAGTTCATATATAATCTTTTATTGAAATAGTTATTCTGGCTAAGTGTCAAAAAAATCAATATTTTAATTTTTAATTTATATTACTTTAAATTCAAATGTAATCTTATTACAGCATATACAAGACATAAAACTTAAAAATAAAATAGTTTCTGAATATCATTTAAAATCGGTATTTCCTTAATGGAAATTTTATTAGAAATAATCTCATTCCTTTATGACAAATTTCAGAGACACTAAAAGGATTTAGTGCAATTTTCTGTGAGCAGTCCATTCTGTTCCCTTTTAGACCTGTCTTGTTTTTAAATGTTCACATACCCAGTCTGTGTTTCTTCCACCTCTATCTCTGGATAAAGGGATCTCTGAGAACACCACCACCTTGGGCTGATGTGAAGAAAATACAAAGCAGACACCACAAAGGCCACATTGTTTGGGCTTTAGAATTCCAACTTCTTAGCTCTTTAGTTCCCACCTTTATCAAGTTTGGATACAAACGATGCCCCGACTTGCCACTCTACAGACGAGCATTTTGAAATTGAGTAGAATGATGTGACAAGGACCATATTTAAAGAAAGAGAACTGAAAAACATGAATTACCCAGACAACTCAAAAATCAAAGGATGCTGCATGCACAAATGGGTGAGCACGTGGCCCATGAGAAGTGCAGGGAAAAACCCATGGGAGAAGAAGAAGTTGTTAGGGGAGCTGTCTGTGGTTGTTCTCCACTTGGGAGTGTGTACCACTGCTGTTCTCGCGTACAAAGTCCTGCCTCACCTATTAAATAAGCAGGAAAGGAGAATGACTATAGTAAAACCCAGCAAACATTATTTTCATCTAAAGCATTTCTTCCCTATGGGAACCCCCTTGAACACGTATGCCCTCTGAGGCTGTATCTACCAAAGTCTCATGTGTTAAAGTCTTCATCACCCTTCTGCAGGCTTTTGGGATATGGCATAATCTTCAGGAGGTGGAGCCTACTGGGGCAAAGTCAAATCAATGTGTGTGTGTCGGGGAGTGTTTAAAGGAAATACTATGACCTCATCACTTCATACCATTTTTCACCTCCTGGCTTTCCTGAAGTGAGCAGCATCTTCTGCGGTGTAGTCCCACCCTGATGCTCTGCCTCAGCACAGGCCCAAAGCAACCAGGAACACAATAGCCAAAGATGTAACACATGAGCCCAAATAAACATCCCCCTTTTAAGTTGATTATCTTGTATATTCTCTCAAAGTGATGGAGACTTGGGGCTATATGTAATACAATGATGGTAATGATCAGTAGTGGTGATGATGATAAAGGAAACAAAAAAAAAGAAGCCGAAATATGTGCTTTGTAGGCAGAGTTTTTCTGTGTCAGCACCTGCTCCTAAATAAACACACAGAGGCTTATAGTAATTACAAATGCTCAGTCAATAGCTCGGGCTTATTACTAGCTCACTCTCATATTTAAATTGACCCATATTTCTTGTCTATGCTTTGCCATGTGGCTTGATACCTTTTCTTAGTTCAGGATGCTCACCTTGTTTCTCTCTGCATCTGCTTGTGACTCCACTGACCCTGCCCTTCTTCTTCCCAGCATTCTGAGTTTGGTTTCCCACCTACCCTTATCCTGTTCAGCTATTGGCCAGCCAGCTTGTTTATCAAATTAATCATAGTGACCTATATTTACACAGTGTAAAGGAATATTCCAAAGTCCTTGAGAAATTATATAGCTTATCTGATCATCTTTTATTTGGACACCACAGAAGATAAAAATGAAGGGCTGAGCCATTGGCTCAGCTAGTTCACTGCCTGCTGTGCAAGATTGGGGACCTGAGTTTTGATTCCTAACACCCATATCAAAAACTGAGTGCAGTAGTGTGCGCCTGTAACCCTAGTGTTTAGATTGCAGAGTTGAGTTTCCTGCCATTTAATCTAGCCGATTCACAAACTCTAGATTCAGTGAGAGACAGATCTCAAAAATATAAGTTGGTGAGAGATTATAGAAGATATCTTATGTCAACCTCCGTCTTCTGCATATATATGTGCATATTGTCAACTATTTTGATTTCTCTGTGGAATTATTTAAAAAAAAACAGGGTTTCTCTATGTAGCTTTAGTGCCTGTCCTGGACCTCTCTCTCATAGACCAGGCTGGCCTCAAACTCACAGAGGTCCACCTGCCTCTGCTGCCCGAGTGCTGGGATTAAAGGCATGTACCACCACTCCTCCGCCTTCTGTGGAAATTTTCATGTGTTTAGTCAATAGCAAATATTCATTCCTGTCTCTTAGATAAACCTCCTACAGATGTGTGGCTCATGAATCTATTTTCACGCTATGGACCTAGGCGACGTTCTAAACCTTACAGTTAAGACTCTCTTCCCAGTTCAAGGCTTCCTGCTGTCATGATGCTCTGGATTCTCCATAACTTCACCTATCTCCACTCTCTTTCATGCTCCACTCAAGCATTTTTAATTTCTTCAAGGTCATATGACAGGATGCTTGATCTACGGTGTGGATACAGGATGTCTTGCCTAGATAAAAGGATGTTTTGGTCTAGGGTGTAGTGACTTGATGTTTTGAGTTGTGAGGAGGAAATTACTTAGTTCTCTGTGTCATGGTAAAGAGGTCTTTTGCCTTCCTTCACTCTTTGAATTGGAGTATATAAGTGTTGCGGGAGGTCCTTCCGCTCCTCCAGCCTATAGCCGCTGAGATACCCGCCCATTGGGGCGTGGTCTCTCTCCCTTTAAAAAAGCGGCCA
>NC_022018.1:43408158-43429155 GCF_000317375.1 Microtus ochrogaster | reverse complement strand
ATCTGTAAGTTTTTTTCCCCTTTAAATAAATACTACCCTGTTAATTATAATTCCAAACTGCTGTGGCATCGTTTGTGACTTACGTCTACATATAAGAACTTTGGATAAGAAAGTTGAGGCAGATCACAATATTGACTGGGTGCCCTCCTGATTCTATCTAATATGTCTTGGCTTTTTCTTTCTCAATTCTCCCTCCTCCCTCAAAGTACAGACTACAAATGGATAAGTCTGCTGGACTGGACAATAAGTAACTTCTCCATATTTGTTTCTGGGAAACAGAATGTTGAAGAAAATGAGGAACTTGAACTAATAGCAATCACAAAAAGAATGAAGAAGCCAATTTCCATGGAGTCGCATCATTCTTACCTCTTTGGTCTTGTCTTTCCTTGTCTCTGGAGCTTGGGTGGGCAACTGTGACAAATGGAGAACTGTATCTCCAGGACCTAATTCTACACTTAGTAGCTTATTACCATAGAAAGATGACGTGGGAGTGTCATATATCAATCTGTTGATTTCATTGGTTAAGCAATAAAGAAACTGCTTGGCCCTGATAGGTTAAAACATAGGTGGGAGTAGTAAACAGAACAGAATGCTGGGAGGAAGAGGAAGTGAGCTCAGAGATGCCATGCTCCCCTCTCCCAGGCAGACGCCATTGATGAAGCTCCGATCCAGGATGGACGTAGGCTAGAATCTTCCCAGTAAGCGCACCTTGGGGTGCTACACACAGATGATTAGAAATGGGCTAAATTAATATGTGAGAATTAGCCTAGAAGAGGCTAGATAGAAATAGGCCAAGCAGTGTTTAAATGAATACAGTTTGTGTGTTGTTATTTTGGGCATAAGCTAGCAGTACAGCCGCTCCTATTACAACAGAAAGAACTGTGGAAAGCAAGACTAAATGAACTAAAGAGAAAACTGGAGCATCCATGTGATTGGTATGCATGCAGCTGAATGTGTTTACACAGCCAACAAGTTTCCTCACTCACCTGCAACATATAATCTCTGTCTTATGGTTAAATTACAAGGAAGAGTCATAGGTGAAGAAGGGAAACGCAGCTAAAAGCCTCTTGCTTCTTCGAAGCCACCCAGCCATTGCTGGTAGAGATGGGATGAGTGGGGGATAATGTCTCCTGGCATTTCTGTGCCTCTCATCAAACTGATTTCTCTCAAACACACCATCACCTTAAAAGCAAAACAAAACAAAACACCCAACACTAGGTTAAGTTCCAAAAAGATGGGGAAAGATATTAAATGGATCAATAGAGTAACAAGATACAAGAGTAGTTTCTCTAGAGGTTTCAGTTTCATTAACTAACTTAGGGAGGAAACATATTGGGCAAATAATCCACGGGTGTAAAATGATCCCGGTGTTTGGAAGAAACTTAGAAAAGGGCTGAATGAGCCTAGAGGCATTTCCAGATTAACCTATCTATACTGCCTTCCTCCAACAGAGCTACAGAACTGGGGAAAAAGACAATCCCCAAACTTGATTTGCAACCTCATGATAGTAAGCCTGGATCCTGGCACCTCATGTATTTGTGCTAAAGACAAACTAGGTTGGCTTACCCATAACAGCTAATAGAAATCAGCTCCTCTTGTTTTAGCACACTGCATTGCTGATGTCAAAGGATCGATGCTGGTGTGAAATTAGAGCCAAGCACTCTGGCTAGCACAAACCAAGCCTAGCATTTTACCCTAGCTTTACTAGACTGAGATGGAGCAGATAACATCAGCCCTGACAGGTTATGAGCTCCCCAGGACTTTGGATAGTCTTCCTTTTCTGCAACTGGTTACCTTTGTAATCTGGGGTTAAATACAGTCCGGAAACAGAGAAATATAAGAATGCCACTTAAAATGCAATGGTCCCTCCAGGAAGAAAGGACCACTTAAACACTGAACTCCGGCAGCTCTGCAGAACGCTACAATGGCCTGAGCAATAAATCAAACGCACATGGCTCTGACCTGCTTTGTATACCCAAAGCCTCCCAGGTGAAAGATAAGAATCTACCTTTTTAGTTTTATAGAAATGCAATCGGGGAAAGGGGGAGCCTTAAAGTTGCAGTCAGGAAAAGAAATAAACCATTTTCAAACATGCTCACCATCATCTGTTACAAACTTGGGGTGATGTGCTTTGTCTATGCCCACCGGTCTATGGCAAATGAGGCAGTCTCTTTGTAGAGCACATATTGAGGATGGGCTTCTGTGGCTTAACCTTGAGGTTGTTATGAAGTGAGTGCTTGCAATTACCTAGAAAGAGCATTTTACAGCCTACTAGAAACTTCTGGCTGCAGTGTGGATGTGCAGCACAGCACAGCAGCCTACCCCGACCTCCCGTCCTGCACCCCGACCTCCCATGCTTGCTTTTGTAATCTTTTTCTTTCTTTTTTTTTTTTTTAGACAGGTTTTCTCTGTAGCTTTGGAACCTGTCCTGGAGCTCACTCTGTATACCAGACTGGCCTCAAACTCAGAGATGCTCCCATCTCTGCCTCCCAAGTGCTTTATAAATTTTCTTTATAATCTTCTCAGCAGAGAGAGAGAGAGAGAGAGAGAGAGAGAGAGAGAGAGAGAGAGAGAGATGCTTCATGGGCTTGTCTGTTCCTTTCATCATTGCAGGCCATAGCCTAATGTGATCCATGAGCTGTGACATCTCTATGATGCCAATCAGTGTTCGTCAGACACCTGTGTTTCTTCCATGGCTGGTAACAGACCTCTAAGAAACTCTCATTAGCCAAACGAACCTTGGTCTTCAAATGTCTGTTAAAAGAAACACACGACAGGCTTCCATGGACCTTCACAACTGGATCTCACTCACTTGCTGGTACCAGAACAGTCACAATCAGATCAGAGCAGTATCAAAAGTCAACAGTATAAAAAGGTGTGAAACTCACACTTCCAGTCCTCTGAGTTCCAAGGGGCCCAGGAAACTCTACGTCTCTACCTTGGGGACCTGTCTGCATTGCCCTGGAATCTTCAGTATCCTGGGGACTCTACTGCCAACTGGACTGGACCCTCACCAGGCCTCTTCTGGCCTCTCAGAGTCAGCCTCGGCTTTTCTCCATTGCCTGTTGAGATCCTACCACTCTCACAATGCCAAAACACATGGGAAATTCTTACAGATTGCCAGAGTCAGCTCCCAGCCTCTAGACCACAGCCCTGGGTGCTGAGCATGAAGAAAAACTTCCCAAAAGATTTTACCTTAATGATGCTGCTCTCCTCCATCACTGAAAATTTCTCAGTACCTAACTCACCAGCCTCAATTGTCCTAGTTCTAAAGGGGTGATGAGTTCACCTCAGTGATTCACTTCTAAATCGCAGCTGGTTTTGCAGCTCCAGCTGAGCAGAAACTACAGATCTCAATTCAAACCATCATACAATTGTCCTGATGGTGTCTTGGCGGGACTCCCCAAATCCCTCTTACCCTTTACCAAGTCTCCTCCATGAGCACTGCCCTAAGCGTTATCATCCATGTTCCCACGGAACAACCCATTTAGTGCTAAGCACTCAGTAGCTTTTTTGCCGCAAAGCTCCAAACATTTTCATAATCCTCACCCAAACCATAGGGTGGTGTCTGTCACGTCAATCCCGATAAATCTGGAACAAAGTTCTTCGCTTGTTATGTTATGTTTCTATTGTCATAATTAACACCATGGCCAAAAATAACTCAGGGAGGAAAGGGTTTATTTCATTTCACAGCTTACAGTTCATCATGAAGGAAGTCAGGGCAGGAACTCTAAGCAGGAACCTGGAGGCAGGAACTGAAGCAGAAACCATGGAGGAACACTGCTTACCAGCTTGCTCCCCACGGATTTGCTCAGTCTTCTTCTACAGCCGAAGCCCACCTGCCAGGGTTGGCAGTACCCACAGAGGGTGGGGCGCTTTCACATCAATCATTAACAAAAAATAATGCAATACTATTTGTTCCAGTGCGATTTGATAAGGACATTTTCTCAATTGAGTTTCTTCTTCCTAGATAGGTTTAGCTTACATCAAGTGAGAAAACAAGCAAACAACACAAACAAACAAACAAACGACAATGTCCTATCAAGAACAAGCTCTAATATTTAAGAGGAGGGGAGCTGCTGCCATCTCAAACGACAGCTAACTCTCCTTCAAATTGTCTTTTGTTGTTTCAGAAGAAACTATATGGAGAAAAACACGAGGACTGAGCTAGAGGCCTGTGCTGGTTATTTCTGGTTAGCTTGTCACAAACTAGAATTAGCTGGGCGGAGAGAACCTCACTTTAGGAAATGCCTCCATCAGATGGTAGACACGTCGGTGGGTAATTTTCTTGATCATGGATTAATGTAGGAGAGCCCATCCCACTGTGGGTGTAACCTGGCACAGGTGGCCTTGGGAGGTATAAAAAGGGTTGCTGAGCCTGAGACAGAAAGCAAGCCAGTTTCTCCACGGTTCCTGCCTTTGTGCCTGCTTCAGTTCCTAGCCTGACTTTCTCAACGATGGACGGTAATCCAGACAAGTAAGCCAACTAGACTCCTTCCTCCCCCATGCTGTTTCCCATCCTGGTGTCTGCCACAGCAGTAGAAGGCACACAAGGACAGAAGAGCCTCTAAGAAGCCATCTGTAAGCTGTACTTTCTGCTGGCACCCTGTGGTGTGACCCTCAGCTACAACTATGAACAGCTGTGTTTCTGCCAGGCAGAAACATTTCTTTTTGGTTGCTGTCTTTTGCTTTTGATGTCCCTCAACCCATGGGGCTAGGCCAGAGGCGATGCTTTCTCTATATCGGAATCTCCTGGTTTAACCACGCGACATTTCACTTGGATCATTCTCTATGCTGACTTTGCTTCTCTTGGGGCAAGTTGGAGCTTTTTCTGGAAGATACCTTCTACTAACAAGGCCGCTTCTCAGTCAATCCCAGAGGGCAGGATCTTGAATGCCCTACTAAACTCTAAGGAGTCTTTAATAGGAATTTGTGGCATCGAATATGACTTGGAGAAGGCAGGCAGAGCACTTATTGCTATTACAGAAGAAAACCTGAAAAACAGTGGTTCAATGACACACAGAGAAAGTGCGGTCCACCTTTCAGTACAGCCATCCCTCATCTGTCTCCAAGACAGGAACACTAGACACCCTCAATAGATAGCTACACGCAACCCGAACTGTCCTCCCAACCCAAGGACACTCGGGCATGTGCTTCTGTGCACTTATCTCCTTCCCGATTGTCATGCAACTTTAGAAAAAACAGCAGCCTCGACGTCTCTTAATCCCTTGCTATAATCTGGAGCCAGCTGATTAGACACAGGTGAGTGAGCAAGATGAAAACACAGGTGGTCACTCACAGGTAGGACAAATGTTTGTTTTCGTCAGCCCTCAAGCTTCAGTAACTGTGTGGCGCCAGATACAATTGTTTATGAAACTTGGTCCATGCACACTCATATATATATATATATATATATATTCAATGGAGTTTACATTTAAGAATATACACAGAGAACAGTGACTTAGTTCCCAAAACTGAAGGCTTCCATCTTTTGGAAACAAGCACATTTTGAATACCCAGTGGTCATTTGCTCTGAGCACAGATATTTTCTCTTACCTGAACTGGCTTTTGTTTTGTCTGAGTAAATAACATGTGTTTTTATTTCTGAAATACAGAATCTCGGAGAAATTTGCAGAAATTGGCATGTTGAACATTAACGCTTCCACGACTTGTGTCCTCTTACTCAAACCACGTGTGCGGATTTACTCGGTGCAGCATGTCTTACGAGGGATAAAGGGAGACAGTAAAGATGAGCAATGCCCAACCGAAGGACAGTTTCCTACAAGGACCACGCACGAACGTGTAAATTGGCTGTGTAAAGGAGCAGCGTCAAACCGAACTCTGCGGAGGAGTTCTCCTAGGACGCTGTGCAAGTGACTCAAGCTTTCCACACTGTGTGATTCCACATAAAAAGGGGAAAGATGCTGTTCTCCATCCTCTTTCCCCAGGGGCTGGGTAGAAAGGTCCATAAAGCATTAAAGTCATTGCTGTTATGGTATGTCTAAGCCCCTTGAATTAACTTGATTTGCATTCTGTTAACGCATTGTCAGTTTTTGGACAAATGCACACATGCATACACACACGCGCGCGCGCACACACACACACATACACACATGCACATACACACACTCCTCCCTTCTGAGATGACATGCTCGCCTTTGACAGGAGAAACATTAGCACACCTGACAGGTTTTTTTTTTTTTTCACTCAGTGTGAATGAAGTGGATTTGCCTCGTCTATTCTCCTTTGGTGCTTTTTTTTTTCTTTCTTAACATGATGTCATCACACAAATGCAAGCATACATGCGTCCCCACATGGAGCACTCCAATTAAACTGTCTTACTGGCTAACGTCAGGGAAAATGCTTTTCTAGCTTCTATCTACCACTTACCACTCCATAAATTAGTACAGTCTGTGCACCAAACACAAATTACATGCTTTATTAGTATGTTCCGTGGTAACTTCAAAACCACAAGTGTTTACATGTGCTGCACGCATGCACTCTGGGGCTTTTTAATAGCGAGTTGACAAGAGATTAAAGGCAGAAATATGGCATTTTATTAAAGCAAACATATCAGTATGCCTACCATGATAAAATGATCTAGTTTTCTTCAGACACAAAAGTTTCCGTTGAGTGATACCTTTGAAATTCCTTGAGGGCACCCTATTATTCACTTCCCTCAACAGCGAGCAGCTGCAGAACGGTCTCCAATTTTCTAAGAGTATTGCCTGGTCATTCTTTACTGTCAAAATGAAGAAGAGCATAAAAGTTAAGTCAATAAAGTAATATGAAATGCTTAATATAAAAATTCAGGAATGAATGATTAACCATTAAAAAGTTACAGTAGCTATTTCATCCAGGAAAAAAAAATTAACATTTCCCCTGAAACCTATTAACACTCCTTGTAAACAATATTCTTTTTTGAAATATATGACCTTTCCTAATGCTCTCCACACACATGGCATTTTTCTTGTATCCACTTTACCTCTCCCGATATGAAGTTGAGTTCCTCGGGAGAGAGTTCTGAGCCCCTTGCCCGAGGAATATGTGGCCTTGGATATATCACACATGGATGCCGGTCCAGGTTGGCCAGGGCTGTGACCTACTGCTCTTGACCCAATTCCAAAATCAAAGTCCTGTGGACAAACAGGTTGAAAAAGATGCTGTCTACCTGGTAGTCCAAAACTTCTTCATCGGCCAAGATGGAGAAAGTGATCATTATAAAAATTGGCATAAATGCCTCTCTCTTCTTGGAACATAAGCAGAAAAGGCAGAAGTAAAATAAGTTTGTTATCTTTATTGTATAAAATATTTGATTTTCATCTTTGAGAGTTTCGAATGCATTTTGAACATATTTAGTCCTCTCCCACAACTCCTCTCAGATCTGCCCTCACCCCCATACCCATACAGTCTCATGTTCTCTATCTCTTTTAAGAGGCTAGTGATCCCCGTTTATGTTAACCAAATACTCTCAGGAATGAGACCTGTTCTGGATAATAATCAACCTACCAGGAGTCATACTTAAAGATTCTTCCTTTCCAGCAACAACTAAATGCCACTAGCTCCTCAGCAAAGGATGGGACTTCATGCACATCTCCCTCCTCCATGCCAGGATTTTTCCTTGCCTAAGCTTGACCAGGTCTTGTGTCTGCTGTCACAATTGTGTGGGTTCATATATGCAAACCCTTTCACTGTGGTTATCAACTGTCTCTAGCTGTTATATTTTCTCTCTCTCATGAAGCCTTGGGAGAATGGATATGACACAGATGTCCTATTTAAGGCTGAGCTGGGTTCTCTGTGTTTTTTAGCATATACTGCAAAAAGAAGTTTACCTTATAAGGGTTGAGATATCCATTGATCTATAGGTATAGCCATGCCTGTCATTAGGAATCTTTTTATTTATAAGTCTAATAGCAGCCATAATAGTAATAGGTGGCGCATGCCTTTAATCCCAGCACTTGGGAGGCAGAGGCAGGTGGATCTCTGTGAGTTCGAGACCAGCCTGGTCTACAGAGCTAGTTCCAGGACAGGCTCCAAAGCCACAGAGAAACCCTGTCTCCTAAAACAAAAAAAAAATAGTAATAGGTTCTTTCATAGGGCTTATGACTATCTAGCTGCAGGTTCTTGGCCCCAGTAATGGTGCCAGGTATGGGTTCCATCTCATGGAGCACTCATTAGGTCCAATAAGAAAGTGGTTGGTTACTCCAATAGCATTCATGCCACTCTTGTACCAGTGCTCAAATCTTGCCAGGGCCATCATTATCTTAACTTACACATCTCACAGCTAGATAAGAGTGACGATTCTTTTTTCCCTACAGTAGCAGGCATAGCACCCTTCAACTATGAGATCTAACCAGTAAAGAAGATCCTTCCAGAACATTACAGGTATGGTTCTAGAGATTAGGAACAACAAGTTAAATTTAGACTCTGATCACACAGAGAGCACAGTCTGACTCAGTAAACATCATAAGGACAAGTAAAACTCATGGACGTCATTCCCAAGGACTGGTAACTGAGTTCATGCCTTGTGTTACTCTCTGCAATAAGTCATGGGTATGTCTTACCTAATTTGATCCAAGAAGTGAGAAGGCTATAAACAGGGCATTTGAAACTTTCGTATTACAGAGTTAACATCACAAGAGTGATAATAAAGAATAGATACATGGGACAGATAAGAAGTACTTATCATTACACAACCCCAAAATAAATAACAGGCTAAGAGTAATGGGGAAATTGAGGATTAACATACGAACCTCTTTTGACCTTTGAGAAAGGAGTATTGGGGGCTTTCAGTTAATCACAGACAGTTAAATGTACATGTACATCTTTGCTATCTTACAACATTGTATTCAAAGAAAGACATTAAAGAAAGATTAAAAAGAGAAACACACCATAGACTTAAAAACATTGGGAAAAACATGATAGAAGATGAAAGAGCACCCAGGAAAAGAAGTTGATAGAGATGTGACAATGAATTTAAGAATTTGTTCCCTCCACTCACCAAGGGCCAAATGGAAAGCAAGTCAATTTCTACCAATTTTAGAACATCTCATAGACCAGAGCAAGAGGGCAGCATATAAAGCCAATGACAAGAGATGGCCCGAGAAACAGGACACTGACTGAACTAAACTGTGCAATTACAAAGCAGAGCATCCCTAGGCTCAGACTGGGTTGAGCATGAAGTATCTAGAAATATCAAGAGAATAGCAAACTGAAAAGGAAGCTGAGATAGAAGTACTAAATTCAAAACCCCTGTCAAAGAGATAAAACTCAGCCAAAGGAAGACTAAATAACTTCTTCCTGAGTCTTTTTAGGCTTGACATCAAGGAGGTGCAGTCAGAAAAGTGCACTGCAGGGTTTTACAGATTGACAGCTCTTTAGAACCACTGTAAGGACAGCTACCAGCTATCAGTTGCATCTGTTTGCTAAGAATGCTGGTGATGCAACAGAGGTCAAAGGGTGCTGGCCCTGGAAGCTGGGGAGATGGCTAACAACATGGCTGTGAGGGTTCCTGTGCCTGGTTCCAGACGAACATAAGATGAATATGTGCATGGGCAGTGATCTGAAGCTCAGTACAATATTTCAGACATGGAGGGGCTGAACACATAACCCAGTAAGCTCTGTGCTAAGTGTCCTTCCGCCTCCCGTTTGCCACCAGCCACGCCCTGTTGGCACTCAGAATCCTATCAGAATTCCTACTCCTCTGCACCGGGCTTACTCTGCTCTCACAGGCGTGTGAATTGAGGTTTACTTGGGGCAATTCCTATCTTAGTCAGTATTAGAAGGTCCCCAGCCAAAAGTGCCAAGGCCCCTCAGAATTATCTAATTTCTACCTCCTTACCCAGTAAGGGTGTATCAATGAGCCGAAAGCCAGACTCTTAAAGCATTTTTCAAAACATCTGACGGGAAAGGCAAAGGGGCTATAATTAAGACTGCATGATCATGACGAAGAATTTGTTGTAAAATCTGTCCATATGCAACATATGGGGAGTTTAAACAAGAAAATGATTTTTGTCTATGATAAAAATTAAATAAACAAGGAAAATAGTCAATGTGGAACGAAAGAGGGGCAGAATATCCATTCTGTGTATCTTGAGGGCAGGGCCAGGTATTCACAGATTTCTCTCTTATAATCCAGCCAAGAAGCAGTTGTCTAAAACACATCTTTAAAGACTTTTGAATCTAGGAATGAATGAATGAATGAATGAATGAATGAATGAATGAGTAAATCAAGGAGACTTTTTTTTAATTTGGCAAGAAAGCTCATTTCAATGTGTCCTCGATAGCCATATGCAATAGCAATATTGAGGGAAAAGATTTCATCTGGTCTTTAAGATAATGGAAGAAATTATACTGAGAGAAAGTTCTGTGGGAGGCTGTGAGGTGTGTGCATATGAAGTCCTGATAGGACGTGAACAGATGGGTACTCATTTTTGGCTGTCTCTGCTGAGAGTTGGGTGTGCAGCAGCAACAGGTTTGGGAAGGGCTTGTAGAGTGGGTTTTTCCTTGTCACAGGTTTCATAGGACGACTGCAACACAGGGGAGTGAGGAAAAGATAAAATTAGTTAGATTATCCATTAAAAGTAAATGGTTGAATTATTTTCAGAATATCTTTAAAATTCAAATACCCAATTATCTTACAACCGCTAATCTTACCTCAGACTCAAATGCAAACATCAAAGACCTTGGCAACAGCCTTGGCCCATGACTGTGAGAAGTCAAAGATGTTAGTTTTGAAAGTGCACATTGGGTTGGAGCAAATTATTTAGGCATTTTTTTCCATAATGACAGACTTACTTTATTGGAAGAAATCAGAAGGTAAAGGATCATGAAATTCAAATCACATGCTTTTCTTCTTTCACCTCAAGTGTTGATAATTGAATATTCGTTTTGAATGGAACTTCAGCACTTCAGAATGTCTGCCTTCTCATCCATGAAATCAAGACGCCCCCTGTGAGTGATCATCTCAAATCATACTACAAATGGACACCTTCAAAAGGATCTCCTCCAATTTTCTAAAATATAATAAGGATATCTTTGATCCTTTCAAATTTGCAGGTGAAGAAAATGTCTCACAGAAGCTTAAGGCATGTGATTTACGTGGGAATAAAAGCTGGGGTGATTAAAGGAGCCTGATAAGATTTGTCCATAGCTGAATATTGTAACTTTCCTGTCTTTATCATGTAATATAACATCAACTGAGAGACGACGAATGGTTAAGGGATCGAAGCCTCTATTGCTATATGTAAGTTATGGAACGCTAAAAGTCTAATCATTCCTTGAGGGAATTTTCTACCTATTCTGTAAGAAAAAAAATAAAATATAATAATAATTATATGGTGATGATAATGATGATGACGCATTTGCAGTTGTACATGGGACAGTTGTATCATGTTAGTTTGAATTATGACCTTTTGAATGTTGATGTTTTTGTTTAGAGATTATGAATGATATAATGAGAAGTAATTGGTCGTCACATTGACAGAGTGGGCTTGTGACGGCTGATCTAGTGTGTTAACTTGATTGGCTATGGAGTCAACTAAAAGACGAGCCACTGGGAATGCTCATGACAGATTTTCTCAACTTATATGAAGTGGAAAGACATACTGTAAATGTGGCGGTCTCAGCAGGTGACAGCACAGATTAAAGGAGGTAGAAGAAGGAAGGAAGCCTTCTTGGTTTCACTCTTACTGGCTAGTTCATCTGCTGTCTGACTGTCCCTGCTGCTGTTGCTATATTCCTTCACTAAAACCAGAAACAAGCTTCTTTGGACTTGCAGCATGGACTGAAGACTGGGAGCTCTTCAGCAATCCTCCAAGCATCCATTTCCAATTAGGACCACTGAAGCAGCCAGCCTCGTCAACTTAAAACTACTAATAACTAATCAAGAACTACTAAGTTCTTGCTAACTCCAGTATGGGACTGCCATTATTGGACTATTTAGATCATCTGGTGTAAGCCAATCTAATAAATTTCCTTTAAATATATATTGATTCTATCAGTTTTGTTCTACTAGTAAACTCTGACTAGAGAAACCACGGAAAATATGCAGAATAATGTTGAATCATTGAAGATGTAAAAGAGAAAAAAAATTAAAAATCTCTAGAAGTAAATGTAAATGAAGCTACACGGTACAAACTTGATGGTGGAGGATGGTCATAAAGGAAGTTCTAAGAGGCAAACTAATATCTCTAAATGTCTACATGAAAAAATATTACAGAGAACTCACATAACTTAATGGTTTACCTTAAAGCCCGGGATAAACAAGAAGACACCAAACAAAAACAGTAGAAGAGGAGAAATAATTAGATCACAGCAGAAATGAATGGAATAGAAATGAAAACAAAGAACCAATTAAATGAATAGTTGGATCTTTGGGAAAATAAACAAGAAAGACAAGTCCTTAGACGAATTAACCAAAAGAATAACCCAGCTTAATAGAATTAGAGATGAAAGGGGAGAGAGAACAACAGATACCAATGAAATTCATGGAATTTCTTTTAGAAAAGAAATAGGTAAATTTCTAGATTTCACCAGAAAAAGCTTTAGGGCTGATAAACACTTTCATCAAAGTGATAGAATGTGAACAAAAAAATCTGTAGCTTTTCTATATACTAACGGCAAGCACACTGAAAAAAGAGTAAAGGAAATGACCCAGTTAATAATATCCAAACAATATTTAATACAATATTTGGGAGTATGTTTTATCAGAGAAAGAGCAGGTCTCTATGACACAATCTTTAAGACACTGAAGAAAGAAGTTAAAGAAAATACTAAAAGATGGAAAAACCTTCCGTGCTCCTGGAGCACGAGAAATGATATTGTGACAGACAGCCACCTTCCCCAAAGCAATCTAAACATTCAATGTCCTGCCAATAGAAATTCCCAGGGTCATTCTCTACAGATACCAAAAAGAATCTTAAAATGTGCATGGAAACACAAAAGAACAAGAATAGCCTAAACTACACTAAATTAAAAAAAATGCTGTGGAGATGTATCACCATAGCAGGTTTAAAAGTACAGAACTTTAGAAGAAAAAAAAAACAAAAACAAAAAAACATGGTACTGACCCAAAAATAGAAAGATCAGCAGAGTAAATGAAGGGACCCAGATGCAGTCCATGCAGCTATGGCTATGTGATAAATATAAATGAAAACAGTGTGGTACTGGCATAAAAACAGAGAAGTCGACCAATGGAATCGTATAGAATTTTAACCCACAAACCTATGATCACCTCATTTTCGATAAAGGAGCTAAAAGTATACAATGGAAGAAAGAAAGCATCTTCAACAAATGGTGCTGGCATAACTGGATGTCAACCTGTAGAAGAATGAAAATAGACCCATATCTATCACCATGCACAAAACTCAAGTCCAAATGGATTAAAGACCTCAATATCAGTCAGAACACATTGAACCTGATAGAAGAGAAAGTGGGAAGTACCCTACAACAGATGGGCACAGGAGATCGCTTCCTATGTGTAACCCCAGCAGCACAGACATTAAGGGCAACATTGAATAAATGGGACCTACTAAAACTGAGAAGCTTCTGTAAAGCAAAGGACACTGTCACTAAGACAAAAAGACAACCTACGGACTGGGAGAAGATCTTCACCAACCCGCAACCGACAAAGGTCTGATCTCCAAAATATATAGAGAACTCAGGAAACTAGACTTTAAAATGCTAATTAACCCAATTAAAAAATGGGGCACTGATCTGAACAGAGAATTCTCAACAGAAGAAGTACAAATGGCCAAAAGACACTTAAGGTCATGTTCAACCTCCCTAGCGATCAGGGAAATGCAAATCAAAACAACTTTGAGATATCATCTTACACCTGTCAGAATGGCTAAAATAAAAAACTCCAATGATAGCCTTTGCTGGAGAAGCTGTGGAGGAAGGGGTACCCTCATCCATTGCTGGTGGGAATGCAATCTGGTGCAACCACTTTGGAAATCAGTGTTTCGGTTTCTCAGGAAATTCCGGATCAACCTACCCCTGGACCCAGCAATACCACTCCTGGGAATATACCCAAGAGATGCCCTATCAAACGACAGGAGCATTTGTTCAACTATGTTCATAGCAGTATTATTTGTAATAGCCAGAACCTGGAAACAACCTAGATGCCCTTCAATGGAAGAATGGATGAAGAAAGTGTGGAATATATACACATTAGAGTACTACACTGCAGTAAAAAACAATGACTTCTCGAATTTTGCATGCAAATGGATGGAAATAGAAAACACTATATTGAGTGAGGTAACCCAGACCCAAAAAGATGAACATGGGATGTACTCACTCATAATTGGTTTCTAGCCATAAATAAGGGTCACGGAGTCTACAATTGGCGAACCTAAAGAAGCTAAGTAAGAAGGTGAACCCAAAGAAAAACATGTAGTTATCCTTTTGGCTATGAACCTTCACCTGGTGATGGATGGAGATAGAGACAGAGACCCACACTGGAGCACTGGACTGAGCTCTCAAGATCCCAGTGAGGAGCAGAAGAAGGGAGAACCTGAGTAAAGAAGTCGGGACCACGAGGGGTGCACCCACCCACTGAGACAGTGGATCTGATCTACTGGGAGCTCACCAGGGCCAGCTGGACTGTGACTGAAA
Organism: Microtus ochrogaster; assembly: GCF_000317375.1. Classification (NCBI taxonomy): domain Eukaryota; kingdom Metazoa; phylum Chordata; class Mammalia; order Rodentia; family Cricetidae; genus Microtus; species Microtus ochrogaster. The sequence continues at coordinate 43,414,539 of NC_022018.1, read as the reverse complement.
AAGCACGGGATGAAACTGGACTCTCTGAACATGGCGAACAATGAGGGCTGATGAGAAGCCAAGGACAATGGCAAGGGGTTTTGATCCTACTTAATTTTCTGGCTTTGTGGGCGCCTAGCCACTTTGGATGTTCACCTTCCAAGATATGGACGGAGGGGGGAGGACCTAAGACTTACCACAGGGCAGGGCACCCTGACTGCTCTTTGGACTGGAGAGGGATGGGGAGAAGGGTGGGAGGAGGGGGAGAAGGGTGGGATGGAGGGGTAGGAAAATGGGAGGCTGGGAGGAGGCGGGAAACTTGTTTTTTTTCCTTTTCTCAATAAAAATAAATAAATAAATAAATAAATAAATAAGGATATAAAAAAATTATCACTGGATTTTAATCTGTCAACAGGCATTTACACCAGCCCCTCTAGATCTTGAAGAGCACGGAGAAAATAAGCGTGGGAAGAATGTAAGAGGAAGAAGACAGGAAGAAGGGCTGTGAGCTGCTATCTCCTGGGACTGACACAGCCAATGAAGTCACAGCCCCAGAGGAGCTGTGGTTGACAGCGATGGACATACCTAAGACAGGTGTATCAACAGTTCATCATTTGGTGGACAGGGGCCACTAGTTACCTACCTAGCCTTTCCTGTACAACCACTGGCTATGGCTGAATACTAAGAGAGGGAAGTTGTCTTCAGCTGTGCATCCACTGAGGAGCCCAAAAGGCTTCAGTGTAGCCTTAAAACAAAGGGGAAAGACATGGTTGTGAGAAGATGACTTGAAGAAAGGGGGGTGTAGGAGCTGGAGTCAAAGGAGGTGGAGGGCAGGTAGTGTGTACGGTGATCAAATGCACTGTGTGCATAAATCGGTAAATACATTTAATGTTAAAATCATATTCTGAGTTTCAGTTTTGCTTATTAAATACTGTAATTTATCCTGCTTAAGAATATACCACTTTATCTTATACAAATGTTTAGTGGATGTTTATCATAGCTGGGAAAATTACTATTCCATTGCTTTCCACAGATACCCTTTTTTCTTAATTTCAATTTCATGGAATATACATAATAAACTGTAGAAGCTAAAGGCCAAATGATAAGGTATCTCCCATATAAAATGTAAATAACACAAAGGGGGGACAGGAATAAAGGTAGTGCAGATTGTTGAGACTAGAAAGACAGTGCATAACAAATTCAGAAAATCGTGTATTTATTTTACAATCAGACTAAACATATATTTGAAGCATGACATAATGATAAAAATCAATGGAAGCTGGGGCCACACCAAGTACTTATGTAATGGTGCATGTCACAGAGTATTTGACCTTAAAGAAGGTTTTGAGCACTTACCAAAGGCATAAACAAGCCTTGAAAGTCACTTGATGTTCATGTGTGTAACAATAGCACACTGTAATATAACTGGAAATGAATTTTAACCCATTAGTAAGGTGATGGGTCACACACAAATGCTCTCATCTGCTAAAGTTTAGAAAGATTTAGACTCTTCTCTCCATGGTAGATACAGATCATAGATTCCATCTTGGACTTGCCTGTCTCCTGGGTACTCTGTAGACACTGCTGCTTTTCTGATAGATAGAGAAAATGAGGCTACGAAATTGCTATACCATCACTTACTCTTAGATGGAACAGGTAAAAAAATCCCAGGGGAAATCATGCTGATAGGCTCTAGGTTTTCCAGACTTTAGCTATATGCTTGGAGAAAGAGTTTGAATGCAAACTTTAGATTTGAGCAACAGCCTGGTTCCATTTCTTGTAATAGCATTGTGGTTTGGTGAGATATTTTTAAATGTAGGAAAGCAGAGCCACAAAATAGATCTTTTTAAAATAAATGTGCTCAGTGAAAAGCAATTTAGTTTGTTCAAAATATACACATTTGTGAATATGAGTGTCATAAGAGGTGGATATCAGTACATAATATAGCTATTTTTATTCAAGCTCTGCTGAAGGATAGGCATGAAGAGGTTTTGGTGGTCAAGAAAATAATGATTGGAAGGGTAGCATTTTGTTTAAGTCTCAGAGAAAGTTAAGTATGTCTCATATTCTATAAGCAATTTAGTATGTAAAGTAGAAAGCTAAATCTGTTGAGCAGCAGCATAGCAATAATCAGTTACCTGGGGAATAGCAAGGCTTTACAGTTTGTCTAAGATGCTCTCCCCAAACATCTTATTCAAATTTATTTACTACATTGACAGAAAGGGGACAGGGACCAGGCGCTTGTCGTCTGGCCAGCGCAAAAATTCATGTTTTTAGGGTGTAGCAAACTTTAAATTTTCTACTCAGAAATCACAGTGCTTTTATACATTTAATATCCCTGACTGAATCATTCTGCAAGTATTCTATACCAGCAAACCCTTGAGTGTAGAACTCTCTTTTGCATCAAGTTTGCAAATAAAGCTGCCTTCCAAACTCCCTCAGCTAAAGACACACAATGAAATGCCTCGTTAAGAAACTTAATTTAATGCAGTACACATTCTGCATGTCAGAGGTGATAATCGCCTTCTTTAATGAGCTTGACTTCTTCCTGTGTTGAGTAAGCCTCCCTCTGCCTTGTTTATAGTAACTGCATTTATTCCTGTCTTTCTTCATTTGCTCTTACTAAAATAATAATAATAATAACATTGTGTCTGTGGGTCAAATCTTCCTAGTCTATACTGAAACCATGAGATATTTATATGCTGCTGAAACCAATTACGCATCTAGTGGGGGTCAGGGACAAGCAGGAGCCTATGAAAGTCATGCAGCCTAGCATCCTCGCCAGCCTGAAAAGGGTCTATCTTCCGATTTTAAATAATTTCCATATGAAATCTATGTATAAGCAAAATATCCTAGCAAGTCTAAGCAATAAAGCTGAGAGGGTCTTGAACAAATTGATTTTACAGCTATCTATTATAATTATATGAAGTTTCTATATTTTTGCAGGCTGGGGGCTTGGAGCGGTTATGTCCAAGCACATGAGAAATGATCTGTCATCTTGAGTTTACTGTAGTCTGAAGTTCACTTTTTCGGAGTCTCTTCAACGTTATATGATCACCTTTCTATTTTAGCAGATAGCTATAATATTCTTCCGTCAATTCAGTATCTCAAACAAGACAAGTAAGCTTTTGTATTTTGTATTTGCTTCTTTAGAGTACACATTTTTTCTGACTATTGTTAGCAAACAAATCAGAGACCCTAAATGGCTCACCTATTACCACATAATATGCAAATGGCAGAAGAAGAATGGGAACTTGCATATTCAGTATTTGGTATGTCTGTCTAGAAGTGTCTGATCCATTAAATCTGCCTTTTGTTTGTGTGAAATAAGAGTCAATTATTCTCTGGAGAATTTTGGTGAGAGACATATAGTCATTACAGATTAACCTTAAAGAGAGGTTTTATGATTTTTCTAATTTGAAACTAGGAGTCAGGGTCACTGGTGCTTACTAATCCTCTCTGTGTTAGCCAGCTTTCTGTCATAGGTCTAACATTTGGTAAAGTTTGTTTATAAAGGCAAATGGTTTAGTTTGCCTCACCATTTCCTCAGCCTTTGTCTGTGAATGGATATACTTACTGCTTTTAGACCCACGGGGAGATAGTGCATGAAGATATAGAAGCATAAAACCACTTACCTCATGGCCAGGAAGCAAAATATTGCGTGAAAGAATAGAGTGGCAGTATTCTAAAATTCCCTTCATATGCATGCACCCTGACTTCCTCCCACTAGGCCACTTGTTTAGTCACCTCTTGGTAACAGCACCTTGGGGACCAAGCCTTGAACACATGGACCTTCAAGATTCTAATGTTCAACACTCTAACTTTCACGTGATCCTCTTACCCAGTTAGGTTCAGAATCCCAGGGATTTGGAGAGGGCAGCACACCAGAAATATTGTGATAAGGCACAGTGAGCGTTAGTTGACTATCTTCCATGGAGTTCAATGGGAACAGAGTTAAAGAACCAAGGCACAACTGTGCCTATCTCGGATGCGTGACCTAATGCTGTGGGATAATGGTCTTTTACTCTGTCACTTGTATTTTAATAAAATGCTGATTGGCCAGTAGCCGGGCAGGAAGTAGAGGTGGAGCAAGGAGAATTCTGGGAACAGGAAAGCTCAGTCTACAGTCTTCACCCAAAGAGGAAGCAAGATAAGAATGCCTCACTGATATAAGGTACCAAATCACAGTGGCTAACACAGACAAGAATAATGGGTTAATGTAAGATGTAAAAAAATATTTAATAAGAAGCCTGAGCTACTAGGCCAAGAAGTTTATGATTAATATAGACGTCTGTGTGTTTCTTTGGAACTGAATGACTGTGGGACTGGGCAGGACAGAAACTTCTGTCAACAATCAAAGATTAAATAGATACCGAAGGTACATATGCATAGACAAATACACATGAGATTAAAGTAGAATGGCTTTGGAGTAAGGGAAAGAAGTCTAAAGGGAGGGGACAGAGAAACAACATGGCCATGAAGAAATACAAAATATCATGCATCATGCTTTCACACACATATATATGTGCACATACATCATATGACAGAAAAAGCACAGCAGATTATTTTGAGAAAGAAAAGAGTCAGTAAAAAGCAGAAACCGAAGATGTGATCAAACCCATTATTTGTAGACTAATTAAAAATTAATAGAAAAATAGTTATTTATATATAATTAAAAGATTAATCACCCCACGAAATTCACCACTTTTCTCATTTTTTATGTTTTTTTTTTCTAATATTGCTAGCTAACGGAGGAATGGGTAGGTAACATGAAACAAGACCTGAACTTGACACAACCCTTTGTAAAAGTCAGTTTTATTGCATCTAACTAGTTTATGATACCAAACTTCTCTAGGCCTTGGTTTATTCAACTATAAACTGGAAATATATGTGCAATCTATAAGACTGCTGGGAAAAACAGGAAAGAGACGTGATGTGAAATATCAAAAAAAAAAAACAACACTGAGCAGATAGTAGGAAGAGCTTTTGAAAGACATTTCCCAAGGTTAACTAATGGAGGAGGGTGGGGATATGTGTAATCTCAACAGTTGGGATAGTCTCTTTATTCTTCCAGCAAAAAGTATCAAAACTCATAGTGTAACTTTTTCTCTGCACTGATTTTTGGAGATAGTAGAGCTAAGCCATTTCAAAAGCTATATTTTTGTATAACTTTTGAGAATTACTGTCTGGCATGGTAATTAACTAGATTGTCCCCATTTTGTAAAGTAGATTCAATCTAAAGAATTCATACAAGCAGTGAGATTCAACTGTAATCATTTGGTTGGTATGACTCTGCCTTGAGCCTTTGGAACGTTGCCTCACTACACCTGGCCTTGCTCAACAGACTCTCTGTTCAGTATCACCCAAAGGCATCAAATCAGTCACAAGTGGCCAGTTACCAGAGACTCTGCATCTTGAGGCATGGTAAAAAAAAAATAATAGTAGTAACAATAAAAAGGTGGTCATCGGTGTCTAACAGTATTCCCTGATGTTGGTAAAATGTATTAGTCTTGATAACCAGCAATGACAGCTTCAATTAGAACACAGTAAGAGAAGATCTCAATATTCATTAATAGAAGAAATTCATTTTCAAATTCTTCTCCTCAAGATCTGACAAGGGATAGAGATCACAGTTCTTAGGGAAGTACTTCATAAATTGTTCATCCCTTTTGACAGCTAACTACCATAACATTAGTAAGAGTCAGTAATGATTCTGCCTTAACATACTATCTTAGTTGGAGCTTCTGGCTTGTACAGAAGGAACATAGTATATCAAATCAGGATGTCTATTCTCCTGAGTCAATCCATATATACAGAGTAAAGCACATTTGATTTTCCTAGAACCTAATGTCTCTGTCAATGTTCATATAAGGTCAAAGGGTTATGAGCAGTTAAGCCTATCCTGAGAACAAACGTGGTGAAAACATTTTCCTATCGATGTGAGATGCTGGTTGGGAAAGTGAATTAGAAGGAAAGTGTCCCATAACTGTGCCATGCTTTCCATGTAGGCCCAAGAAAACAGCAGAGGAACAGAACAAGGAATTCAGTATGTATTTTCATAAACTGAATCACATCCCATTCTGATAATCCAAAAAGTCTTGTAAGTCTACAGGACAAATCCATCAGGCACTTTCTCTGTTCTCTAGCTATAAGTGGATTGAAAATCCAAACCATAGTTTCCCCACAAACTCATAGTAACAGTGTAGAAAGAATACAAAGAAGTAAGAAGTTACTTGTAGCCTGTTCACCAAAAGTCTACTTCACATAGGTGGTGATTAAAAAAAAAACCCACATAAAAATGTTCCCTGTGGGGGCCTAGCCAGTTTGGATGTTCACCTTCCTAGACCAGGATGGAGGGGGGAGGACTTCGGACTTTCCACAGGGCAGGGAACCCTGACTGCT
>NC_022018.1:43392911-43408058 GCF_000317375.1 Microtus ochrogaster | reverse complement strand
TGGGAGGAGGCGGAAATTTTTTTTTCTTTCTTAATAAAAAAAATAAATAAATAAAAGAACTAAAAAAAAAATGTTCCCTGCATTTTTGGCTATGTTTGTAGAATAATTTCAGGAAATGGATAGCCAAGGTTCCATCCTGATGCTAACACTTCTGAGATCAGTGTACATGGGCTAGTTTCTGAGTTCCCTATGCTGTATTTTCTTCATGAGAAAATCAACCTTACATTTGTGAGGATTGCATAAACCAATGCCTAGAAAGCACCAGAGAGGACTTCCAGATGTAAATCTTTGCTGTTACTTCTATTAATTACATTAATTTAGCATCTACTTCTTAAAACCAGTATTTTTTCTCATTTTTCATAACAGGGAGCAGATGTCTTTGAACCTTCAAAACTCCATTATTCTTCCTTACACTAGGTCATTTGTAAAGTAGGGAACTTGAAATCTTCAGACTTCCCAGCTGTAAAAAAAACTTGCTTGGATTGAAGTTTAAGCAGAAGCAGATATCAGGGTCCAGAAAAAAATCCTCACCTTTCAGAAGACAGCATGGCATGTTTAATCAGTATCAGCTCACCCAGATTTCAAGGATAAATAGAAAGAAGCAGGAGTAAAGAAAGCCAGATGGACCAACACTCAAGCCTAAGTACTGTGGGATGAGGCAATAATTCTGGGGTGTAGAGAAAGAACGCTTACTGTGATACATAGTAGACACAATAGTCCCTTTACTTAATTCAAAATATGACATGGTTTCTATAACATTCCAAAGATATACACTTGATTCATATTTTAGAAAATGTGCAACTCATTAGGGGCAATTTGGTGACCTTAACTTTTTGTGCAAATATTTGTATTAATTCTTTCAGAATTTTATATAACAGGCTTTATTCACTCCCTTCCCCCAACTCTTCCCAAATCTACTCTTCTTTTCATTCATCCAACTTTGTGTTCTATTTTTAACTCATCAAAGGCAGTTTTGATGCCCAAATGTTTTGGGATATGTTGCCTTCCACTGAAGAGTGGTCAGCTCACTAGAGACCACACTCTTAGAGACCACTGTCCTTTTCTCTCTGAGTTGTGAATACCTACCAAGCACTTCTCATCTAAGAATGGGACTTTTGTGTCCACTACATCTCTTCATGCTGGGAGTCAGTCTGTTTTAGGATTGCACATGTACTATGCATGATGTCGTAATCACCGAGAGTTCAGACGTGCATGCAACTACCCTACTGTATCTGAAGACACTCTTTTCTTGTAGTCATGCTGTCTAAAGCTCATCCACTCTTCCTATTCCCTCTTCCATGAGGATTCCTGCACACTGGCAGGAGGTGTAATATCTATGTTCCATTCAGGGATGAGTGCTCTACCGTCTCTCATTCTCTGCGTCTTGGCCAGCTATGGGTCTTTGTGTTAACCACCATCCACTGAAAATAGAAGCTTCTCTAATGAGGGCTGGCACATGCACTGGTCTGTGGGTTTAATGATAAATCAACAGGAGTCAGTTATTAGTACCATGTCCATTTGACAGAAAATTAGTACTACGTTCTCTCCTAAGTTTTATGACCTGTCTCACTAGAGGTTCTTGGGCCCAAAATGTTGATTCATCCTGGGAAGCAAAACATCAAATCCCATCAGAATGAAACTGGTTACTTGGGCCTGAACTTCTTTTCATAACAATTGCAAAAGTAAATATTCAAAATATATTATATTGGCACATAGAGTCGAAACCAAAACTGTGTCAGATGCCATCCTTTCCTCTTGCTTTAGACAAATATACATACACAATTTATAAAGGACATTTGGCTGCAATTTTCATACATATATATATGACCATTTTTATTTTATTTTTATTGCTAAAATTATCAATTGTCCTTTTGTGTGTTCATCACATAAGTTAGAGTTCTAAATTTTTAACCAAATATATGTGAAAAGTCGTATAAGTATATTTCACCACTTAGGGTATTAGATTTTGGTAATATATAAATATAAAGTCATCACAATGAAACCAATTTGTAAGTATATAACCCAAATTAATTTTTTAAAAAAGCCTTCCTTGATATCATATTGTTTCCTCCACAATCTAGTATATATTACTCATTTATTGTTTTATGCTAAAACCACGTGATTTTTGGCTATTGTTTTTTATTGTATCCTGATTTCTCTAGAAAATATTTTCCTAGTACTAAGTTAAATATATTCTTGACTATTCCTCTGTTTTGTTGACCTTTTTATAATTGATTTATAAAATTCTATAAAGTATATTTTGGGGATTTAGATCAGCATGTCTTCAAACTTACAGATTTATCTGCAAAAATGAAACCTTTTCAATATCCCAGGATATGCTGTAAGAAAAAAAGAAAGAGTAGATTAGGAAAAAAAATATACCTTCCTCACATATTGAATGTCAAAAGAGACAATTTTCTAAAGATAAATAAGTGAAGGTACTCATTTTTATTGCGAAACTGGAAAGAAAGAATAAAATATAAGAATAAAGGCACAAACGGCCTAACACATTTCAGTTTCACTGATTTGATTTTTAAGGTGACTCTCTTTTTCCCTGTCTGAACTGAAACTTTCTCCTCTGTTAAATAAGAAACCTGAGCAGAGTGAGGTCTGAGGCCACTCCAACTCTACAGTCCAGCCACTCTTTCTCGCAGCAGGAAAATCGTGAGCCCATCAAGGTCCAGCAGAGGAGAACACGGGAACTTTGTGATTGGCTGCGCTCACGTCTGACTTGGCACCTTCTATACAAGTGTCGATTGGTTTGCCAATGTGAGGAAATTTATTATTAATCTGGATACGCATGAGCATCAACCATAACTCCTAGAAAACATCACATTTGTACTACAAAGGTGATCCCCAGGTTCCTTTTCTTTCCACCAACTAAAGCAATACTCAGGACTTCATAAAAGAAGTGTCGGATAAATGGGTAGATTGAAGCCTAAGAGTTAAGTAATTTAAGGGGATTACATCTCAACTATGTGTCTCCTCATCTCAAAGTAGTAAAATAAACATTTGCTGGTGGGAGGGGGGAATGTTAAGAATAGACCCTGCTTTAGAATTAACTTTTTCCTCATGATCATAACTAGCAATCACAGAAATTACCTTCAGGAAGCAGCAACTTAAGACTGGTTTAAATTGAACTCAAGTTTCCAAAGATAAAAACAGCCGAAGTTGTTGTGAACTCTATTATATCAGAGAAATCAACCAACAAAAGAGTATAATCAGTGTCTTCCACTTTCCTAATTGCCATCTAGTCTACCTCTACCACCTCTTGGGCTCCACTCTTCCCAAGAAAGGTACCTTTTGGAGAATTAAAACTGTAACATCAATGCGTGGATAAAGAACTATGTTAATAACAAGGATCAATATTTGCTATGAATGCAGCTGCGTTGGATGCTGTTTTAAAGTTCTAATAGATTCAAACACACAGGGAAGTGTTAAAAATATTTATAATATTATATAAAGAAAATGAACCGATGCACAGAGAGTACAGTGAAAGAGTTCTCCTCCCTCTGTCACACTGAGAAAAACCACACTGTGTGCAGAGACATGGAAAGAGCATGTGCCAAAAACTTAGGTCTCTACTTGGTGTTTCACCAGATAAAGATATTAGGTGTTGGGGTCATAAAAAAAAGAGAAAAAGCAGAAGAGAATAGAAATGGTCATTAGAAGTATAGTTCGTGGCAAGTGCTGAGCACTCTCTGAAGTTCTTTGTGTTCAACTACTCATTTCTTTACATCTGTATATTTTTGGGCAAAGAAATTAAAATAGCGGAAACATGTCCAAGATACAACGATAACTTCACATCCATCCATCCATCAACCCATCCATATATAGATATATACATGCATATATTTGGGTGTATATACATCTAATATGGATATGTATAATCACATGCCAGTGTATGATTATGTTAGAGAAGGAACCATGTAGTTTTTCAAACGGAAATCAATGTGCAAAGGTGCAAGAGTACAAATCAGATGTCATTACACTGTGTTTACTAAGTGTGGCACTCATGGTAGTACTGGATTTGTGATTTTGACACTTACACATAAATTATGTAATAAAGCGATTCGTACTCATGCTGCCATTATTGAGAAACATAACTTTTCACTATGAGGAGATGATACAATATCAAATGAAAGAAACTGGTTATGTGGGGACCAGTACAAGGCTCAGAAAGATCAGTAAGGATTGATTCACTATGCATTTTACTTTCATTATCCACTGAAAATATTATGAAAGCGATGCCTGAACAATAGGAAGAAACACGATTAGCATGTGGATGACTATCTAAATTCTATTGTGCACTAGAATAAATCAGTTCTTTTTGGAGAAATGAGTGATTTCATACCTGGTAGGAAGGCTGAAATTGAAGTAATGTGTATGCTAACAGCAAGAATGTTCTCAAACAAAATTAAAAATTTTTGAGAATATTTCAGAGCTTCCTTGAAGAGACTACAGCATTGACTGATGACTGATGACTGGGAAATTCATCAGTATCAGTCAGTATCCCTCAGTATCAGAGGATGAATCACAAATGGTTAATTCAGTGAGCTGCTTATCTAGTCAGTGAGTGCAGGATAGCTAGAGTGATCAACTGGGAGACTTGGCCCAGGAATCAAATCATTGCTTCTAAAGCTAGTCAATAAAGAAGAAGAAGAACTGAACATCTATTTGATGCTACTATAAAAAATACATTCTTTAGTTTTAAAATAAGTCATGTGAAAAGAGCAAAATCTAATTTAAGCAGATTGATTGGGTTCAGTGAGAAGACAGGAATGAACTAAAATTTGAATTTACCACACAAAGCTATTACACCTTGTAATTTGTACTCTTTCTGTTTTTTTTTCTTGAAAGGAAGTACCTCAGATTTTATTTTGTCTGTGTCTGTGTAAGATGGCTCCCATATCTTCATTAATTTAAGATAAATGTGGGAGTTGGTAGCACAGGAAGCATTAAAATCCCAACACAAGTTCTGATGACCCCTGATCCTTAGGAATCAAAATTTAAATATTCACCCCTTCCCCTCCTCCACCATGCTCATGTATGAATTTATGTACCTGGTCTTCTCCAAATTTACTTGCATGTTGAGCAGAGTTCTATCAGGGGAAGTAATACAATTGTATGTAAATCTGATATCCATAATATTCAAGTTCAGCACTAGCCACAAGAGTTATTTAGCATTTAATAAATATAAGATTTCTTTTTCAAGTACAGCGCTTAGAATTGATATCACAAGTGATGCAATGTTTTAGTATAAATATACTAAATGTACAATGTACTGAAACATTGCATCACTGTTTTGTATTTTTTTTGGGGGGGGGTGGGATTCCGATTACTATAAACAAAGCACTCCTTGCTTGTATCTCAGTCCTACTGACCGGCCACCAGAAGTGTGTTCCTAAGTCTGGTCAATTACTTTCAGTATCACAAGGAAAACAATAAGATACTAGTTACCTTACCAATTCTAGTAGAGATGTTCCTTTCCTTGTAGTGGTGGTGAGTAAACTCATTGTAAACCAAAAATGTCAGAAGTAAAAACACATTTCATGAACCTAACCTGGAAAACACCCTAGACAGACCACACAGCACACTTGGCCATCAGTTGTTTTACCCTGTGATCTCAGGGTTGATTGGGGCTTCAGCTTGCTACCTTATGGGAAAAATCCAAATTCAAAATTTGAGGTACACAATATCGTTGAAAACTTCTCAGTGGAGTTGTATCTGCTTGAACAATTTTTATATATGACGGTGTCTAAAATACAGTTCTTGTGATACACAGCAAACTTGAATTGAATCAACCCTCCTCAATCAATGACCAATTCATAGGAAGTTCAGGGACCAGATCTGCTAAATGTTCACAGAATGCAAGCTGTAAAATCAATTGGGTGAGGAAGCCCATACGATGAGTGTCAGAAAACTTCCCAAGGACAAACTGATGAAATAAAGGAGAGACTCAGGAGATGTATTGAAAATGCTATGAAGCCAAGCTAATGCCATGACAGGCTTCTAATAACCCTGCCAGGGACCAGGCCTCAGTTTCAGTTTACTAGAATTGAGCAAGCAGTTCTTGGAAAGACTGAAACTAGGGAGCAAGCTCAAGATAGCTAAAGATAGCTTCTCCTACTTTGCTGCTAGAAAAATCCCTAACCACTAAACCACCAACCAATCCCATAGCAACTGGTAAACTTCATGTTTAAACCAATCATCCCCCAGACTAACCTCCTCTCTCTGGAATTCCCCTAATCTTTCTTAAAAGGAGCCTGTGAGCTTATCTCGGGGCTGCCATTTTGCCAATCCTGCATCCAGGTATTCTGCTTTCAAATGAAATCCTCTTGCTGATTGTACTTGTGACTGGTGGTTTTTGTGGAACTTCTCATGGACCTTAATAGTATCAACTAAAGACAAAGTGTAATCCCATTTGAGTTCTGATTCAACACTCTTATAAGAATTACCAGAAGCAATAGAGAACATTTGAACACTAGATATTCAACAGTATTTGAACACTGTTACACATGATAGTGTTGTTTTGATTACATAAAACTTGAGTCTTTTCATGACACAAAATTAGAGTATTTTTTATGTGAGATTTCTTCCAAAATAATCGGACAGGGAGGCGGCACGGAAGTATCAATGGGCATGATTGATCGTGAAATGATGACAGTTGGGGCTGCATGGGTGCGGCCCATCATTCCATTCTCCCTGTCGGTCTATGCACACATGAATCTTTCCAAGCACAAATATTGAAAACATTACAGAGATCACAAAGCTGATAAGAGGCCTGCAAGCAGTACAAATTGATTTTCTTTGGTGGGAACGCAAGTCAAATCCAGGAAAGAGAGTAGGGATTAGAAGAAGAATCCAGAGTGATTAGGGTGAATGAAGACAGAACACATGGCAGAGGGACCAGCCTCGCACACGCCACACTGAGAAAGGATATTTGTGCCTTGAAATGGGAGCAGGAAGGATGACTCCCCGACAATGTGGGCCCATCTCTTGAATGAGAAGTCAGGCCACCTGAGAAGCCAGGAAGGAGTCATTTAACTATTTTGACTCTGGAAATGAAGTGAGGAGAGTGGGCCCCTGGGAAAGAGCATTTGCCCAGTGTGCAGGAGACTTAAAGCTTGGGTTTGGATCCACAGAAGAACAACCACCATGACAAAAATAAAATACAAGAAAACAGAAAGATGGCTCAGTGATTGAGAATACATGCTGCTCTTGCAGAGGAATAGAGTTTAGTTCCTAACATTTGTATCAGTCAGCTGACTACCCTCTGCGACTGCAGCTCCAAGGGATCTGATGGCCTTTTGTGGCCACTGCAGGCATCTACTCTTAGATACACATACACATGTACAGGAACACACATACACATACACACAAACACAAACACAAGCACACACACATTAGCTTTATTTTAAACTATAACAAAATTTAAAAAGAAATGAAGAGATAAAGAACTTTTCCTTCAAATCTGTCATGTTCTCCGAAGTCAGGGACTAAAAACAGAGCCCACGCTTCATGAATCGTTAGACGTTTGTTAAGAGAGAATTAGAAGACTGGCGTTAATGGCTGCCTTTTCTTAGTTCTCACAATATCTAGAGAAAGTTTTCAGACATGGACTTCAAGAATCACTGTTTGAGCTCGAGAGTCCCTTGGTTGACCAATTGATGGTTTTTGTGTTTTATCAAATAGAGATTAGAAGTTATCACTCTACTCGAAGAGTTGATAAAACCAGGGTTCACACGTGGCGACACGTGAAACAGAGGGTTGTTCTGGCAATAAATTCCAGCAAACTCTGATGGATAGTTTCTTAGGAGTGGTGGAAGCTGGTCAGGTTGGTTATGTGGCAGAGGGTTCAGCCTTCAGACATGGGCTGTTAGCTGTGAACATTTGAGAACACATGAAATATCGCTCTTGTGCAGCAATATTCAGGGTGCCTGAGGCAAGGCTGGCCGAGAGATGGCCTGGCTGGCTTGAGAATTCGGAATTCATTGTTTTCCATCCACCACAGCCCTAGGAAGTGCAAGAAAGGCAACTGGATCTGTTGCTGCACCAGAAATGCATTTTGTAGCACAGCACCTCAGAACTGGGGAAAGCAGTGCTTATAGGGCCTGACAGGTCACTCACAAGGGCAGGAACATCATGCTGCTACATGCCTCCTCAATTGGACAGGCAAAGGAAATCAGGAAGCGGTGTCCTCATTCCATAAACCGAATGCTTTGGAGACAGCTCAGAACTCTGCAAGTCAAAAAAAAAAGGGGGGGGGGGATGCGTTATTACAGCTGCTTCATGTTAAACACTGTCAAAGACCATCCAGCTCTCCTTGATCTGAATGAATTCTCCCTGTGTAACTTTGTGATTTTTAGCACATCTCTCTTTGACCTCTGTCTTTTGCTCTTTTATTTTTGCTACAAATACCACTTCCTCGTTTCTGCAATGCACACACATAAATGTGTGCACATGCATTTTCCCTTTGAAAGAGATCAGAGATGTAGTTGGTTTTTTTTCATGAATGAGTAAGAGACAGTAAGGATTTTAGTAATGGGGGGTGGGGAGTCTAAACACAAGAAGCTAAATAATCTCCCAAGAAATAAAAATTCAATGCCTTACGCTGCTTTAAGTAGCCTCTCCCTCCGATGATTTATGTTTTATGAAAGGCAAATCACACAAAGCTTGCATCTAGTGACATTTTTATATTTTTTCCCAGAGAGTAAAAATCATAATTGCGAAGGCTCTGAAGATAAGGGCCCACAAAATCTAGGACAAAGCAAGAACAGATGATGATAATGAAGTCCGTGCTCTGTGGGAAGGCAAACTAGAAAAGTTACCATTGGAAGAAAACTATAATCACCCAAACAAGGCAGATTCTAGAGTTTCATCTCCAGGAGAGGAAACAAAAGAGAAAATTAATTGTTCACATTACCATATGTCGATTCTATGATAAATTTATTTTAGTAAGTCATGAAGGTGACAAACTTAACTACAGTGCTGTGTTTGCATATTCTGGTGTAAATACTCAATAGAGCAGAAACTGGAGGGTCATCTAGAACCAAGGTCTCTTGTGTTCACTGATAATTATAATGAATATTTTCATCCCTCCTTTCATAATGCTTACTAAAAACAAAGTATTTTCTTTTGGGAAGGTTTATTTATTACATATGTGTGTACATGTTTAGGCATATATGTTTATGCATACTTACAGAGGTGGAAAGACAATTTACAGAAGTCAGTTTTCTTCTCCAACCATGTGGATTCTGAAACTCAAGCACCGGCCATCAGGATTTGTAGCAAGGACCTTAGCCCGCTGAGCCATCACACCGACCTAAGTCAAAGCATTTTTGGGTAGAACTCGGCTCTCTGCTACATATGTAGGCAACCTCCTTGGTTTCCCAGCCTCTGTGCCATGGGGACACTCATCTCCGCAAGCCCAACACACACTGTATTCTTGCTGGAAGTGGCACACACAGGCCCCTGTATTTGATATACAAAGTGCATTTCGCAAAATCAGTCAGGAGTATTTTCAATCAATCTCAATTAAACCATAAACCAAATTATCTTCCCTATCTTTAGTCTTACTTACTTTCCAACAGCCTCAAATGCAGAGTGACTTTTCTGTATAGGGTATTGGTTTATTCTTGGGATACTTTACAATTTTTAATTAGTTAATGATTATGAATCACTTCTTAACCCTTAGATGAAAGCAGTTGCAGCATGCTAAATTATTGCCATTATGAAATTATAAAAACAACATTGCATTAATTATGGCTTTACATGAACTATAATTATACTTCACTTAACTCTAGTAATTATATCCAGTGCTGGCAGGCTTCTTGATTGGTGAAATTATGCAAAATTGTTTTGCCAGGCTACGGATTTTTATCAAGCCATGATGTCCTTGATTTGGTAAAAAGTAATCCATATATTATTTGAAATCAAAGTCAGGTTTTGATAAACAATACATTATCCAGCATGCTTTTCCAAAAAGATTCTTATCTGGACCACCTAAAGGGGTTTGTGGTGGGAAATATCTCACAGATTAATTAATTAATACCCATTGATGTCATACTACTTGTTTCCCACAGATTTTGTAATTTATGAAGTCAATGTTATCTGTGCATGAGTAACTGAGAACTAATCTTTATTATCGTCCTACAGAAATATTTGTTGAAAAGATACAAATATCTTATTCTAAGTTATTCTTTCTGTTTGCTTGCTTGGAGTTTTTGTTTGTTTGGTGGTTTGGGTTTTTTTTGAGACAGGGTCTCACTATGCAGCTGTGGTTGGCCTATAACTCAGAGATTCACCTTCCTCTGCCTTCTCCCAGTGATGCACTCTACAGCCAGCCTTTCATTCTAATAGAATGAAGCATTTGCATACATGAACTTCTCTCCTCAGGACCAGAAGCATCTTCAACTTCTGATACTTGTGCACAGTGCCACATTCCCATCCCACATAATTACATATGTGCACACACACACACACACACACACAAACACACACACACCTACACACACATCACATTACATCACATTCACATACCCATAAACACTGTGCTTCAGGAACATGGGGAGCTTCATGTTCCCAAGATTACCCACAAACTTCCTTCCTCCTCTGTACCCATATCAAAGTATGTTTATGCTCTTCAAACTCAATTCTTTTATAAAAACATTTTCTACATCCCAGGGAACACATCAACTCATTTTTCTGGCTCTGAGCAAGTCAGTTTCCTGTTAGTATAACTAATACCTAAGATAAGCAATTTATAAAAATAAGAGACTGATTTGAGCTCTGTCTATGGTCAATTGGTCCAGTTTCTTGGTGCTGGTGGGCAACACGGCACATCATAGGATGGGAGGGTGGGTAGTGAGGATGGTTAGAGGTTCACATTCTGTCCAGAAAGTGAAAGGAACAGAACAAGGAAAGCACAGTTCCTCTTCAGGAGTGTGCCTCTAGTCACTAGAAGACCTTCCTACCAAAACAACAACAACAACAAAAAATGTATTTTTATAGCATTTTTGAGAATATTCACTATTCTTTTTTTTTTTTTTTTTTACTTCTTCACAGATCTTCTCCAACCCCCTCCCAACTCTTCAAGTCCTATGTTTTTATGGTCTACTGTTTCTAATTTCACAGATTTATGTTGGGAAGAGGCATCCACAAGAATGTAGTTGACCTATCAGGAAATATACTCTTAAAGGAAACTGATTTTCCTTATTCCAAAAGCTTTCAACAATCAATAGTTCCTCACTTCAGGGTGAGGCTTCTGGGCTTTTCTGTGCTAAAATTCTGTCCCATGATGTGATGGCTATTCTCGGTTATCATCTTTACTGTATCTGGAATAAGCTACAGCCCAGAAATGGAGGACACACTGTAATCCGGATCTTGAGGCAGGAAGATACACCTTTAATCCAGGCTACATCTTCTTCTGGAAACCTATTTAAGGATATAGAAGACAGAAAGTATTTTCTTTACCCGCTTGCCCTATCCTTGCTAATGTGTCCATTTCTTCAGTGGCATTAGAGACTAATTGTCTGAGACTCCAGCATACACTGAAGATCAACTGAGACATCCAGCCTTGTGGGACTGAGCAACTACTAGACTCTTGAACTTTCCATTCACGGCTTGCCATTGTTGGACTGCAACCTGTAAGTCATTCCAATAAATTCAATCCAAACTCCAAATTCTTTGCCTAATGTTTGAGAAAATCACACTAAATCAATGAATATGTAGATATATAAAACTCATCAGCCATGAATTTTGTCATGTTATTGTGATAGAGACAGAAAACTCCAGATACCTAGTAAAACTCCATATTCATTTTCATTATCCAGGCTCCACCTTTTACTGACCTGCAGCTGGAACGAAGCAACAGGATTGTGCTGTCACTCATCTCCAGGAAACCTACCCTTCCAATCCACCATTATGATATGCTTATCATTATCCAAGTCCCTGCTTTTTAGGTAACCATCTTCTCAATTTTCTTTACTTTAAACTACATGTTTTACTTGTGTTCACAAATTTATAGATGCTTTAGAGTATGTAAATCATGATTATTTTGTACCATCCCTGTCCACCTCTTACTGTCTGAAAGATCTTGACTAAACTGCATAATATCTCTGTGTCCTTTTACTCACATGTAAAATGAAATTTGTAGTACATACTTCAGAACAAAGTTAGAAAAGTTCTAGGGATAGATGTATGATAATTGATCTAATATAGTCGCTGAGATAAACTAAACCTTGTTCACAGTAACTCTAAGAATACTCCTTGGCTATGGCTATCACTAATATTAAGACCATGAGATGCTGTTGTCTTTCCCTGTTTCCTACAGCAATCAAGGTGTAGTAACTCAACACCTTCAATGCTACGGTCATGTGTAGTCCCTACAGAGCAGGCTCTGTAAAGGACAAGGACAGTCCTTTTTGTGATTGGAACCTTTAACTTAGAGGAAGAAGGGATAGTTTCAATGGAGAACCTTCCAAACAAAGCAGCACCACACCACCTGTTCCCAGGGGAGCGCTAGCATCTTTCTGAGAATTCATTTCCGGATCTTGCCTATAAAAATGAAGAATGTTAACACTTCTTTCCCAATGCAAATAACCTGAAGTTCAGTATCCACTTCCTCATTCCCAAACATCTCAAACTCCAGCTTCTGCATGCTTTCTCCACTTGCCTCTTTATGCATTCAAATCGACAAATGCCCTTGTACATCATTCTTAACCTGCCCATATCTAATGCACCAGGATCTTGTTATGAAACCTTTGATTTCATTGCTTGCAATGCTAGTATCAGCAGCCCAGAATTGCCAAAGCACTAAACAGCCCAATTTTTCTCTAATTTCTCAGAAAATTGACAGTTTTATGAACTGTCTCTTTACCTATGCCCCATAAACATGTCAGACTTTGGAAAGTCATTCTAATTAAATCCCAGGGGAGACGACAATGGGAGATTATAGCTTCTTGGCAGGTTATTAAAAAACAGTTGTTCACATATCCAGAAGTATATGTAGCAGAGCCCCATCTCTGACACAACAATCAAGGAATTAACCCCACCAGCAGCTTCAGCTCCTCCTGGCTGCAGAAAATGAAAAAGTGAATGGCAGAAGATTGATCCATAAAACCTTTTTGTATGCCCTCCGTCTCTTTCTACAGACCACCAAGTATTTTAAGAGCTCTCAGAGGCCATCACACATATGATAAAGTCTGTATAGCCCTGCTAGACATGAGGTAGACAAGGCCCGTATTTCCAGCAAGTAATTCCTGATACTGGCTTCCCTTGGAGTCCATGAGATGAACCTGGTGGAACAAGTAAAACAGAAATTTACTTTTCCTTGTTCAAGCTCAGATCAGAAACACGGGACACTTGAAGTTGACTTTAAGGAAAGTAAACATATATCGTGTACATACAATTATTTTCTAATACCATTTTTAGTCTTGTCACGTTATCTGATTCTCTGAAAGACATAAACAAAGGTTTCAACAAGATTGGAAACAGTCACTCCTCACATAGTCAATCAGGTGCCAATCAGGATGAGGTTTCAACAAGATTGGAAACAGTCACTCCTCACATAGTCAATCAGGTGCCAATCAGGATGATGAGAAATATTGTCTCTAGGGTGTTCTATTTATAGAAAATGAGTGTTAGGGGACAGGGAGATTCCTCAGCATGTAAAGTGCTCAGAGAACAGGCATAAGGCCACATGGACACATGGCCAGCACCCATGTCAAGCAGAGTGTAATTGCACACATCTACAACCCCAGGGTTTAGATGCTGAGATAAGCAGATTCTGTTTGCTGGCGAAATACTCTACAAAATCTGCAAGTTCCATGCTTAGTGGGAGATCTTCTGCTGTAGGAAGTCCTACAGCCAGTATTTACCCATCCACTGGGGCGTGGTCTCTTATACTATGTATACCAAGAGAGAGCATGCGTCTGGCTTCTTTTCCGGCTGCAGGATTCAGTTTCTGATCTCCATTCCAGTATAGAATTCTGATTTGTGAGTCAACTCCTAAATAAATAACCACCTATTTCTCAATTCTCAGCTAGCGTATTTCTTTTAAGCGTCCTTCTTCAAACTTCCCTCAAAACAATAATGTGAAATGTCACAGAGGAAGACACTGGATGCCAACTTTGGTCTACGTGTATTCATCACACACAGGCAAGAACATCCATACATTCACATGTGCATGTACCACATACACACCAATAAAAATAGAGAACATGAATACACCATTTAATTCATTAGTTTAATTGCAAACTTTACACCAAATATAGACCAACTGCTGGGTGATATCTGCAAGAGCTTTTAAAACGTTCCACTTCTTTACCACCAATGCTACCCCATGCCTGAAGTGGGAGGGAGAGTAGGCCCTGATGTCATAAGAGTGGGAAAAATGTTCCTGCCCCTCACCAGCTGCAGAACTCAGGAGAGCAGGCCCTGCACCTCACCTAGGCAGCGGGGTAGAGTTGACCCTCTTGGTGGAGGCGTGGGTAAGCCAGCACCAATGTCATGAGGGTGGGAGAGCTGTCCCCACGACTCATCCATCATACAGAGACATGGGCAGGGGATAACTGTCCCTCTTTACTCCTTGACCCTCACTGCCGCTGGTGACAGATGAAGGAGCTGGTCCTCCTCCTTACCAGCTGCAGCACTCAGGACAGCAGGCCCTGCTCCACACATGGGCAATATAGCAGAGCTGACCCTGTTGGCAATAGCAAGGGTGAGCAAAAGCTTCCTGCTAGTACCCATAACCTAAAGCTCTCACCACAGCCTAATAATGCCAAGCTAGGGAAAAAGAGTTTAACATCCAACCCTTTGATGGACATGCCAGATGCAAACCATAGCCCTGCCTCCTATGCAGCCTTGTGAAATGCCTCACTAAACTGCTGAGTTTTGCCAATTTTAGTTTCTTACCTGTTCAATTAGCACACTTCAGTTGCTTAACAATTTTCTCAAAACTGAACTACTCCTTCCTAGAAGGAGGAATGAGGCTCATGAGACCCAAGAAGTTTTTGGAAGTTCTACACTTATAAAAACTGGAATTTACAAGCCGGGCGGTGGTGGCGCACGCCTTTAATCCCAGCACTTGGGAGGCAGAGGCAGGCGGATCTCTGTGAGTTCGAGACCAGCCTGGTCTACAAGAGC
>NC_022018.1:43374232-43392811 GCF_000317375.1 Microtus ochrogaster | reverse complement strand
AGTTCGAGACCAGCCTGGTCTACAAGAGCTAGTTCCAGGACAGGCTCCAAAGCCACAGAGAAACCCTGTCTCGAAAAAAAAAAAAAAAAAAAAAACCCTGGAATTTAGATTCAGAAGATCATCCCCAAGGTTACATATAAGAGAATCACAGACTAAACCAGGTCCCTGCAAGTCATACAACATTCCCAAGCCAGCGCTTGGGAGTGCAGGGAGCTTTCCAGGGAGGTAGTAACCTGAGTCCCCCATGCTCCCAAACGTGACCCCACACCTGTACCCCATAACTTCAGTGAACTCACTGGTTCCTCAAGTTGGACTTCTATGGGATGGTTACCTTGGTCTGTCATTGTTGCCCTATGTAGCTGAGCAGATGATTACTTATGTATCCCCAGGAAAAGTCACACAATATTTCCTCTCCATGAGGGTCATAGCTGTAGTCAGAAAGTGGTGCTGAGACAATGAAAATGTTTCACTCCTCTCCCTTGACCAGCTTCTGTCTCCACTCTAGAAAACGTTCCAGCTCTCTACTCTGTGTCCTGGGAATATTTTTTTACCTCTTACTTGCCTTGTCAGTGCTTTTTTTTTTCCTTTTCTATTCATCTTTCAGCTAAGTACTGCTCCATCCTGGAGAATAATTCAACCCATCCTGTCATTATCAGGCCATCTTACTTCCTCCTAGCTCTAAATTTCCTTCAGCATCCCACCATGGTCCTTCAACTTGGGACTGTTTAGGAGTACCGTGAATTCTAATTGGCCTTAATAATAAAAACCCAGAGTCAGAAATTGGGGTAACTGCTGAAAGATTAGAGAGACAAAGGAGCATGCCAACAGACAACTCTTACTTCACCAGCTTCTCAGCTGAAAAGGGGGCTGAGCCCCTGCCTCCTCCCATTGTATTTATTTCTCTCTCCATTCAGCCATAACACTTCCTGTTTCCACCCCCCTAGTATTGGATTAAAAGAGATCCCAAAGTCTGGGATCAAAGGTATGAGCTGTTTCCCTTTTAAACTGGTTATATCTCATTGTAGCCCAGTGTGGCTTTGAACTTTTGATCTTTATGCTTCTACCTTCTAAGTGCTAGGATCAAAGGTGTATGCCACCACTTCCTGGCCTCTATGGTTAACTAGACGCTAGCGCCATCCTCTGTTCTTCAGGCAAGCTTTATTTGTTAGAGAACAAATAAAAATATCATCACACTTAGGAATACAGCTTGATGTGGTTTGTCCTAGGGAATCCTAATACATGATCATCTTATTTTAAATTTTTGAGGTACCAACAATCTATTTCACAGCAGCTGCACCACTTTTACCTCCACATATTACCTAATTTCTCTGTATCATGAACACTTCTTGTTATCAAGTCTTTTGATGCTGACCATTCCAATGATTATGAGTTGGTATATGAATGTGGTTTTGATTTGCAGTTGCCTACAATTAATGATGTTGAGAATCTTTTTATGTAGCATTTATATCTCTGGATAGATGTCTGTTTCAGGATTTTGCTTAGTTTTAACTGATTCATTTGTCTTTTGTTGTGAATTAGAAGAGTTCTTTCTGTATTGTTCACAAGAGACCATTTTCCTTAAATAGTGGGAAGTTATCTCTTATCATCCTGTCAGTTGTTTCAGAATGTCATTTGACATACAACAGGTTGTAACTTCCGCAAAGTCCAATTTACATATCAAATTTTGTTGTTTATATTTTTGTTGTTTGTATTCCTAAGTGTGATGATATTTTATTTGCTCTCTAACAAATAAAGCTGGCCTGAAGAACAGAGGATGGCACTAGCATCTAGTTAACCATAGAGGCCAGGCAGGGGTGGCACACACCTTTGATCCTAGCACTTAGAACGCAGAAGCATAAAGATCAAAAGTTCAAAGCCACACTGGGCTACAATGAGATATAACCAGTTTAAAAGAGAAACAGAGCTCACACCTTTGATCCCAGACTTTGGGATCTCTTTTAATCCAGAAATTGGCAGTGTTACTCAGTAGTAAAATATATGTTCAGCATACATGGCCTTGAGATTATTTTCTAGACCCATCTTTAAAAAACTAATAAGCATTGCTAAACTCAAGATAATGAAGATGCTTCCGATGCTTTAAGATATTTACAATTTTATAAAATAAGCTTATGAAAAATTTACAGGTATATACGTGTTTCTGTGTCAGAGTATGTTCATGTGAGTATAGATGTCTGCAAAAGTAAGGAGATTCCCTGGAGCTGGAGTTACAAACAGTAGTGAGCTCCCTGTGCCTGAAACTGAACTCAAACCAGCGGCAAGTGCAGGGTAGCCTCTTCACCACTGAGCCACCTTTCCATCGGACCAGCTACATCTGCGGTGTAGTACACTCTTAACCACTGAACCACCTTTCCATCGGACCAGCTGCATCTGCGGTGTAGTACCCTCTTCACCACTGAGCCACCTTTCCAGATCCTCAGGTTTTATTTTTAATCCATTTTTCTATTTTCAACGAATTTCAGTGGGTGATACAAGAGAAGGACTAAATTTATTTTTAGCACGTGGACACCCATTTTGGAAGGAGAATATTCTTTCCTAGTGAATGACGGCAACCCCTTTATCAAAATCCACATGCTTGTGGATGTTCCATTGTCCCCACCCCACACCGTTTAGGTCTCTGTAGCCCACAGTAAGAGTGGTGCTGTCTACTGATCTTGAGCAGACACTGTCCACTTCTTCCTCTCTGAGTATGAATTAGATACATGCTTTCATTATTGCTGCCAAAAATATATAGAAAGTCCCTTTCTCGCTTTCTGCACACAGCTGAGGTGTTTTGTTTTGTTTTGTTTTTTTAACATGAAATAGCCTCCTCAATGGGATAGCTGGGGGGTTATCTTGTTTTACCTTCTTTTCCTTCACTTTGTTTCTATGGGACGTTATATTAATTGGTGTTCATATGTTGGCATGTTTGATCGTGTGGTAGAATCGTTTCAATATGCTGTGTGAACCAGGTTGTTAGTATGCTGTCAAAGATGTTCGCATCTCTGTTCACAGCAGACGTTGATCACTACCTTGTCCTTTAGTGTCTTCCATGGAATTTGATATCAGGGCACTGCTGGCTTCACAGAATGAGGTAGATGCATTTCCTCCTTTTCTGATATTTGATGGGGGCTAGAATCTGGGAAGGATTGTCATTGATTCTTTAAGCACTTGCAGAATTCAGAAATTGGATCATGTGTATCTTTTTGCTGGGCCTGGGATCCCAATATAAACTGTGCATCATACCAGACATGGAGGAAAGAAAAGTGAATCCGTGGATACACTTATAACCACCTAAGAAAAACCAGTTTTTAAAGTAAGTGCATCAACTGAATAAATATGTTCATCTGAGTCATCCCAACCAGACCTTGAAATAAAATTTCAGGTCAGCTTGTCCGAGGTGGCAGAGGCATGTAGCTAGGAACAGAAAACCAGAAATGAGCCCTACTAAGAGTGTTGAGTGGTAGCCTTGAAAGCAATGCCCTTCCCAGCCAAGGAGAAACTATGCAGCAATCTCTGAGAGGATTAAGGAGCAGAACTGTGTCTGAGGAAAAACCGATTAGCTCTGCCAGAGCTGAGAGCCGGAAAATACACCCGAAAGTAGCCAAGGATAGAAGATGGAAATTATCTGCTGGAGAAAATTCACAATTCCAACAGCAGAGACTACCAGACTAATTTAATAATTGTAGGATCCTTAATGTAAGGAAGAAGCAAGATAGGTTTAAGTCTTTTTCAGAATTTAATTAAAACCAACATAGCACTTACTCCCCCACGGCTCCACGATTTAGCGGCTTTGCGGGTGTCTGGGCACACAGGCCCTAGCCTGAGCTATGGCCCACTCCCTTTAAAGATGGGGGTCTAAGAAGCAGAGCAGCACAATGGATAATTACAAGGATACAGTTCCGAGTGCCGATTCCAAATCTGTGCTTCCCTGTCTCTGCCCTGCATGCTTCTGTGGGTTCTGTACCCTGAGATGGGCCTGGCTCCTGCCCACCTCACAGGGAGCCCTTGGCAAAGTCGAAGTCACCTGGGCCTTTGCTTCTGCCTGGGAAAACAAGCATTTCTTTTCCATGCCCAGAAGGGAAACGCATAAGATCTCCCCGAGATTTAAATAGAAGCCAAGATTCTAATGCGTAATTTAGGTCTGCTTGCTATCTGCTGATATAAACCCCACTGTTCCATGCTTCTCTCTTTTACTACTTACTGGAAAGAAACAGGACCTCATGCTAATCGCCAAATCCCCTCTTGAACATCCCCGCGTTCGCATGCTGCTCCTACCATTTGTCCTTAGCAGGCATCCGTCAAAATTTGCTAGACTTACTGTTGGCTTGAAAACAATTTGAAAAAGCTAACCTTGACTTTGAAAGTCATTTTACACCACTGAGAGAGGGGAGAGAGCTACAAGGTCACTAGCAAAAGAAGGAAGGGCTTGCCATCCTGAAGCCAATCTGTGTGGCAAAAGGTACCAAGCAAAGAACCATGATGGTTCCCAGCCTTTACTCCTTCCTGCAGGAGGCCAAGGGTCCTCTGAGCAGGAGGTCAAGGGTCCTCTGGGCAGGAGGTCAAAGGTCCTCTGGGCTCAACTCAGGAAGTAGAGGCAGATTTGAGAGCCCCCATGGGGGAAAAAAAGCCACAGGAGCACATTGGCGTGCACACCCCTGTACATCTTACAATATATACATTTAAATATATATACACAAATTTATATATATATACATATAATAAAAGTTAAAATCGAGACTAGAAATTTCAAATTCTATTCTACAAAATTAAAGTTACCAACAAAAATTGTTTTATCAAGTTCTATTTAGATCTTTTCTTCCTACTTCCAGTGAGGAAGGGTTTTCTTTTCTGCCCCTTCAAACCCGCACAGTGAATGAAGATCAAAGGCTACATAGACTTTGAGTCAAAATTAAATCATTCAATATATTTTTCTGGAGTGGAGAAAATGGCCAACAGGGATCAATGGAATTGTTCAAAGTTGGTTGATAACAGTCACTGACAAGATGACATAAAGTCTCAGAGCTTCACAGTTATTAAATATAATAATTTAAAAACTCCAAAACTTTTCTTAGGATGTAAATTGCCCCCTCTCTCCAAAGTTTTGACACTTTCACAGAGTAACTGATTAAGAATCACTAAGAATTCATGAGGTTAAAAGGTTTAGGTTTTGCTCCTAGTGATTAACTATTTCTTCTCTGACAGTTTATTGTAACCTTTTATTGTTTGTTTTTCTTCACAATACCCCTAGGGTATACAACTTGCATGTAGATATAGGGTTTACTAATTGGCTCGCTGTGTGGGACTTGCCTGCACATTCAAGTAAGTTGGAAAAAATCTGATCTATATGTGTGCCTATCTACTACGGATATGTAATCTAAGCTCCATCATCTGCCTTCCAAGGTCACAGTCACTCCTAACCCATGGCAGGAGAATTTGGTCCTTGCTTACTAACTGACTAGGAATAGCTCATTACGCATTTTCATATAGTGTGTGCTTTGAGCCCTGTGAGACACGTGGTACTCCTTCTCATTCCATCAATGATGAAACCTATATGTGTACTTATAGAAATAATTAGCAACCTACCTTAAAAACTGATGTACCCTCGTACACATATTCATATAATTCTCCGTTTATATTCATAATTGAACTGGTACAACCCAGAGGTGAAGAGCCAGATGTTAAGACTGTGTAGTGACTGGTGTCCTACTGTAGCCTGTCTTCCCCCATCAACACCACCTCACCTCCTGTGATACCCTGGGTGGGTTTTTTCATCTCCAGATTAGGAATTTTGGGTTGAAGTATTTGAAAGCTATTTTTTCAATTTGTAGTGAAATGCTTTCCCCACAAAGTTACTTCTGGTCCAAAGTCCAAATGCCAAGACCCAAGGTTGAAGTATCTGCCTGAGCGGTAAGCATCCCATTACCTCCTTAGTGTGCTGCTGTGACCCACACATCTGATTCCACTTTTTTCACTCTCCTTCAATGATGCAGAACACCTTCCCCTGAGATTCCATTCTTATCTACTCCTAAGTCTAAAGCTGAGTTCATTCTCCCGAACAGCTGGTCTTAAAGAAGTCACCTCCATTTTCCCTGAAGCCCAGTGCCACTGCCTACTTTGAATGCAGCATCTTCAAGAGGCTCAAGTGTGGTGGCCGAGAATACACAGAAGCCGAACACCCACAGCTTCCTGCAGCTTCTTATTACTTCTTGGAGATCGGTTAAAACTAACTTCAGCTCACCAGTTCCCTTTCTACAAAAGGAGATAAAACCAGAGTCAATCCCTGATAATCCCTACTTATTAAAATACCTGTGTTCAAAACAGAAAGTGGTAATGGTTCTTCTCACATGTTTATTAGAGGATGTGATGGGTTGATTCTTGAATCAAGACTTTGTTGAACTCTGTCTTAGCCGGCAAAATTATAACAAAATACCATGAACTGTGGCCTACAGTAATAAACATTTTATTGGGCCTGCTTTAGAGGCTGGTACTTGGATTTCCAAAAACATACTGCCAAGAAAGTTGATATCAGAGTTCTATGCATAGGTGGTACCTTCTCTTTATGACTACATGTGGTAGAAAAGCAAGAAATCTTGGAGAATCTCTATTATAAG
Organism: Microtus ochrogaster; assembly: GCF_000317375.1. Lineage (NCBI taxonomy): Eukaryota > Metazoa > Chordata > Mammalia > Rodentia > Cricetidae > Microtus > Microtus ochrogaster. The sequence goes on along the minus strand of NC_022018.1, from coordinate 43,386,200 downwards.
GGCACTAGACCTATTCACTGTATTCAAGCCTTATGATCTAATCATCTTCCAAAAGCATCACCACAGAGGACCACTCTCTTGGGGGTTCAGAGTTTAACAAGAATTTTGGAAGACCCTCAAGCATTTGCCCCCCTATAGACACTGACCTTCCTCTGAAGTTTTCCAAACCATTTTTTAGTATATTCCTAAGACTTTATTTTGGCCATCCATCACTAAAGCAAATAACAAATTTTAAAAAACAAAAACCTTCACAATTTTCACTTTCCAATGTGTCGTCTTAAACTCACAATTGTCTGACAAATACACCCTTGGTCTCATGTTATAGTCTAAATATAAACGTGCTCCCACTCTGGCTTATTGTTTAAGCATTTGGTTCCTAGTCAGCCACACTATTTTCTGATCCTGTGAAACATTTGGCTCACGAGACTTAGCTAGCAGAAGTGACAGTCACACCTTAAAGGTAAAATCTACATCAAGGTCCAGGTCAAAGCTCTTTGCTTCCTGGATAGACCAAAATGAAAATAAACTAGTCTACAAACTTCCATTGTCATGACCGGAACTGCCCAGTGACCATGCCTTCATCACCAAGATAGACTGTACCCTCTGAAACTGTGAGCCAAATAACTCTGGTCACCATCTAGCTTCTGATAGTATGCTGACATTTAAATCCGCTTAGCAATTTTTCTCTTGGCCAGAGCTCTATCTCAGTGCGTCTGACAGCTGGGGCATGGTTGGAAGTGAGTACTGAGGAGCAACTAAATATGCAGGATGGCTTTCTGGGGTACTTGTAGGGCAGGTGCTAGGATTACGAAGAAAAGCTGGCAACCAGAGTAACCATACTTTTCCAGTGAGTTTTATCTAAAGTAGTCCTAAATTTAGATATTGCCTTAAGATGATTGAGACGAGAAGAGAGAAACTCTCAGGAAACTCCCATCTCTGGCGTTCTTAATTTGTCCTTCTACCAGATCACATGTTTACAATAGCTGGAGTGGCGTGCTAAGTAAGATTCATCTTCTCCTCGTCAGAGGATATTGAAACAGAGCTTCAATTCGGACGGAGAGTGAGCCATGCCTCGGTCAGTCATCCGCACTATGCACACGCCTCTGTTTACAAAGTGGAAGATCTGGTAAAACTTCTCTGCCCTTTTCCCAGAAGCGGATCCCTGCTCCTTCTCCAAACAGCCTCTTTTAGGCTGCAGGAACACTGAAGCAGCAAGTGATATGTACCCTATGATTTAGATACAATCAGTTCATGGGCAGTGTTCTCTGTTCTTCCTTGGCATTAAAGAATGGCCCCATGTATTGCAAAGAAAGGATAGGAAGAATCAAGCATTCACATTCAAATCCCAGCTTCAGATTGTGATCTTCCTTGGAGTCAAGATGGAAGAAAAGCTACATATTACTACTAAGTACGTGCAGCAATTGTGAAATCCCTATCCCCTGTAATCAATCCATGCCAGTTGCTTCTTTGCATACCTAATAATAACATTGTCTTTGCTCTAAATGTATTGACAGCCATATTAACAGTCAAATTCCTTGTGTTTCCCCATCCCATGATATCACAAGAAATGATCAAATTAAAAGATGTTTGTTGATGAATGAGCCGACAGTGGTAGCCCATGGGGACACGTCCCTGTGGTTGCATTTATCCAGCATAAAGGGACAGCTGAAGGACAACTGCTTTCTCCTGCACACTGTTTGACTGTGCATCCAGGTTAACGTTTCCAAAGTAGTAAAGATAGAAAGTCTCTGAAAATGTGTTAAAATAGAAATATCTGTGAAGTCCAGCTGGCGGCATGTGTGTACAGCACGACTGTATTATGCCTCCCTAATGAATGAGCCTAGCTCTGCGAGTTGATCTAACCAGTTTTCTGTAATCGGTTTCTCTTCCATCCATGAAGCCCATCAATCAGCTTCAATCAATATCTTCCAAACAAAGGCAGTGGGACTGTAGCTCCTGGCTGAATAAACATGGGGCTATTTAATCTTTGCATTGGTTTTCTCTTTGGGTTCTAGGTTCCCACCTAAGTGGCTTAAAATTTGATAGATTCTTCTGTTATCGGTTGTCTGAAGATGTCAAACTTTTTTTTCAGTGAGTTATCTCATGCATATCAGCAAAGTGTACTTAATTAATTATTACAACATATACCAAGGATTGAAGCATTTTTCATTCCTGTACTGTCATGGTAAAATAACATGAATAAGTAATTTGTTTATCAGTATGACAAATACATATTGATTTAAATATGTTATTGGTTCATGGGAGGGATGCTGGCATGAAAAGGATGTCTTAAAGAGACAATCCCGAACAAAAACTTCATAAGATGATTTTTAAGAAACTGATTCCGTAACGAGAATGACTTCAAGTGCCTGGACTTGAGACTTCCAAACAGGAGATTATATCAGATTTTGAAATCTACCTTAAAGTTAGTTTTAAAACAATATGTGTTTGAACCCCATAGTCATCCAAATTATAATTAAATTTACCAGATAACGCATTCACCTTTAGCTAATTACAAAGAAGTCTTAGCACTATACACTCAGAGAGAAAGAGAGAGAGAGAGAGAGGAAGAGAGAGAGAGAGAGAGAGAGAGAGAGAGAAAGAGAAAGAGAAATCTTGGTTAAAGATTTTGTTAGTTATACCATAATCTCCATTTCTAGCTGTGATAAATATATGCACTTCAGCGATTTCCTGCCTTGAACAACTAGGAAATTAAACTCAAACATCAAGAGAACTACTAGGAAATGCCGGGCTGAGGTGACGCGGAGAGGGGAGCCAGTGACACATGAACCTGCTTTTTGGACTCATTTTTCTGCGGGGACATTTTCTGGTCCTTGGCACTGGGCTAATTGTTAAAAATGAGAGTGCACGTCCTGAGCCAGGAGGCCAAAGAGGCTACCTGAGCTGCTGTCATCTCATAGCAATGGAGAAACAAAAATTACACCAGGAGGTCTCTGGGGCCAACAAGGTCCCACAGAAAAGCAGACAAGTGAGCAGGGCCTTCATAGATTTTCTGCTCCAGGCCTTTCCCGGCTCTTCAGCTGTGAGGAGAGAGGTTAAAAGCTAAATGTCAGAGTGGAGTTTCCCATCGCTTTGGGCAGCATAGGAAACCATATTTCAGAACCAAGAAATTGAGGACCTTGGTAAATAGCCCACTGTCTTGAAGACAGAGTAGACCTGGGTTAGAATCGCCGAGGAGAAACTGCAGTGCAACTTAGGGTATTTCAGAATAAATTTTAAAAAGCCCATCTGCAAGTTTGTACAACTTAAATGTCTTATACTAATTATAGATGCTTGCATAATTGCTTTGTCTTTTCTATTTAATGCACACATAAAATAAAAATATAGTTGTAGCTGTGGACGAACTTACCTGGAATGCACAGAGCTTCAGGCTTCACTCCCAGCACAGCATAAACAAGTGCGGTGGTCCATGTTTGCGATCCTACCACTTGAGTACCAGAGAGAGGAGTTCCGGGATCAAGGTCATCCTCATCCTTGACATTACGTGGAGCTTGACCCGAGCCTGGGCTATGTAAGAACCTGTCTCTAAAAAGAGAGGATCATGAAATATTATTCATAATGTAAATATTAATTTATTGCATACAATTGAATATGGCAAAAACATAGAATAAAATATAGTTGCAATTACTTTTATAGGAATATTTATGAATTAAAATTAAAATATATACTGTAAATAAGTATAAATAAATTATGCCATCCTATATTACCTAGTTACTGAATGAGGAAAAAATGTAAATATTAAATTATATTAAATTATAAAATATGTAATTGTATTTGAAATGCTGTCCAAAGAAAAGGCCAAATTTAAATAGGTATTACGTTGAAAAGCTAAAATGTATAACCAAATTCAATTCAAAGAAAGTCAAAAAATAATAACAAATAGAATAAACATAGTCTCAGTGCAAAAACAGATTTAAGATCTCAACAGACACACCCTAAGAAAAACACACCAAGAGTAGAGATGGTTGGATACATATCCTGTAGAACAAACAATTTAAACATTAATTAACTAGATTCCTGTAAAAGGAACGAACAATTAAAAAACTACTATGCATCAACAAAGATTTTTAAGGTTACAGTATTTGCTAGAGAAATTGTGGCTACTACTGAAGTTTCACCCTCAGGGGGAAAAAATCTGGGCTGAGAAGTCTTTGTCAGTCAGCCTTTTCTTGCATAAACCATTCAGACAGAAGAAAAAGAAACCAATCTGTTCAGTACTATCTACAGCACTATCTATTTCAGAAAAAAAAAAAAAAAAACACCTAGAGGCAGGAGCCCCCCAAAGACTTGGCCCATCCATGACCAATGACAGGTCACCTCACTGTTGGTTTGTTCAAGGATGTTTTCTTAAAATGGCACTTAAGGGTATTGTAATTTGAAAAAACAATCGCCACTAAGAGAAGTCAGGCCAAGAAACAAGGCTCGCATAGGAGGTTTATTGGAAGAGTGGAGAGAAGCGGGCAGAGAAAGGACCAAGAGTGGGGTAGAAACAGGTCTCTGGGGATGAAAGTGGTGGAAGAAAAAGCAGAGAGGGAGAGAAAGAGAGTGGGGAAAGAAAAGAGAAAGAGAGAGGAAAAGAAAGAAAAAGAGTTGGGAGGTGCGCAGCTCCATCTTTTAAAAGGGAAAGTAGGGAATGCAACAGGATGTGCCCTTAGTGGCTATAGCTGAGGACCCATCCTGTCAGGACCCCAAGAGCAGGCCAGTGCAGATGCCTGAATACCAACAAAGGGTGCTAAAGGTGCAAGAATGTATCACTACTTCATTACAGATAATGTGTTTTAACATCATTTCACATTTATTTATTAATAGGGAGTTGTCTCGGTCTGCGTTCTATTCCTATCCAGAGACACCATAGGCACAGCAACTCTTATAAATAAAAAACACCCACTCCAACAAGGTCACAGCTGCTAATCCTCCTCAAGTAGTGCTAATGACCAAGCATTCCTATCGATGAGCCTATGGGGACCATCCTCATTCAGAGCACCACAGAGGTCATACCTTGACATGGGTATGAAAATAGGAGACAACTTGCAGGAACCCACTCTCTCCTTCCAGCAGATGTATTCTGTATATCAGACTCAGGTGATTGGAGTTGGCCACAAGCACCTTTACCCAGAGAGCCCTCTCACTAGCCCTGATATTTGGTTGTTTTTTTTTTAATAGATACTTGCAGTCCTATGTCCTCATGACCCCATCACAGTCTCAGTCTAAGACGTGAAGACACCCAGGCCAAGCATATTGATGGCCGGTGCAATCTCTCATCACATGGATTTCAATTCTCCTCATCAAAGAGCACAGTGATATCCACCAAGTATGCCCAACAAACTTTCATTAAGTTACTGTGAAAAATAAAAACAGAATGCAATTAGAATGTGCTATACTGAAATCAATGTCTCTTTCTATGCTCATGTTTAAAAAAATTCCAAATGTTTAGGTCACATCCCTTTAGCCTCACAGATACAGTCACACCCTGCTGTAGTTTTTCTTGTCTTTTCAAAGCGTATAGCTATTCCCCTCATCTCTCAACCATCCCTGGATCTGGCATTTCCAGACAACAAACCCAAAACAGAGAAGGGATGCACACACAACTGTCTCATTCCTTAGCAACTGGGCACATCATCCTTATGGCCTTTCGAAAATACCTGCCTTAGCCAGAGATACAAGAAAGAAGAAGGTGTGTGTCTAGGTAGGCTGCATCAGCTGACCTCACGCTCATTTCCTCAGGGCCCAAGACCTTCATCCTCCCACCTGTCACACAGGACTTTATCAGAAGTCTGTTCTAGATTAATGAGTTTACCCCACGACTTTGTCCTGCTCTCTAATAAATTCTTTGCCTGAAGGCTGATTCTCTCTCTCTCTCTCTCTCTCTCTCTCTCTCTCTCTCTCTCTCTCTCTCTCTTTCTCAAAACCAGCACCTCTCCAAACCTTGAAGGACATGGCTGGCCCACATCACTATCCACTGCTCAATTCTTCCATTATATCTGAGGGCCACCAGAGGAGGAAATGTTGATTATAAAAGACCCACAAATTGCAGAAACTGACTGCTCTGTTACGAGACATCAGTTTTGAATTCTTGCCTTTGAAAAGTTCAGCCTACTCAGTGTTTTGATTTTGATTTGTAGTCTCTAGTCATTAGGGGAAAAAAAATGTCTAAGGAAATCAGCAAATTGACTGAGTCCACAGCACTCACTTGCTGAGCCCCTATTCGGAGGCTAAGTTATCCATCAGAGTTTCTCAGAGGGCTGGGTAGGAGGATTCTGACAGCTTTTCTGCAGTTTGAATTATCTATTTCCACTTGCTAAAGGTTTAGTTCCTAGTTATTTGGAGACATCACAAATCCTAAGAGATGGGGTCACTGGGGTCATGACCTGGAAGGAAACTATGCATACCTAGTCCCCTCCCCTTTTTTGCATCTTGGCATTGAGTTGAGCAGCTTTGCTAACCCAGGTTCTCTACTCCACAATATGCTGCCACAGACATAGAGCAAGGGGGCTGGCCATTTATGAACCGAAGTCTCCCCCAAAAACGAACCCCATCAAGCCTTTCCTTATTGCAAGTTATCTCCAGCATTTTATGACAGCAATGGAAATATGAGGGGCACAGTCCATCTGTGGTAAAACAAATCAAAACAAAAACAAGTTTTGAGTTCCCAGTTGGCAGGGTTCTTCCCTATCCAGACAGCCTAGGCTAAAATGTCTTGTGCCAGGGCAAAAAACGTCTAAAAAAATGAAGACAACAACACCAGGAAGTGAGGGAGGGTATAGATTGTATCACTATTTCCCAATTTTTCATGATCATTTTAATAGTTCATAATCAATACTGCACAATAAACCATCTAAAGGTAACAAATGTACACTTTTACGTGCATTGGCTCATTTTGATTCATCCCTAAACTGCAGGACACATACATCACTATGAAATCCTCTAATAAAAGTGACAGGTAAATTAAAATAAATGGCCCAATGTTTTTTAGCAAAACAGATTTTTATTTTCACTTTACTTTTAATGAGACAATGAAAAGTTCTATTCTCCCCTGAAGTTAAATCCAATGTGGTGGAGTAGCAAATGTTTGGCACCTTTGTCTGCCGCTGAAAATGTAATTTGAGCTAATTCATGAGATGCACTTTGTCCAAAGATCTTTATTGCCTGAGAGATAAATAGTCAAAATATATCAGATTTATTGATGTCCAAGGAAAATGACATTATGTTGTTTAAAGTGAACCTGTGATTATTAAGTGAAGTGCGAGCAGTCTCTGGGTCCCAAGTAAAACAAGGAACAAAAAGCAAAGGGAAGCTGTGTATGGCACAGAAGTACAGACCTAAGAATAGGCAATGCAGGGACCTTTGCTATAAATACAGACATAATGGCCCAAACATAAATACTCCTGACATTTGTGCTATTTCCATCATCTTATTTATTAGAAAGGAGAAAAAAAACAGTATCCAAAGCACTTGAGTAGTAAGCTCTCAAGCATATTTTCATTGCATTAAAAGATGAAAGAAGAGAGAATGCCTTGGTCTTGGGGAAATCACGGAAAATAGATCACCTTGGAAATAGAAAATTTATTAAGAGCTAGAAGCTGGACCCAGGCATTGTCTCCTGCATTCAAAGACCTGTCAGTGAGCTCAACTCTCCAGCCCATTTGCTTTTGTTTTAACTACTATGCTCACATTCTTTATGCCTGGGATGGCATTGATTTTCTCTTGCCCTTGTTGGACTTGCTGCATTGGAAATACTTATCTACTTCCTATAGTCAGGTCAGAAACTTTAGTTGTCATTCTTAATTCTAGGGTATCTTTTGTAAGTGCATAAAAGCTTTGTCTCTTTAAAATACTTACTATGAAGAGACCATGGGAACTCTTATAAAAGAAAGCATGTAGATGGGCTGTCCTAAAGGTTCAGAGGTTTAGTCCATTGTCATCATTACAGGAAGTGTGGATGGAAGCATGGCAGCACATAGATCTACATGGTGCTAGAGAAGGAGCTGAGAGTTCTACATCTGGATCAACAGGCAAGAGTGACACTGGGTGTGGCTTGAGTTGCTAAAGCCTTAAAGTACCCTCCCTATCCATGACACACTTCTTCCAATAAGGGCACACCTCTTGTCTTAGGGTTTCTATTGCTGTGAATACACCATGACCATGGAAATGCTTATAAAGGAAAACATTGAATTGGGGTGGCTTACAGTTTCAGAGATTTGCTCCATTGCCATCATGGTGCAGCATGGTGGCATACAGGAAGACATGGTGCAGCACAAGTATCCAAGAGTTGTATATCTAATCTCACAGGCAACAGGAAGGGGTCTGAGATACTGGACATGGCTAGAACATATATGTCACCTCAAAGCCCACCTCCATGGTAATGCACTTCCTCCAACAGGGCCACATCCCCTCTACTAAAGCCACATTTCCTAACAGTGCACCTTCCTTTGGAGATCATTTTCTCTCAGACCATCACATTTGAGTCCCTGTCCTGTAAATGTTTATAGCCATATCATAATGCAAAATGTACCCAGTCCAACTTCAAAAGTTCCTATAGTCTATCATGGTCTCAAAAATGTCTAAAGGTCCAAAGTTCAAAGTCTCTTCTGTGGTTCACATAATCTCTTAACTGCGATCCCCTATAAAATCGAAATCTAAAAACAGATTCCATACTTCCAATATATAATGCCACAGAATCTACATTACCATTCCAAAATATAGTAAGTGGAGCAGAGTGAGAAAATACCAGACCAAAGGCAGACCAAATACCACCTGGACAAACTCTAAACTCTACATCTCATGTCTGATGTCAAAATGCTCTTCAAGTCTTCAATTCCTTTCAGCTTTGTTGAAAAAAAGACACGTTGTTGAAGAAAAGACACTCAGAGAAGCACAAATACTATAATCCTGGATGAGGAACATGTTGGGAATGGGGCAGCTACAATGTTGAGGGTTGGTTTGTGACAGAGACTGGGGACAGAGAGAGGAGAACAGACCTTTGCATTGCCTTGATTTTCGTTTTCAAGACATGAATCAGCATTCTTTTCCTTCCCTTGACTTCATATTGTCAGTCTGGGTTCACTGAGACTTTTTTCATTAAAGCAGATAATGAGTTTCCTCTTCAGTTGTTTTTTTTTTGTTTGTTTGTTTGTTTTTGGAGTTTTGTTTTTTTTTTCTTCTTCTAGACCATGACTAAAATTGGTCCGCAGATCAAAGACCATAGCAAAAATTTCCTGACACTAGAAACTGCCTTCATAGGCTTCCATGTGCCTCTGCCTCTTCCGCACTTCCATATACAGAGACTGCCTCATTTTCCACCTGGCAACGCTTAAAGCGCTTTATTCTTCTTCATTAAAACCACCAACCCCCTTAATTTAACTCTTGTCTTAGTATCCCCATTCAGCGAGGTCATAAAAACTTTTATTTTTGTTACTGTTGCCTCCTTTTGCCTTAGGGAGAGAAGCAAGTTAAAGAATATACGGTCAACCCTTCCTTTAAAGACACAGCTAGATTTCTAAAGGAATAAAAACATACGACGCTGGTGGGAAATCCTCCAGCACAACGTTCTGGGGATGTGTTTGACACTCCCTCCTATCTACCTCTTGAGTCTGCCAGTAAATATTAATTATGGGTAATTGACAGTTCTGTCCTTCCAATGGGAGCTGCAGAACCAATGCTCAGATTTGTGTTTTGTGCTTGTATGCCTTTGAGGAAACCCGGTCTGTCTGTCTATAAAACAAAGTGTGCTTTATTTTTTTTATTTTTATTTTTTGTTCTCAAAGGAAAACAAGTCTCCACACAGGATTAAAATGTGAATAAACAAACATGAAAAGCTCTTCTTTTTTTCTCCCCTCTTGCTCTCTTTGCTTTTAAGAGAATCACGACACATTCTGGCCAATTGGTCTATACAGCAAATGTATTTTACATTCCACAAGAGGTTCCTCTGACATGAATGTCTTTATTGAACAAACTGCAAATGGCTTACCTACTTTAAAAAACCCTAATTAGGAAAAGATAGTGGCCATGCCAAATGCTGCAAGAGGTTTTAACCTGCCGCCTGCTGGTCCTTTCTGATCAATCTTCCCTGTTCGCTATAAATCTAACCATCCAGTGATAGGGGGCTTACATAAAATCATTGTCTCAGCTTGTATTAGGAATTCATTCATAGGATAGAAACACAAGAGTATATGAATGTTTGTGTTTACTGTGTGCAGAGAGATACGTGAACATAAAATATATGTGTACTGTGTGTGCATATTATGCACCCATTATTACATGTGTTCTATGTAAGGTACTTTCAGAATCTCTCAAGCACATAAATTAGATTTAACTCTAGAACAGGGAAAAAAACTATAGAATGTATTTCTAGTACAACTTTTAGTAAATCAATAGTTTCATAGGTAGGACAACTAAATCCTTTTGTTAAAGAATCAAATTACATTAACTTCCAGAACCTTACCTGTTTTCTCAGATGTGTTTAACCTGTGTTTGCTATTCTGATCACTAAGTGCGTGTATACCTAGGATGATGGTAAACAAATTTTCTCTGGGTATCAATTATGCAATACTAGTCACCATCATGGATTACTTTTCTAAAGGATGACTTTTTGCCTACTTGACACAAAGTAGACTCACATAAAGAAGGGACCTCAGTTGAGGAATTCTATATATCAGACTAGTCTGTCTGTAAGGTATTTTTCTTGACACATGATTAATATGGGAGGATCCAGCACATTCAAGGTGGCAGCCACCCTTTGACAGGTGGTCTTGGGCTGTATGATAAAGCAACCTGAGCAAGCCATGCAAACCAGACAGTAAGCAGCCTTCCTGTTTCATCTCTGTTTCTGTTCCTGCCTCTAGGTTCTTGCTTTGGATTCCTACCTTGGCTTCCTTTAATGTTGGTCTGTAACCTATAAGCCAAATAAACCCTTCCTTCCTCACGTTGGTTGTGATCAGCGTGTAATCACAACAACCGATATCAAATTAGGAAAGAAATGTGTACAGACGATGAAGAAGATGTTGCAGTGATGGGCATGGCCATGTTGGTTTTTTAGAGAGGATTATAGAAAGATTTGGAAGCTCTGGATTTGAAAAATGTGTTGACCTCTCAGAGCTTAATGAGCTGTTTTGGGAACTTGAATGATAGGAATATTGAAAGAGGTTCAGCTTCAGTTGCTGTGGAACTCACATGATTGAAGGAATCATGAAGAAAGCTAAAGCTTGGCATCATGTAGCAGAGTTAGAATCACTGAAGAAAATCCAGGAGCCATACACTGGCAGACTCAATTTCAGTGGATAACCCAGGATACTGAAAATGGTAGGATAATGGCTTGACTCCAGATAAGAACAGCAATTGGAAGCAGAGCCAGCTATGTGTGCTACAGATGACAAAGGAAGAAGTAGAACTGCCCGTATCCTTTGCAGGCCAAAGATTACCAGTGAATCCCAGATGCCAAGCATTGAACTGCCAGATATGATTCACAGTTCTGGATGTTGGTTTTGCTTTGATTTGGCTGTGACTTTGCCATGATTCTTCCTCTTAAAATAAGAAGTTCATAACTTACTTGTGATTTTCTAGGAACCCACAGTAGATGACTTGGGATGGTCAAAGATTCTTCGGATTTTTAGACTCTTAAAGCATATGGAATTTTTAAAGCTCATGGGACTTTTAAGATTATACTTCACTTTACGTTGTAATACCAATATGAGTTCTTGGGGATAAAGAAAAAGAAAATGTTATAGTTTAATGAAAAAGGGGTCAGTTATACTGGGTAGTTTTGTCAGAGGGACATAAAATACAGTCACTTGGAAAGAGAGAAAATCAATTGAAGAATTTTATCTATCAGACTACAATCATGTCTGTGGGACATTTTCTTTTTTTTTCTTTTATTTTTTTTATTGAGAAAAGGAAAAAAAACAAGTTTCCACCTCCTCCCAGCCTCCCATTTCCCTCCCCCTCCTCCCAC